>NW_023425427.1:33710589-34010471 GCF_014108245.1 Pipistrellus kuhlii | reverse complement strand
AATTGTCACGGAATAAAATGGAGGAAATATATAAAGAGTTTTCCCACTAAAAGATATAGATAGTGTCATGGAAAGTCTTTCAAAAATTTTATAAGTCAAAATATAAAGAAAACTTAAACCACTCCAAAGCAGAGCAAGTGGCTTCCCCCCCACCCACCAAAATGTTTAATGGAACATTTATCATTGATCCCCAAACTGATGAAGACTTCATAAAAAATTATTAATTTAAAATGTATAACCATTCTCAGTTATGACTGTTGATGCAAATATTTCAAATAAGAGTTCACAGATTCTAACAGAATATTTTAAAGAATACCAATAAGGTTTCTTCCTTAGATTATTGAGAAACCATTAATTTATTATTTCAGTTGACTAAGGAGGAAGATAAGCATGTGATCTCCATAGATGTAGTAGAGACATTTGACCTTTCCAGGTCATCCTGCTCCCTCTCACAGGCTGCCAGGCTTTGCCCCCTCTGCACCAGGCAGGAGGGCCCGCTTGGAATTCCCACCCTGCCTCAGTCTTTGGCATATGCACCCAGTGGAGGCCAGTAGAACAGACCTGGTGAGTGGGTAAGGAATGCACTTGTGTCCGGGACTCCTAGGGGTTCTCAGCTCTCATGTTAGTCTACCTGTCATCTCTAAAAATTCATTAATTTCCCGTTGATTTTTGCCCTTGGTTTTAATTTTCTCCGGGCCTACCAAGAGTGGAACCGTTGGTATCTCCCATCTCTCCTTAGAGGAATTTGTCAACCTTCGGAATTCAGTGTGCGTGGTTGCTTTGTAACCTCAGCTTTAGGTTTTCTAGAGAGTTCAGAGGACGGAAGATCCACGTCCCAGCTCAAGTAATCAGGAAAGAAGGGCTGACTGCTCCCTACCTCTGCCTCTTTGTTTTATTCAGGTCCTCAGAGAGTTGGATGATGCCCACCCACATGGAGGAGGGCAACTGACTCTACTGATTGTACCGATGATTCAAATGCCAATTTCATCCAGTTCACACCCAGAAATCACATTTAGCTAAATATCTGGATACCCCACAATCCAGTCAGATTGACACAAAACCCGTACACACACACACACACACACACACACACACACACACACGGCTTACTCATCAGTGTAACCCAGTAATTAGTTACATACACCTCTCCTATTAGCAACCTCTTTATTATTGGTTTAAAACAAACATGTTAAGTTACATTCATTGGAGGATTTTCTCTTTTTTAAAAAAATATATTTTATTGATTTTTCCAAGAGAGGAAGAGAGAGGGATAGAGAGTTAGAAACATCGATGAGAGAAGATCATCGACCAGCTGTGTCTTGCACACCCCCTAATGGGGATGGGCTGCAATGAAGGTATCGGGTCTAGTAATACTTAATGTCGTTTTTAACATTCGTTTAAAGTCTTGCTTGGCGTTGACTTGTATTGATATAACCTTCAAACACGTGGTATCTACAGAACGTGTGAAGTGCATTTAACAAGTTTTGCTTGAAAAAGTTCGTGTTTGGTTTGGTTTTTGTTGCAAAACTAGGGCTAAGAAGATGGCGGATGAAGAGCATATTCGACACTACATGCTTTACGAGTTCCAATTAGGAAGAAAAGCAAGTGAGGCTGCAAAAAACATCTGTAGTGCTCTTGGTCAAGATGCAGTTAGTGCCAGAAAATGCCAGCGTTGGTTTGAGAAATTTCGCGAGGGAAATTTTTCGTTAGATGACAAGAGTGGTTGAGGCCGTGTGTCCAATTTTGATCAAGAAGCTCTTCAAGCTCTTTTGGTGCAAAATCCTCAAATTACCCAACAAGAGCTTGCAACAACTTTAAATTGTTCACAAAAAACAATTTCCAATCAATTGCGTGCACTTGGCAAAGTCCAAAAGTTTGGAAAATGGGTTCCTCATGAGTTGACCGACAACAACCGTAATCAAAGAGTCACAATTTGCAGTTCGCTCCTCTCTCGTCAAAACCATTTGCCGTTTTTAGAGCAAATTGTTACCGGAGATGAAGAATGGGTGCTGTATGTTAATTTGAAAAGGCAGCCTCAATGGTTGGACAAAAATGAGGCTCCGCAGCCCACGCCAAAACCTGACTTGCATGCGAAAAAAGTGATGTTGTGTGTTTGGTGGAATTTTAAAGGAATTCTTCATTATGAACTTTTACCATCTAACCAAACCATTACAAGTGCAGTGTATAGTGCCCAATTGGAAAGGTTAGCCCAAGCTTTAAGAGAAAAAGAACCAGCGCTGATTAATCGGAAGGGCGTAATTCTTCACCACGATAACGCACGACCACATACTGCAAGAATCACTGCTGAAAAACTGCGCCAGTTGGAATGGGAAGTTCTCCCTCAACCTGCATATTCTCCTGATATTGCCCCTTCCGATTACCATTTGTTTCGTTCTTTGCAAAACTTTCTTCTTGGAAAAAAATTTAATAATGAAGAATGCCTCAAAAATGCATTGACCGAATTTTTTGCATCAAAATCACAAGAATTTTACAACAGAGGGATTAAAATGCTTCCTGAGCGTTGGGCACAAGTAGTAGAAAACAATGGCAACTATATTGTTGATTAAATTTTGTTGTATTGTTTAAATAAATTCGATTTAAAAAAGTATTAGAAAACGACATTAAGTATTACTAGACCTAAAACATGCCCTTGACCAGAATCGAACCCTGGACCTTTCAGTCCGCAGGCCGACACTCTATCCACTGAGCCAAACCGGTGCTGGCTGGAGGATTTTCTTTTATTTTTTTGTCTTCAATGTATAAAGAATTTCAGTATTTACTTGTGTTTACTCCCCAGTGGTGGCATTTTGAAAACAACTGATAGTATTTATTGGAAAAATATTCTAGGAATTGAAGAGGAATTGTAACTAATAAGCCTGGACACAGAAGAAGAGAAACAAATCCTTCTACAGGCAAATACATATTGGTATATTAAATAAGGATGAGGGAATAATCACCAAGCTTTCCATAAACACAATACCTTTCTGAGATTAGTGACTAACCTCAGGTTTTCAATCAGAGACTGTCTAAGGACCACCAGGGCTTTGTTTTGTGTTGTCAGAGTTCCTGCCTCACGTGAATATTGGGTTTAGGTTGAAGGGCACAAGCACAAACCAAATCCATGCAAAATTAAATGCACAGCTGGGCGATATCCTTTAAAACGACATACCGCCAGCAAGACTGTAGATGTTAATGAGCATTCTATAATATTCACTCTTCATCTCTCCTAGCCTCCGTCCTATAATTTGTTTCTCTTGGTTTCTGATTTGTGTCATTTACTTATTGATCTTATTATTTTTAAAAAAAGCACGCACTCACTTTGCTTCTGATTTTGGATCCTCGTCTTCATCTTTCTCGTGCCTAAGTCTGGCCTCAGCTTCACTCCTCACCCCAGTTCTCCTTTCTCTGACAGGTGCTCCTGTAGGTAAACACCCGGGTGGGGTCAAGCCCCATCCCCTCACCTGTGTTCCAAATGAGAGGAGGACCTCTGCACTTCTACCTTTTTCTCAGATATTTCATATCGTTTTTACCTTTTTTTGTAATTTCTATTCAATGTCAACTTTTTCTGGGTTAGCTTACATTAATCCAGATCTATTTACATCTTCTACTTGCTCATTCACTCAAATTGATTTATGTATTGTTGTATCTAAGTGATGGGTATACATTTATATATATATATATATATATATATATATATATGTATGTGTATATATATATATATATATATATATATATATATATATAATTGATTTCAGAGAGGGGGAGAGAGTATGGAAACATCATTGATGAGAATCATTGATCAGTTTCCTCCTGCACACCCCCTCCTGGGGATCAAGGCTGCAACCCAGGCATGTGACTTTGACCAGAAATCGAACCCGGGAACTTTAGTCTGCAGGCGAACACTCTATCCCCTAAGCCAAAGAGCTAGGGTGATTTGTATACATTTTAATATTTTCCTATGCTAGTGGAATCTGTGTATGTCTCTGGTGAGTCATTGATGGATAATTTGTGATATCTCTGCTCATAGGCAAGAGGGAAGCTTAACCATTGCTTAAGGGTAGAATAAAGCTCAGTGTCATGCTTTTTGAGAGGGCGCAGTGAAGCCTTTGTGATTCCGGTGCCGTCGCTGTGAGCTGTATGCCCTTTAGTAGTTGTTTGGAAGTGCTTGAGTTTAGACATGCTAGGGATGATAATGAATTATAGAAAAAGCAATTTTACAGAGTTTGTGGAACATAATGCATAGTAAGCATCCATATTACTATTCTTATTATCTTTTGTAACATTTTCTTTTGGGACTTAACAAAAAAAAAAGCATGTCCATAATTAAGTAACTGCTCAGGACTCTGATCATCTCCATTTATTGCTGACGGGGCAGGTGACCGATTCTTTTTTGAAGTGGAACAAATTGATTGTTAGACTTTCAGAAATGCTGCCTCCTTCCCCGTTCTCAGATCTGCTGGTTCAGGCAGGCGGTCTCCTGTGTGGGTAGGTAATATCTCACTGAACAGATAGACTTCCTCTATTTTACGTCTCCCTCTGTTGCTTTCCAAGTTAACCCTCCCCACAAGTTTCTCTTTTCCTGCAAGTCCTTGAAGGACGAGTGTCTTAGGTTGAGCTGCTATAACAAAACACCATGGAAGGGTTGTCTTATAACAACAAAAGTGTATTTCCCACAGTTCTGGAGGCTGGAAGGAGGTCCGGGTACCAGCATGGCAAGGCTCGGTAACAACCCTCTTCCGGTTGCAGATGGCTGGCTTCTCATCTTATCCTGACCTATGGAAAGAATCCCTGGGGTCTCAATTATGTGCCACCAATCCCATTTTTGAGAGCTCAACCCTCATGTCCTAAGAACCTCCCAAAGGCCCTACCTTTTAATGCCATCATCTTGGGGGTTAGGATTTCAACATATGGATTTGGGGGAGACATAAACATGTATAAATGTCAATGTCACATTTTGAACCAACTAGATTGTAAGTTATGTGAAATTAATGGCTATATAAAACACATTAAACTTTGAATATATTTGGGAGAATTGCCTTAAAAATCAGTTTTGGTAAGCAGCATAAGTCCAATTTTTGTTGGATAATCCAGTTTTTAAAATGCTGGTGTTTTGGGCACTTGGGCTGTTTCTACATCTTAGCTATTGTAAGTTGTGCTGCTGTGAACATAGGGGTGCATATGTCCTGTCTGATGAGTCATTCAGGTTTCTTAGGATCTATTCCTAGAAGTCAGATTACTGGGTCAAATGGGAGTTTCATTTTGCAGATGAGTGGGTAAAAAAAACACACCAGTATGGTACATTTACACAATGGAATACTGCATGGTAATAAAAAAGAAAGAACTCTTACCATTTGCAACAGCATGGATGGACCTGGCAAGTATTAATGCTGAGCAAAATAAGCCAGTCAGAGAAAGATAAATATCCCATGATCTCACTCATCTGTGGAATATAATGAATCAAATAAACTGATGATTAAAAAAAAAAAATAGAACCAGAGTCATGGAAGCAGGAATAGACTGTTGAACCTCAAAGGCAAGGTAGGGGAGGTAGCAATCCACCAATGAACTTGTATGCATATATGTATAACTGGTAGACATGGACAATGGGGTGGTGAGGGCCTGGGCTGGGGGTCAGGAGGATGGGAGTGGGCTGGGAGAGGTTAGTGGAGGGAAAGGGAGAATATATGTAATACTCTATATCCCCGAAAATAAGACAGTGTCTTATATAATTTTTGCTCCCAAAGATGCGCTAGGTCTTATTTTCAGGGGATGTCTTATTTTTTTTATGAAGACGAATACGGTACACATTTATTGTTAAATGAAAATAAAGGAAATTTATTACCTGTATACAGTACAGTAGTATGGTAGTTGTCAACCAAAACCAGACAAACTGTGAATCCTACAGTATCAAGAATTTACTCATTTATTCAATGACAATCATGTCACCATCTTCTTCTGGAACATCATCATAACAATCCAATTCCTGAATTTCCTGGTGAATTTCTTGTGATTCCATTTCTTTCAGAATCAGAGGACCAAATCTCTCATGTTTAGCAATAGCACTGTCCTTAAATGAGTACTTCTTGTCAAGGTAGCCTGCTCGCAGTGTATTTGCAATGCAACTGTCAGTGATTTTCTCCCATGAATTCTTCACCCAAGTCACAACTTCTTGCAGTTTAGGTTTCACAGTTTCCACGCTGATTTCTCTCTATTCTATTTTCAATGTAGTCATGAATTTCCATGTGCAAATTGTCTTTGAATGGCTTGTTTATTGCAATATCAAGAGTCTGGAGATAGGCCGTCATTCCTCCAGGAATCATTATCTGATCTATTTTTCTTTCGTGAAGAAATGTCTTTATGTTTTTAGCAGGGTGAGTGCTGGCTGCATCCCAGACTAGCAGATCTCTTTGGCTCCCTCGCATAACAAGTGGCAGCATTAAATCGACCCACTTCCTTATAACTGTTTGTGTGGCCCAGGCTTTTTCAGTTTCAAGAATAAAAACACCCAAAACACGTTCCATCTTTTCCTTCTTGCCCTTAGAAATGATTAAAGGTGGGATTTTAGTGCCATCCAGAGAAATTGCCAAAATACAGGAAACACATGCACTTTCATAAGCAGTGGAGGGAATGTACACTAAGGAGGCACCCCGCTGTTCAATTGTTGTTTGAGATGATTGGCCCATAAACACTGCATTTTCATCCATAGCAATCATGTTGGAAAGATTGTATTTTGAGAAGTCAGCACCATCAATAAAGGACTTGAATGCAAGTGCTCACTTAATAACTTGAGTATCTTCCAACCTAAACAATGTTGTAGATCTTCTTAAAGACAGTTCACTTCGCTGAAGGAAACTATCCGGCCAGTGTTGTGATGGTTTGAAGTCTTCGAGGGCTATGTCAAACTGTGGTGCCATTGCAAGGGCAAATTCTTGAATCTGAGCTCTATTCACAACCAAAGCCTTTGCTCTCCTGTCAACAACCCATTCACAGATCAGGTCTTCCAGCTCGGAAAATAATGGTTGCCGGCCTGATCCACACTTGCGCTTTTTAGACTTTCCCTTGTCCACTTGTTCAATGAGGTTACCATACTCTGCTCGCCATTTTTGGACCAATCTGATACTCAACATCTTCTCTTTGCAGAAAGCAGTAAGATTTGTCCACAAGAGTCTTCCATGATTCCTTCTTGTACCCCACGGAGTAGCCTTTTCTTTTTGTGCTCATTTCTAGGGTAAAAAAAAGGAATTGGGGTATCAAGGTAGGGGGAAGGGGATCACTTAAAATGACACAGGGGGGATCAGAGGGGGGAATAAAAATGGCACAGGAGAATCAGAGGGGGGATTACCATTTTAGTAACCCCTTTTGATCCTCCTGTCATTTTGATTGCCCCCTCTGATCCTCTTGTGTCATTTTAAGTGATACCACTACCCCCACCCCTGTGCCACTGAACACCTTCATCAGACATCCCCCCCTACCGCTTTATCAGACATTTACCCCCTGGGGCCTGCCTGGGGACTGTCACTGGGCTTGCTGGGGCCTGGATCTGGGCTGGAGCAGGGTCTGCCACTGACTGAGAATCTTCAGTCATCATGAGGGCAGGTGCGAGCATCAGGTAGTGTCACCATAGACAGACCAGCACTCACCACCTTCGCTGCCTCCCATCTGCTCTCATCTGTTCTTCTACAGGCATCTGCGAAAGTCTCCTCCTCTCTCCAGCTCCCTGCTCACTCTGACCTCCGCTCCACCTCCACACAGCAGTGAAGTCGGGAATCCATGTAAAGTCACTGGTTGCTAGATGCCATTCGGGGCAGCCCTAGCGACCAGTTTACGGTAAATTAATTTTCATTCTGAGACAGAGCCTGGGGATGGGGCCTTATTTTCGGGGGGAGGCCTTATATTTCACTCAGAAGGAAACCTGTAAGTAGGTCTTATTTTCGGAGGATGTTTTATTTACGGGGAAACACGTTAGTCAGATTTTTCTTTCTTTCTAGGGTCCAGCCATATCAGCCTTTGTCAATTCCCACAAAGGTCCGATGCAGTAACTAGTTCCTCTCATTGCAAAGCTATTCTGCTTTCCCTTTAGCTTTTTATCGGCGACTCATACTTTGATTCAGCTCTGTCATTTGAGGGCACCTCTCTCAGTAATCCCCCTGAGATCAAAGCTGCCACATTTTCCCTTCATACCACAGACTAGTTGTACAGTTGTGTGATCATGAAGTTCTTTTTCTAAATATTTCTCCTGTTCTCTTATTTGTGGTATGTTTCTTTGTCTCCACACTTTGGCTGCCACTTGGTGTTTCTTTCTATGTATTACGTAGATCTGCTATGACTCCCAGTCATAGGTGGCCTTACACAGAACCTGCTCTGTGGGACCTCGAGGCTCAGTCTCCTTGGTAATCTGTGTTGGGTGCTCCAGGATGTCCTTTCTGTGGCCCACGTGGGCCCTTCTGTTGTAATTGAGTCTTGATTGCTTTTGGCCCATTGGGTGTGGGCTTGACCATCAGGCTGGCTTACTCTGAGGATCAAATGTGACCACAGTGTATGGGATGCTGTTCCGACCCACATGGAACGGAATTTTTATTTTTTGTGTGTGTGTGTGTGTGTGTGTGATAATGTAATTCTTCACCTGTTTCACCCAGCTCTTCTACCCCTCCTCTCTGACAGCTGTCAGTCTGTTCTGTGTATCTATAAGTCTGTTTCTATTTTGTTTGTTAGTTTATTTTTTTCATTACATTCCACATATAAGTCAAGTCCAGTGGTATTTGGCTTTTTCTATCTGGCTTATTTCACTAACACAATACACTCTAGGTCCATCCATGCTGTCATGAAAAATAATTTTTTCTTCTTCTTTATGACCAAGTAGTATTCCATTGTGTAAATGTACCACATAGTTTTTAATTCACTCCTCTATTCATGGGCACTTGGGCAGCTTCCAAATCTTGGCTGTTGTAAATAACTCTGCAAGGGACAGAGGAGTGCATATATTCTTTGGAATTAGTGTTTCGAGATTTTTTTGGATACATTCCTGGAAGTGGAATCTCTGGTCTTAAGGCAGTTTCATTTTTAATTTTTTGAGCTAAGTCCATATTGTTTTCCTCAGTGGCTGTACCAATATGCATTTCTATTAATAGTGAAATGGGTTCCATTTTCTCTACACCCTCTCCAACACTTGCTGTTTGTTGATTTAATGATAGCCATTCTGACAGGTGGGAGGTGACATCTCATTGTGGTTTTAATTGGTATTTATCTGCTGATTAGTGACATTGAGCATCTTTTTATATGTTTATTGACCACCTGCATGTCCTTTTTGGAGAAGTATCTATTCAGGTTCTTTGCCCATTTTTATTGGATTTTTATTTTTTTGGTGTTGAATTGTATAAGTATTTCATAAATTTTGGATATTAACTCTTAGCGGATGTATCATTGGCAAATAGGTTTTCCCACTCAATGGGTTGTCTTTGCATTTTTTTGATGCTTACCTTTGCTGTGAAAAACTTTTACTTATGAGGTAGACCCATTTCTCAATTTTGTTTGTTTCCCTTGCCTGAAGCAATATATATGAGAAAATATTGCTCAGAGAAATGTCTGAGATTTTATTTCATATGTTTTCTTCTAGGATTTTTATGATTTCAAGTCTAACATTAAAGTCTTTATAAACATTGTTTGAACTCTGTCTCTGGTATATTCCTTCATTTTCTTTACTTCTTTTTCTGGGGATTTCTCCTGCTCTTTCATTTGGGGTCTGTTTATTTGTTATTTCATTTGGCTGCCTCTCTGTACTTGTTTTTGTATATTAGGTAGATCTGCTATCTCTCCCTATTTTCATGGGATGGCATTATATAGTAAGTGCCTTTTGGGGCTCATTAATATAGTCTCCCCGGTCACCTGAGCTGGCCACTTCATGAATGTCCCTAATTCTAATCCCAACAACATTACCACCAACCTAAACAAGGACTTTTTTCCACTCCCCAAACATTCAATGAGATGATAAACTGGAAATACTCAGAAATTAGGATTCCCACTTACACCATGCCCAAAAGTTTTTAAGTTTCCCAGGTTACATAATAGGGATTTTCTCCATCTATTTTATAGTGAAAACAGTCATAGAGTTAAATATGAAGACCCCTGATATTTTTATGAATAAAGCAGCTTTCTAAACACTATACAACTAAACTTCTATAAAAAATTTAAAGAGTTGATTTTCCTCCATCTTAAATTCAATTATCATATAAAAAGTTGCCTTTTTATAATAGGAGAGAGTTGGTGTGATTTTTAGAAACCAAAGGTCATATTAAGAATCAAGAAAAAAATTCCAAGACTGTATAGAAGTTCAACTGCAGCCTGGTGACTATCATTCTTTCACAAGAGAGAATGGGGGGAAAATTTCTATTTAACTATTCTCAGTTATTTTGAAATATACACTCTGAATAGTTTGTGTCTCACTTTTCTTCTGATTAAGCAATATCTGCTTTCTTAGGGCTAAAAGAACTGGCATTTGAATCATAAATAAGAAAAAAATTTAAGCTATTAAAAATGTGACTTTTTAACACAGCTTTTCCATTTTTGTATAGTAAGAAAAATCATTTCCTACATAGAGGATGTGTCCTTTTATATTCCACAAAATATTTTGAGACATACTTTTACCAAGAGGTTTGTATTTAGCAATCAAATAAATGAATAAATTACATTTGAACTATGGCTTGAATCCTACCTAAATCAAAACAGAAAAAAACTGAGAGAGAATTAAAAATTATATATATTTTTGCATGAACTTCTTGATCATCAGGAGAATCATCAGAAATAAGAGGCTTTTCTTTTGATAAGTCTGTATTTTTTTTAGTATATCAACTTCTATTTCATGATTTTCTTTTCAATTTAAGTAAGAGGACCCCAAGGCCTTTATCTGTCAGTACTTCCAGACCCTGGACCCACATTATCAGCTGCTCAGCTTCCCTAATGCTGAGCAGCTGCTAAAGATTGGTGGAGCCCATCCCTTTGCTATGGACATTAGTGTTTTACCTAATTTCGTCAGTGCTCTGATGGGTAGTCTCAAAAATAAATCTTTGAAAAATTGTGCAAGAATTTCTGTGGGGTGAGCACTGCCAGGTGCAGGTGAGCACCTGTGGGATTTGGGCAGGTCCTGCACATGGTTCTCCCAGGGGAGGGGCCGTTCCCCTTCCTCCCCAGGGAACCTGCGGGGGCACCTGCTGCCTCCCTTTGTCCCCGGGGCTGATGGTCCTGAGACCAGATGGTGACAGTGCTCTCTCCGCAGTGTTGACAGTGTGTGTGCCCCCACTGGGAGGTGGGGCATCTCTGACATGTGCTGGTATGTGCACTGCCTCTAGATAGACAGTGGTGATGCTTACCCAGCATCATGAATGTACTTCATGCTCAACAATGGCGACACTTAAAATATGAATAATAAGATTTATTTATTACTTAAGCAGGGTTATACAGTGGGAACATTAACGCTAAAAACAGAAAAAAGGAAATAATAAAGGCAAACACTCCCCAAAGCGCCGACATAATAAACATCATAAGATGAAAAATTATATCATGCCATGGAGAGCAAAAAATCAACAAAAGGAAAACAAAAAAGGAAAAGAAAATATCATGTTTTGCCCTTTTGACGGGGCGAGCACACTCAAGCTGGGGCCCTTGAGCTGGGCCCTCCATAGGCAGTGCCTCCTCCGAGGCAGGAACCAGCACGGGCTCCAGGGAGGGTTCTCTATCCAGTGGTGGTGGGGCCTCTATTTCCTCTGGGGCCGGCTCTGGCTCCACAGCTGCAGCTGGAGAGGCTGCTGGAGGTGGTGAAAGCTCTGCAGGGGGAGATGCCTCCAGCTCTGTATCCTGCTCCTGATGGACGTCAGATGTGACAGGAGGAGACGTCTCTGCCTCCTGGGCTGGTGCTGGAGTTGGGAGAGGAGAAAAGGTGACTCAGGTGCCTGCATTTCCATCTGTCCCCCAAAGTGAGAACACTGGGCACAGCCCAGGACCCACCACAAGATGTCTTCCATGTCCAAAGTCCAGCAGATGGGTGGTCAGAGGCTGGTCTTTGTTCCTGACCAGCCTCAGGGGGTGCTCCCTGTGTGTCTGGCAGCAATCCCTCCCCATAATTTACATGGATCTCCCCACCAATTCCACCCCTGGCACCACAACCTCCTCACCCTTGGACTCTGCCTCGTTGGGCTCCAGGTCTTCCTGCCTGGTGTTATTAACACGGCCAGAGCGCTCCAAAAGAGAGTTGAAAATTGCCCTCTTTGTGTTGGGACTGAGCGGCTTTGAGGTTGGCGGCTTGTTGGGCCTGGGCGGCTCCGGTGGAGGAGTCCTCCGTCCACTCATGGGCCCTGGCTCCCCAGTTGCCCAGATGGCCACACGCACTTCAGGCCTGTCCTGGTTCTCTGTGGTGTGGCTCACCGGCCCCTCACTCTTGGACATCGGGAAGGGGTCTTCCTGGACCTGCTGCTGCTCCACATTGATCTGGGTTAAGCTCTGCAATGACAGTGAACAGCAGCCAATCAGCAGGACTCAATCGTGGCCCTAGTCACTGCTGCTTCTGCCCCGGACCTTCTGCTCCCAGATCAGGCCCAGCCCTGTGTCTGCACAGACCTCCTCTCAGGGGAATTGAGGGTCACCTCCAGGGCTCAGGATAGACCTCAGGCAGAGGACGCCACCCACACTCCACGTTCACCCAGCCAGCCTTGACCCGGGTAGGAACGTGACTGGCCTTGACACGCCAACTCCAACTGTTCCTATTCTCCTATTCTGGGCAGACCCTTCCCATGTGAACACCCCTTCACCACCACCCCTCAACACACACACACACACACACACACACAGAAGATAGATCTGCTCAGGTGGGATCAGAGTGGTGGCCTGGCTTGAACAAAACTGCCCTAAGCCTCCCTGAGTTACCTCTGGCTCCCGCCGTGCAAAGGGCCACAGGCGTCCTCTGGACTGAGTCCGGATCCAGCGGCGGGCACGTCGGAATGTACTGTCATTGCTGCCTCTCTTGAGGCCTCGTCCTCGGCTTTGACCTCGGGACACGGGGAGACAACAAGAAAACATGGTGTCCTCTCCAGTGCCTCTAACCGAGTGAGAGGGGAAGGGGCAGTTATAGAATGTAGGTGCCTGGTTACCGGGTTCCATTGTCTCCATCGTCAGGAAGTGAGGTCGCCCATGGGTCCCCTACCCTGAGCATCTCCTCAGACATGAGCCACGACCTCACTTCCTGACGATGCAGCCTAAGAGAACCTGGTAATGAGGCAGCTACATTCTATAACTGCCCCTTCCCCTCTCACTCGGTTAGAGGCACTGGAGAGGACACCATGTTTTCTTGTTGTCTCCCCCTTTACCGAGGCCGACGCCTCAAAAGAGGTAGCAATGAGGGCAGGTTTTGCATTGCTCGCCGCTGGATCCGGACTCAGTTCAGACGACACCTGTGACCCTTTGCATGGCGAGACCGGGAGGTACCACTGGGAGGCCCAGGGTGGTTGTGTGCGGGCCAGGCCACCACTCTGAACCCACCTGAGCTGGCTTATGCCCCCTCTGTGTGTGTGTGTGTGTGTGTGTGTGTGTGTGTGTGTGTATAAGGGGGGTTCACATAGAAAGGGCCTGAGCAGGAACATGCTGAGGAGGGGTCAGAAGCCTCGTGGACCAGTCACGTTCACACCCCAGGTCATGGCTGGCTGGGTGGACGTGCAGTGTGGGTTGTGCCCTCTGCCTGAGTTCTATCCTGAGCCCTGGAGGTGACTCATTTTCCCTGGGAGGAGGTCTGTGCAGACACAGGGCTGGGCCTGGTCCAGGAGCATAAGGTCCAGGGAGCGGAAGCAGCAGTGAATAGGGCCAGGCAGGGCTTGAGTTCTGAATAGCTGCCCGTCACTGTCATTGCAGAACGCAACCCAGATCAAGGTAGAGCAGCAGCGGGTCCAGGAGGACCCCTTCCCCATGTCCAGGAGTGAGGGTGCGGAGAGGAACACCACTGAGGGCCAGGGCAGGCCTGAAGTGCGTGTGGCCACCTGGGCATCTGGGGAGCCAGGGCCCATGGGTGGACGGAGGAGGACCCCTCCACCGAAGCCGCCCAGGCCCAACAAGCCGACAACCTCGCAGCCGCTCAGTCTCAACACGCAGATGGCAATTTTTGATTCCATGGTGAAGTACTATGCCGATGGTAATGATACCAGGCGGGAAGACCTGAAGCCCAAGGAGGCAGAGGCCAAAGGTGAGAAGGTGGGGAGGTTTAGGAGTGGGAAGGGTGGGGGAGGTCCATGTGAGCTTCTGGGGAGAGGCTGTTGCCAGACACACAGGGAGCACCCCAAAGCTCGCCAGGAACAAAGACCAGCCTCTGACCACCCATCTGCTGGACTTTGGGCATGGACGTCCTGTGGTGGGTCCTGGGCTGTGCTCAGTGTTCTCACTTTGGGGGACACATGGACATGCAGGCACCTGGGTGACCTTTTCTCCTCTCCCAACTCCAGCACCAGCCCAGGAGGCAGAGACGTCTCCTCCTGTCACATCTGATGTCCATCAGGAGGAGCAGGATGTGGAGCTGGAGGCATCTCCACCTGCAGAGCTTTCACCACCTCCAGCAGCCTCTCCAGTTGCAGCTGTGGAGCCAGGGCCGGCCCCAGAGGAAACTGAGGCCCCACCACCACTGGATGGAGAACCCTCCCTAGAGCCCGTGCTGGTTCCTGCCTCAGAGGAGGCGGAACTGCCAATTCAAGGGCCGCTTGTTCGATGGGCTCTCCCAGTCCGAAGAGAAAATGTTGTTATACCCCCACTCCTTGATCTTTTCCTTTTCTTCTATTTTTTTTATTTTGTTTTTATGTTCTCCATGGCGTGATTCTGCTTTTTACCTTTTTATTTTTCTTATTTGGGGTTTTTTATGCTTATATTATTATTTTTTTTCTGCTTTCAGTCTGCATTTTACCATTGTATGATTTATGGTAAACAATAAATAAATGATAGTGCTCTTATTTTAAATGGTGCCATTTCTGAGCATGAGGTACATTCCCATTGCTGTTTAAGCACCATCAACGTCTAGTTGGAGGATGTTCCATCTTTCCAAATGGAAACCTTGCAACAACAGTACTCAATCCCCACACCTCCTCCCCCTAGCCTCCTCTCATCTGCTTTCTGTCTCTACCCCTTTACCTGTTCCAGATGTTTCCTAGAAATTGAATCTTACAATAGGTGCCTTTTTGTGTTTGTTAAAATATATATATTTTAAAATCTGAAATAGCATTTTTGTAATTTGAAAGGGAAATTCCAGGTTTGATCAAATGTAAAGAATAAGAAAAAAAGCTCTATTAGTAAGTGTGTGCATGATCTACGATTTCCAGGTAGAGACCCCATGGCCAGAAGCCAGTCAGGCAGTGGCTGGCTCTTCCTATGCTCAAAACAAAAAGGAGAAAAATGCAGAAATCTGGAAAGAAACCACAAGCTGGGAAGCACTCCTTAGAACCCCAAGCATCCAAGACAGAGGTTTAGTATCCCTGTTGTGGAGAAAACTCTCAAAAGTTGTTTTTTTCTAAAGGGACAAAGAGCAAACATAAGCACTTGCAAGGAGAGGCAGTTCACATGCCAGGATACGTCAGAGTTGCCTGACTGTCCCAATGGGGACAGCACACTGTCACCATCAGACTGGCAGGCGGTGGTTTCGTGGTGACCCAGCCCCTCCTCTGGGAGGACCATGTGGAGGACCTGCCCAAGTCCCACCGGTGCACACCTGCACTGGGTAGTGCTCACCCTAGGAGGTTACCACACAGAAACGCTTGTACAATTTCTCAAAGATGTATTTTCCAGACTACACGTCAGAGCACTGATGAAATAGCTGGGCATTAGACAAAATAGTAATGTCCATAGAAAGGGTTGGAATTTACCAGTCCGGGCCACATGGAGGAGGGAAACTGAGCAGCTGCTCAAGTGGGTGCAGACATCTCTACGTGCAGAAACATAAAGACTCAGGGTCCTCTCACATGAGACACATGGAAAAACTGTCTACATCCAGGATTCCATCAGACCACATACATGTGACAGGTAGACAGACCTATGAGAAAGTTTTAGGATACTGTATGGAGAGAACCCTAAAGTTTCTACCAAAAACTACTATTTCAATATAATAGTACTGATAACTGAATTTAGTAAAGTAGCAGGATCCAAAATAAATTCCAGAAATCAGTTGCATTTACTGGTATATACACCAATAATTAACTATCACAGAGGGAAAAGAAGAAAATAATTCCATTTAAAGTAAAATAAAATAAATTATACTGAGATAAGTTTAACAAAGCATGTGAAATATCTGTACTTCAAAAATTATAAGACACTGAAGAAAGAATTTGAAGAAGATACATATAAGTGGAAACATATACTGTGTTCATGGATTGGAAGAATTATTATTAAAATGTCCATACCATCCAAAGCAACTTATAGTTTCAGCCCAATTCCAATGAAGATACTAATGGTGTACTTCACAAAACTGGAACAAATAGTCCAGAAATATATATGGAACTACAAGAGATTCCAAATAGTCACAGCAACTTGAGAAAGAACAGTGAAGTCGGAGGTGTCACACTGCCTGATATCAAACTGAGCTACAAGGCCATCTTAGTCACACAGCATGCCACTGGCATGAAAACAGACATAAATCAATGAACCAGAATAGAGAGCCCAGAAATAAACCCCTGTACCTATGGTCAATTAATATTTAACAACAGAGGCAAGGACATACAGTGGGGTAAATAGAGTCTATTCAATAAATGATGTTGAAAAAAATTGGACAGGTAACAGTGACAAATTGAAACAACCACTGTCTTACCACATACATTAGAATAACTCAAAATGGATAAACAACTTAAATGTTAAACTCGAAGCCACAAAAATCCTAGAACAAAACATAGGCACTGAGGTCTTGGATATTTCTCATAGCAATATTTTTTTCTGATACATTTCTTCAGGCATGGGGAACAAAAGATAAAATAAACTAATGGGACTAAATTAAATAAACGCTTTTGCACAAGAAAGGTAACCAGCAACAAAAGGAAAAGATAGCCCACTATCTGGGAGAACATATTTACCCAGTGATATATCTGATAAGCACTCAATATCCAAAATTTATACGGACCTCAACACCAACAAAACAAACAATAAATTTAAAACATCGGCAAAGGACCTGAATAGACCCTTCTCCAAAGAGGACATAGAGATGGCCAACAGACTTAAGGAAAGATGCTCAGTGTCATTAGATTGAGTCTAAGCATGCAGTTGGACATCCTCTGAGGGCTCCTGGGCTGCCAGAGGGATGTCTGACTGCCCGCTTAGGCCTGATCCCCCAGGGAGTGGGCCTAAGCTGTCAGTCAGATATCACCAAGGGGTCTCAGGCTGTGAGGGGTGCAGGCTAGGCTGAGGGACTGCCCCCTTAGTACAGGAGTTTTTGTGTACCAGCCCTCTAGTCAGTAGATGAGTGGATAAAAAAGTAGTGTTACAAATACTAGTATACAATGGAATAATACTTGGCCATTAAAAACAATGAAATCTTACCATTTTCAACAGCATGGATGAACATAGAGGGTATTATTATAAAGGAATAAGGTTTCTTCCTTAGATTATTGAGAAAGCATTAATTATTTTGGTTGAGCTAAGGAGTAAGATATGTGTGTGATCTCCATAGATGTAGTGGAGACATTTGATCTTTCCAGGTCATCCTGCTCCCTCTCATAGGCTGCCAGGCTCTGCCCCCTCTGCCACCAGGCAGGAGGGCCCACTCGGGATTCCCACCCTGCCTCAGTCTTTGGCATATGCACCCAGTGTAGGCCAGTAGAACAGACCCAGTGAGTGGGTAGGGAATCCACTTGTGTCCGAGACTTCCAGGGATTCTCAACTCTTATGTTAGTCTACCTTTCATCTCTAAAAATTCATTAATTTTGCCGAAGCCGGTTTTGCTCAGTGGTAGAATGTTGGTCTGCGGACTGAAAGGTCCCAAGTTCAATTCTGGTCAATGGCAGGTACATTGGTTGCAGGCACAACCCTGGTAGGGGGTGTGCAAGAAGCAGCTGGTCAATGTTTCTAGCTCTCTATCTCTCTCCCTTCCTCTCTTTAAAAAATCAATAAAATATATTTTTTTTTAAAAAAAGAAGGGGCCTTCTTTCTTTCTTTATAAAAATTCATTAATTTCCAGTTGATTTTTACCCCTGGTTTTAATTTTCTCCGGGCCTGCCAAGAGTGGAACCATTGGTATCTCCCATCTCTCCTTAGAGGAGTTTGTCAACCTTCGGAATTCAGTGAGCATGGTTGCTTTGTAACCTCAGCTTTAGGTTTTTTATAAAGTTCAGAGGCCAGAAGATCCGCGTCCCAGCTCAAGTAATCAGGAAAGAAGGGCTGACTGCTCCCTACCTCTGCCTCTTTGTTTTATTCAGGTCCTCAGAGGGTTGGATGATGCCCACCCACATGGAGGAGGGCAACTGACTTTACTGATTGTACCGATGATTCAAATGCCAATTTCATCCAGTACACCCCCAGAAATCACTTTTAGCCAAATATCTGGATACCCCACAATCCAATCAGATTTATACAAAACCCGTACACACACACAGACACACACACGGCTTACTCATCAGTGTAACCCAGTAACTAGTCACATACACCTCTCCTATTAGCAACCTCATTATTATTGGTTTAAAGTAGACATGTTAAGTTACATTCGTTGTAGAATTTTCTTTTTTTTTTTTTTTTTTTGTTTTTTATGTATAAAGAATTTCAGTATTTACTTGTGTTTACTCCCCAGTGGTGGCATTTTGAAAACAACTGATAGTATTTATTAGAAAATTATCTGACCATATTTCAGGAATGGAAGAGGAACTGTAACTAATAAGCCAGGACACAGAAGAAGAGAAACAAATCCTTCTACAGGCAAATACATATTGGTATATTAAATAAGGATGAGGGAATAATCACCAAGCTTTCCATAAACACAATACCTTTCTGAGATTAGTGACTAACCTCAGGTTTTCAATCAGAGACTGTCTAAGGACCACCGGGGCTTTGTTTTGTGTTGTCAGAGTTCCTGCCTCACGTGAAACCCAAGGTTTAGGTTGAAGGGCACAAGCACAAACCAAATCCATGCAAAATTAAATGCACAGCTGGGCGATATCCTTTAAAACGACATACCGCCAGCAGGACTGTAGATGTTAATGAGCATTCTATAATATTCACTCTTCATCTCTCCTAGCCTCCGTCCTATAATTTGTTTCTCTTGGTTTCTGATTTGTGTCATTTATTTATTAATCTTATTATTAAACACACACACACACACACACACACACACACACACATACTTAGCTTCTGATTCTGGATCCTCTCTGTCATCCTTCTCGTGCCTAAGTCTGGCCTCAGCTTCACTCCTCACCCCAGTTCTCCTTTCTCTGACAGGTGCTCCTGTAGGTAAACACCGGGATGCGGTCAAGCCCATCCCCTCGCCAGTGATCCAAATGAGAGGAGGACCTATGCACTTCTACCTTTTTCTCAGATATTTCATATCTTTTTTTACTTTTTTTTTGTAATTTCTATCCAATGGCAGCTTTTCCTGGGTTAGTTTACATTAATCCAGATCTATCTACATCTTCTACTTGCTCATTTACTCAAACTGATCTGCATGTTGTTGTATCTAAGTGATGGGTATACATTTGAAAATACATATAAGTATATTTTTATTGATTTCAGAAAGGAAGGGAGAGAGGGAGAGAGAGATGGAAACATTATTGATGAGAATCATTGATTAGTTTCCTCCTGCACTCCCCTACTGGGGATTGAGGCTGCAACCCGGGCATGTGACTTTGACCAGAAATGGAACCCGGGATCTTTCAGTCTGCAGGCGAACGCTCTATCCCCTAAGCCAAAGAGCTAGGGTGATTTGTATACATTTTAATATTTTCTTGTGTTTGTGGAATCTGGGTATGTCTCTGGTGAGTCATTGGTGGATCATTTGTGGTATCTCTGTTCATAGGCAAGAGGGAAGCTTAACCCATTGCTTAAGGGTAGAACAAAGCTCAATGTCATGCTTTTTGAGAGGATGCAATGAAGCCTTTGTGATTCCGGTGCTGTCGCTGTGAGCTGTAATTAATGTATGCCCTTTAGTAGTTGTTTGGAAATGCTTGAGTTTAGACATGCTAGGGATGATAATGAATTATAGAAAAAGCAATTTTACAGAGTTTGTGGAAGATAATGCATAGTAAGCATCATGTTAATTATTCTTATTATCTTTTGTACCATTTTCTTTTGAGACTTAAAGAAAAAGCATGTCCATAATTATGTAATCGCTGAGGACTCTGATCATCTTCATTTATTGCTGACAGTGCAGGTAACCGATTCTTTTTTGAAGTGGAACAAATTGATTGTTAGATTTTCAGAAATGCTGCTCATTCCACATTCTCAGATCTGCTGGTTCAGGCAGGCGGTCTCCTGTGTGGGCAGGTAATATCTCACTGAACAGATAGACTGCCTCTATTTTACGTCTCCCTCTGTTGCTTTCCAAGTTAACCCTCCCCACAAGTTTCTCTTTTCCTGCAAGTTCTTGAAGGATGAGTGTCTTAGATTGAGCTGCTATAACAAAACACCATAGATGGGTTGTCTTATAACAACAGAAGTGTATTTCCCACAGTTCTGGAGGCCGGAAGGAGGTCAGGGTACCAGCATGGTCAGATTTGGTAACAACCCTCTTTCGGTTGCAGATGGCTGACTTATCGTCCTATGGAAAGAATTCCTGGGGTCTCAATTACAAGCCACCAATCCCATTTATGAGAGCTCAACCCTCAAGAACCTCCCAAAGGCCCTACCTTTTAATGCCATCAACCTTGGGAGTTAGGATTTCAACATGTGGATTTTGGGGAGACATAAACGTTTATAAATGTCAATGTCACATTTTGAACCAACTAGATCGTAAGTTATGTGAAATTGTTAGCTATATAGAACACATTAAACTTCAAATATATTTGGGAGAATTGCCTTAAAAATCAGTTTTGGTAAGCAGCATAAGTCCAATTTTTGTTGGATAATCCATTGTTCAAAATGCTGGTGTTTTGGGCACTTGGGCTGATTCTAATTCTTAACTATTGTAAATTGCCCTGCTGTGAACATAGGGGTGCATATGTCCTTTCTGATGAGTCCTTCAGGTTTCTTAGGATCTATTCCTAGAAGTCAGATTACTGGGTCAAATGGGAGTTTCATTTTGCAGATGAGTGGGTAAAAATAAACCCCACTGTGGTACATTCACGCAATGGCATACTGCATGGCAATAAAAGAGAAAGAACTCTTACCATTTGCAACAGCATGGATGGACCTGGAGAGTATTAATGCTGAGCAAAATAAGCCAGTCAGAGAAAGATAAGTATCACATGATCTCACTCATCTGTGGAATCTAATGAATCAAATAAACTGATGATATAAAAAATAGAACCAGAGTCATGGAAGCGGGCACAGACTGTTGAACCTCAGAGGCAAGGTAGGGGAGGTAGCAATCCACCAATGAACTTGTATGCATATATGTATTATATAACCGGTAGACATGGACAGTGGGGTGGTGAGGGTCTGGGCTGAGTGTTGGAGGATGGGAGCGGGGTGGGAGAGGTTAATGGGGGGAGGACGGGGAAAGGAGGACCTATGTAATACTTTCAACAATAACGACTTAAAAATAAATCAGTGAATGAAATCCCCGTGTTTTGTTTCTTTCAGTCGTGTCATACCAGTTTACACTTTAAAAAGTTTGCTGTGTGAATTAAAAACAGTGTTACTTAGCGAAGGCAATTATTTGATTACCTCCCCAGTGCTAGTCACAGCCTGGCATTTAATCTGGCTGAGGCCCGCAGACCACAGTTTGAACAATCAGGGTAGCTTTCTGTAATTGCAATAAATCATATCATTAGCCATGGCAGACGTTTCCTCCCACAGATTTTTTTTCCCCCCAGTAAGAGTTAACTCCTGGACTCCTCGGGAAAGCCAGATTTCACTGCAGGCAAGTGGATTTCACAGTCATCTGGCCCACTAGAGGGGCAGAGTCTGTGTTGGGGAAACACTGGTGTCCCAAGAGTGGAGCCTAAAGGGGTCACTCTGACTTTAAGAGATGTAAGGGTCATGGCTGTGCCACACGGAGGGGCCGTCGTCTGGAAGAGGAATTTATGAAGGAATCACCTGCTACAAGGCTGTTGAATGTTCCAACAGGCAAACACATGGAGGTCAAGATGTGAGGCGTGCTGCCATTGTTACATGTTGGTCATGTATATGAAATTGCACCTGCTACCGGGTTGAGGCTTCCGGCGATAAAAACATGGAAAGAGGAAATATTTTATTTTATTTTATTTTATGTTATTTATTTATTTTTTACTTTTATTTTTTTAATAAGTTTTTATTGTTCATATTATTACAAATGTTCCTTCCCCCCCCTCCCACCATTGCTCTCCTCCACCAGGTTCCCACCCCACCCTCTGCCCTTTCCCCACTCCCATTGTCCTCATCCATAGGTGCACAGTCTATGTTGTGGAAAGAGGAAATATTTTAAAAGGGGCATTTATTACCACCAGGTGTAAGCTCATTTTACAATAGGTCCCTTTCGTTATAGAAATTTAAAAATGTTCAGGGCTCTGTCATCTCAAAAACTCAACCACAGAGCCACACCCTAGTTCACTTTTAAAAGCTCCGTAAGGATGAAGCAGTAGATGGAAGGCCATAGTAGCATTTCTAGTGCCAACCTCAATGCCCACCCAAATACAGTTTTTCCATTGCTACCTGCAGGATTTTTCTAATGTTCATAAACAGACATTTTCACTTGCTCAACAAGAGAGGGAGGTGCGAGTGTGAGGCCTCAGGCCTGAGTGAAGTTACATGAACAGATCGCGGGGAGTCATGCGTGGGGCCCACTGGAGGGTTGAGACAAGGGAAGGCTGAACCAAGACGAAGTGCTTACATGTGAGGTAAGAGGGTAAAACTCGGGCAGGGTGAGGGTTAGAGAGGATGTCTGGAGAGCCGCCTCGAGGGAGGTGATCCCTGAAGACGCGAGGTTGCTGAACTTGAGGGATTTGCCACTCGGGGTGTTCTCATCAAGAACAAGACGTGGTTGTCCTTAGGTAGTTCTGTTGAGCTTGCAGCAGGAAAGGAGACAAAGCTCCCCAGAAGGGAGGCTTAGCCATTGCTTATACTGTATATTGTAAGCATTTACAATTACATTTACATTTACAATTACAATTCCATTGCTTACATTGCTTACTCTTTGGCCCCTTACATGTGGATTTCTTCTTTGTAGTTGGCCTCACCTCACTGAATCTGGTTGGGTTTCTGTCAAGTTCTTCTTGTTTACAGCTGCATCTTCCAAACACTACATTTTAACATCTGACAAGAATAGCATTTAGTAAGAACTGCCCAGCCCTGATCCCCTTGTCATATGTAACAAAGGAATGAAAGAAGCTGTGAGGTGCTGAAGCTGAAGGCACCGAGTACAGAGCATCACCGACAAACACATCAAGGATGGGAGAGACAGGAAGAATTTACTAAGTGAAGAGAAGAAAAACACTTTAGGCACCTAACAGTATGTGCCACCGTTGTCCTACATTTGTAGCTGTGAAGTCTCCTCATGGTCAAAGTCAGACTGTTGTGCTTGGCTGGTTCCTTCAGGAGGTGGCCAGTGCCCAGCCTTCACCTCTCCCACTGCCTCCAGCGTCAGTGTGCCCTCCTGCATTTCCAAATCCTTTGTGGCACCTGAACACTCTTCTCTCGTTTGCCTACTTTGAACGTAAGATTTTGTCTCATTGTTTTTCACCAATCCGGAAAATACATTTGCCTTCTCCTACCCTTAGCAAGAGATCTTTCTGCTACTTAAAACCATCCCCATGTTGAGTTGCTTTGTTCTTCCATCCTCTTCCCTCTGTATGTTGCCCTTAAATTGTGTTGCATTTGCTCAGTTATTTACAGAGAACTATTTCCTTTCCAGACTTGTCCTCATCATGGCGTCCACATTACTTAATACTGAATTGATGCTTAGCAATTTGTCAGCTAAACGGATAAATGAAATCCATGCCCAACCCCTCGCTAACCCTTCGCTCTCTGACGCAGCCTCTCACCCTTTGGCCCTCTTTTCTATCGGGTCTAGTAATAATTAATGTCGTTTTTTAACATTCGTTTAAAGTCTTGCTTGGCGTTGACTTGTATTGACGTAACCTTCAAACACGTGGTATCGACAGAACGTGTGAAGTGCAATTAACAAGTTTTGCTTGAAAAAGTTTGTGTTTGGTTTGGTTTTTTGTTGCAAAACTAGGGCTAAGAAGATGGCGGATGAAGAGCATATTCGGCACTGCATGCTTTACGAGTTCCAATTAGGAAGAAAAGCAAGTGAGGCTGCAAAAAACATCTGTAGTGCTCTTGGTCAAGATGCAGTTAGCGCCAGAAAATGCCAGCGTTGGTTTGAGAAATTTTGCGAGGGAAATTTTTTGTTAGATGACAAGAGTGGTCGAGGCCGTGTGTCCAATTTTGATCAAGAAGCTCTTCAAGCTCTTTTGGTGCAAAATCCTCAAATTACCCAACAAGAGCTTGCGACAACTTTAAATTGTTCACAAAAAAACAATTTCCAATCAATTGTGTGCACTTGGCAAAGTCCAAAAGTTTGGAAAATGGGTTCCTCATGAGTTGACCGACAACAACCGTAATCAAAGAGTCACAATTTGCAGTTCGCTCCTCTCTCGTCAAAACCGTTTGCCGTTTTTAGAGCAAATTGTTACCGGAGATGAAGAATGGGTGCTGTATGTTAATTTGAAAAGGCGGCCTCAATGGTTGGACAAAAATGAGGCTCCGCAGCCCACGCCAAAACCTGACTTGCATGCGAAAAAAGTGATGTTGTGTGTTTGGTGGAATTTTAAAGGAATTCTTCATTATGAACTTTTACCATCTAACCAAACCATTACAAGTGCAGTGAATAGTGCCCAATTGGAAAGGTTAGCCCAAGCTTTAAGAGAAAAAGAACCAGCGCTGATTAATCGGAAGAGCGTAATTCTTCACCACGATAACGCACGACCACATACTGCAAGAATCACTGCTGAAAAACTGCGCCAGTTGGAATGGGAAGTTGTCCCTCAACCTGCATATTCTCCTGATATTGCCCCTTCCGATTACCATTTGTTTCGTTCTTTGCAAAACTTTCTTCTTGGAAAAAAATTTAATAATGAAGAATGCCTCAAAAATGCATTGACCGAATTTTTTGCATCAAAATCACAAGAATTTTACAACAGAGGGATTAAAATGCTTCCTGAGCGTTGGGCACAAGTAGTAGAAAACAATGGCAACTATATTGTTGATTAAATTTTGTTGTATTGTTTAAATAAATTCGATTTAAAAAAAGTATTAGAAAACGACATTAATTATTACTAGACCTAATATATTAACATCTTTAATTCTTCAAATTCAGGAAAACCCACCTGAAAGACATCCTCTCAGAGGATATGATAGCAGTTTATTCCTCCACCCATTCAATACTCATTGTGTTCTGGGTACCGGCACACACATTGGAGGTGAACAAAGGAAGACCTAGTTTCTAACCTCAGAGCTGCCTGTTCAGTGGGAGAGGCTGGCGTTAACCACCTGCGTGTGCAGACAGGTGTCATCTTTTTCTCCAAAGGAAGGCTCCGTGGCGCTGTGTGACCCTCGAAGGCAGTTAGGAAAGCCATGGGAGGCTGCTTCGGGGAAAGTAACTCATGAGCTGAGATTGAGGAGGAGGAGAGTGAGCTAACATGAGTGAGGTTACGTGCAGAGACCCTGTGGCTGGCACAGGGAATAAAATGCACTGAAAGGAAGGGGAGCATATGGAAGAAGTCGGAGGGCATCAGCGCATTGTATCCTCTGGGCTCTGCTCAGTCGCGTTTGCCTGGGACCAGACTGAGTGTGTACCTGACTCCAGCACTCCCTTCCTGTGTGACTTTGGGCAGGCTCCGCCTCGTTGTATTTTATCTGTAACATGAAGACCATGTTAGTACCCGTCTTATGAAGATTAAGGGAGTCAGTATGAAATGCATTAGAGCAGTGCCTAGCACATAGCGCTATGATAATTACAAAGTCGTGGGAATTATGTTTAGTTATGAAATATATACCTCTGATGATACATATACACACATGTATATAACATATATACAGGTGGTATTGCTTTACATATATGCATATACATGGTGTCCCCAAAAAGTATAC
Source organism: Pipistrellus kuhlii (assembly GCF_014108245.1). NCBI lineage: Eukaryota > Metazoa > Chordata > Mammalia > Chiroptera > Vespertilionidae > Pipistrellus > Pipistrellus kuhlii. The sequence goes on along the minus strand of NW_023425427.1, from coordinate 33,984,260 downwards.
ATACTTTAACAGCTGATAGCTCAATTTTGAAAATGAAATGTTTAATAAACACTACCTTTATAAGTATTCAGTGTATGTATGCATTTTGGGGGACACCCTATATCACATGTATATCTGTGTATCTATACATCTGATACATCTATTGTATATCATCAGTATATATCTTATGTATACATATATATTTTTATAATCATTGGTGTATTTTTTATTTACATGCATACACACACACACACATATATATATTTATTGTTGTACACACACTTAATATATGATTTTCATGACTTTGTGTAAATACTTCCTTATAGCTAATCTTGCCCATTCTTATTTTGGTAACATGCCTGGGAAAGACATTTTGTATTGGAAACTAGAGAGAAATTAAGGGATCGTTTTCCTAATTTCCCCTTTCAAAATTGTAATTTTGAGACTTATGAAGTCTTTGATATAGTTAAAAACCTCTGTGTATAAAGGGTTATTTTTTTTCTTTCCATTTCTCACCCCTATTAAGAGCAGGGAGACCCTGCAGGTAGAATTTTTCTGTAAGCTAAGGAACAGCATGCCTCAAGCACGTAAATACATTGATCCAGCACCTCTTGACCCCCTAAGTCAAGGTAAACGTGCAGTAGCAGAAATCTTGCTGATAAAAACTCTCTTTTTTTTTTTTTTCAAGTCACTAACTACTGCTAAGACATACTTGCATAGAGGGTATAAAGGGATTTCATTTCAAGCACCATTGAGTTGTGAAGGTAAGAATTATACATAATTTGATTCATTGAAACTGTTATTTAAGTGGCCTTATTGATTTTCATCGGTGACCACATATAACTTGTAGCATTGCTTTCAATGATCATTTTGATTGCAATTGTGTTAAAATAGCATCCAAAGCACAAATAGGAGAACAAGAGAGGTTTCATTTAGAACTCCCTTTTCACTAAGTGCCTGCTTTGTGCTATTTGGCAAAAGTGGAGCCGTGTATGTGTGTGTGTGTGTGTGTGTGTGTGTGGTGTTTTCTACAAGCATCACCAAGTGTAGTATCTCTTAGAAGATATTAGCTTCTGAATTCAGTTGGACCATGAAACAATATTTCTTGTCTCCCTTTGTCATTGTTAATTAGGAAAAGTTGCCAGACTCCCCAGTCGTAGCATGTCTAATTTAATAACCCGAGAATCTGATGCTTGAAAAATATAATGATATATACTAAATACCGTGGCCGTTTTATAATCACTGATACAAACATATTGTAACTAATCTTTACTGATTACAAAAGACTTTTATAAAGCACAGAATATAGCCAGATGAGATCTGCAGCTCTGTCTGCATAATTTAATATAATTATCAATCAGGAGATTGTTTTTGAGCATGGCTTAACAGGCCAGAATTTGAAGATGAAGAATATCAATCGACAATACCCTGCTAGATTTTTCCTTAAATTCTCCCTCCCGCCCCCCCCCCCAAAAAAAAAAAATCACACAAATTAATTAGTGGAAATCCCTTTTTCTTGGTTTTCATCAGCAGCCTAGATGATCTTCCTAACAGAACTGGCAATTTTGCTTGATGCTTTGGTATGTCGTATATTCTGCTTAAGCTAATATTTTTACTCACTTTAGAAAACCCAGTCTCTTTAAATATTTTCTTTATTTCAGAATATTGTATAGGTGGCATTGTGGAATAGGAGGGCTTGTTTGCATTGAATCCTGGTTTGAGTCTTCCCTGGTTGTGTGACCTCAGAGAAAGATCAGATCTGGCAGGTGACTTGACCTTGGAATCTCAATTTCCTTATCTGAAGACACAGGCATATTTAATATGGGAATTAAATGAGATTTCACTATAATGCATGTTGCCTGACACACCATAGTTAATCCAAAAATGTTTTTTCTCTTCCTCCTGAGAAAGCAGCCATGATATGGTGGCAGTGACACATGAAGACTTAGTGGAACCCAGATTTTAAAGCACAAGACATAATCTATTTGTTTATGTTTAAGTGCCTTTCAATTTAAGGGAAGCCTTTGTTTGGCCCTGTGTGCTTGGGAGATGGCTGAGTGTGGTGACTCAAAGCTTGGAGGCAGATGAATTCAAGGTTCAGTCCTGGGTCTGTTACTTAGGAGTTTTGTGGTTCTGGGAAGATTACTTAGTCTCTGGGAACTTTATTTTCCTTATCTGTATAATGGGGATATTAAAAATACCACTTTCTAGGGACTTGCATAGTGAAGGCTAAATCAATTGAAGCATTTATACACCTCATGCAATCAGGGACACATGGATGTCTTCCTGTGTCCTTGTAGTTCAGGGGTTTCTCTTACAATTCACACATCCTGGCGAAGCCTTTTGCTTCACCATTCTACCCTTTATTTCTGATGTTGTATCATCTGACGTTCCCTTACAGCAGTGGTCGGCAAACTCATTAGCCAACGGAGCCAAATATCAACAGTACAACGATTGAAATTTCTTTTGAGAGCCAAATTTTTTAAACTTAAACTTCTTCTAACGCCACTTCTTCAAAAGTAGACTCGCCCAGGCCGTGGTATTTTGTGGAAGAGCCACACTCAAGGTGCCCAAAGAGCCACATGTGGCTTGCAAGCCGCAGTCTGCCGACCACGGCCTTATGGCAAAGCATGGGTTTTTATCCCCCATTTAGCAATCAATTTGATTATGCATATATTGCAAGGATAAGTTAACTAATTAAATTAAGTGGATTTGTGATTGGTAAAGGAATCAGAATTTATTCCTATTAATAGTAAAGGGGTTTGAGAGCAGGCAGAAGCTACCACAGGTTACTCCAAAGAATAAAAATGTATCTGCAGAGTCTCTCCCACATCCCAAATTTCAGGATAGTTTCAGGAAGCTGAAAAGATAGAAGCTCCAACATGTTGCCTGTTTCAAAACGTGTTCACATTTTTTCTTTAAGCACAGACCACATTTTCTGCATATGCCATTTGTCTGTTTCGGACACTTCATTCAGTGAACATTTGGTAAGCACTCAATAGGATACAAAGGTTTGGGTATGATCCCCACCCCAATTGGTTCATAGTTGAGGAGCAATGGGGACAGGCACAAAGGATAATGCTGTAATGTCCTATATTAGGACAGAGTTAGAGAATGCAAAGGTGTTATGGGAACAGGAAAAGGGACCCCTGGCCTAGCAGGAAGGGAAAAATAAAAGAGATGATGACTAGGAATTTGTTCTAAATGAGAGATGGTTCTGTACTCCTAGGAGATGTTCAGAATATGTAGGGGCATTTTTGGTTGTATTATTGGCCTTGAGTGAGTGAGGGCAGCAATGCTAAATGTCCTTCAATACACAGGACAATCTCATACCCCAAACATTGTCCTTTCCCAATGTCAGCGGTGTCCTGGCTGAGAAACATTGAGGGGTGAGGGCAAATAAAGGAGTGGTATTCATATCCTGGGTATATTGTACAGTGGGGGAAAGATTTGCTTTAAGCGTGTATCCTTTGTGAAAATAAAGGCAGTTAGAAAGCGAGAATAATCCTGCTTCTGTTGGAGTGCCTTGAACTGGTTTTTCACTTCCCAAAGCCTAATGCACTGATGCGTGTGAGCTTGAATATGCAACTGGGGAGGCCTGAGCTGAGGTCCCTGGAGAAGGGTCCACTTAAATCACTACCAGAGTGATGGAAACCTGGGAAAGAACATTTTCAGGTTTTTTTTGCCTTTCCACAAACTGCCAAGTTAAGAAGGGTCGAACTATAAAATAGTCATGACATTCTGAACTAGAAAATCTGCTTTTATTTGCTTTGATACATAAAATAGATTTGCTCAGATATCTGGAGCAGTTAAAAGAGTTGTCCGTGGCTGGGGCCTCAAGGAGAGAAGACACCAGAGAAATAATTGAGTTGTGTACCTGCAGGAGCAGGAAGAAAGGAAGAGGAACTGGGGACAGGAGCCTCGGAGCCACGCCCCCCAGGGTACAGCCCAGACTCACAGAAGACATAGTCCCGTAGTTAAGGAGCACACAAGGAGCCACAGATTTCAGCAGAAACGGAAGTCTCAGGATGATATATGCAAAGGTTCACACTCTGCTCCATCGAATCCCAGGGGTTTGCAGAGGCTGTGTGGGCCAGCGCTGGGCACTGGGGGGAGGGGTAAGACAAATGGGAAGTGGGCTAAGAAGATACTCATCAGTCAGTTCCTCCCTGGCCTTCCTTTAGACGTATTAAAGCATCCATCAAACTGCTGTTTGAAATCTTAACCCTGCTATTTGGCTTCTGTAGATGCTTGCTTCCTTAAATAACAAGGAAAATAAGACTACTTACTCCCACTTCAGAGAGGCCATTAAACCTTCCCTGGATGAAATTATCAGGGCTGGCACCAGGCCAGGCCTTTGGTTGAGGTCTCAAGTCCCCAGCACATAGGGGCTCTTTAAAAACTTGCAAAGGGGGCCCAGAAACACCCCATATTTGGTAGACAAAGAAGGTAAAAACATATAAATAGGGAAAGTTCCTCCATGTTGGGGCCCGGAATTTGAGAGACATTTTCCTCTGGACTCGCGCATAATAAATGTAACTCTATCTCTCTAAGTATTGCTTAGTTCTTCTCTGGTTTTCTGTAACAGTATCTCTGACTAAGATGCAAAGGATGTCCTGAAAAGATGTATACACACACTTTGAACAAGTACTAGATGTATTGGTTAACAATGTTGATTTTGTGATCAAAGAAAACATGATTTCAAGAGAAACATCAGAAGAGCTTTATTCAAAGTAATGTCCATTGCTAACTACACAATTCCCCCATCTTTCAGGTAATTTGTGGAGGCCATCCCAATAGAACTTTTCTTGTTTTGAGGCAAACCATTCAGAGACCCAATTTTCCACTTCTTCATGTGTTTTGAAGTGCTGTTCAGAAAGTGCATGTGTCATCGATCGAAACAATTGGTAATCTGAAGGAGCACGGTCTGGTGAATATGGTGGGTGGGTTAATACTTCCCAGGCAAGATATTTTAACATGCCAACTGGTTTTGAAGTGTGTGATGGTGTGTCATCATGAAACAAAATTACTTTGTCATGTCTTCTGGAAAATTCTGATCTTTTCGTGATCAAAGCATTGTTCAAATTGATTATTTGTTGTCGGTATCAATCAGTATTAATGGTTTCACCTAGTTTTAGAAGCTCATAATACACCACACCTTCCTGATCCCACCCAATTCAGAGCATTGTCTTCTTTCCAAAGTGATTTGGCCTTGCAGTCGATGTTGATGGCAGACCTGGATCAAACCATGATATTGTGATTTGGAATTCTCAAAATAAATCCATATTTCATTGCCAGTCACAGTTCGATGCAAAAAAGACTCTTTCGTGCCATTGAAGCAACATTTTATTGATGATTTTCAGTTTTCTATTTGTCTTTTGTTCAGTTGATGTGGCACCCATTTCATTCCTTTAAAATCTATCCCATTGCTTGTAAATGATCGAAAATTGTTTGCTGAGCAACGTTCAGTCTTTCTGGAAGTTGTTTTTGAGTTTGACATACATCTTCATCCAATAATGCTTGTAATTGTTGGTCTTCAAACTTTTTGGGTTGACCTGTATGTCTTTGTCTTTCACATCAAAATCATCCCTTTTAAAGCATTTAAACCAACGTTCACAAGTATCTAGCTAGAGATGGAGCATATTCACCATAAGCTTCCCAAAGTATTCAGTAGCACTTTTCTTCAAAATAAAGCAATGAATTAAAACTTCCCGCAAATGCTCATTTTGGGGCACAAAATTGGACATTTTTAAGTGTAAAAATATTATGATTTTAACACTTTAAGAAAATTTGACGTGAAGTTTTGAAGCTTGTCAATACAACAAAACAGCATACATATCAAATCGCATATATATCAACATGTGTAACTCCATCTATTGAAAAAGATCTGCATTATTAACCAGTATACCTATCTATTATAAAGGCAGTTTTTATTAAAATATATTTCATTTTCAAACTTGAGCTATCAGATGTTAAAATACATATACCATTATTTTGGGCCACTTTGTATATTGGTGTCCTGTGTACTGGAGTTCTGTGTAAGATTTCATTTTAGAATAATGAGAAGAGTTATTCTTTAAAAACTATTTGAAAACCTTGAGTACTGAAAAGAGCATTGGAGTACTCATTCCTGTGTCAGCTAATCATGTAGAAATTAGCCTGCTGTGCAACTTTGGCCAAGTATCTAGGCCTCTCTGTGCTTCTGGGTGTTTTTTTGTTGTTTTGTTTTGTTTTGTTTTGTTTTTCCTCTTCTAGGTCATGAGGGGTTCAGACTAAATGTTATATTTCCTTCAGCTTTAACAGCCTGTGAATTTTCAAATGTATTAACCAATTTACTGCACTGTTCTGAAAGAGAATGATTGGGTAGCCTAAGTAAGGATTGATTCAGAACTACTAACAGATGAACCCCACAGGAGACCTGGGAGAGTCTAGGTTTCTGACCTGAAAGTTTTAGAAGAGGTGTGAAATGAAAATGAGGCTATTTTATGGAAATTCACAGTTTCCCCAGTTTACAGTTGCTAGTGGTTTCCTTCAGGCAGAACATCCTGACAAGCAAAGCACAGGAGCCCTACACATCCAATTACTCACTGATCTACTTCCGGTCTTTACCTGGGACAAGGAGTGGGCCAGCCTTACACTGGGTAGATGTGTTGGTTTTTATGGAGCAACTCATTTTTATTTATTTATTTATTTATTTTTTACTATGGGATGGTCAGGAAGAGAATCCTAGCAATTCATGGTAAATGCTCAAGGTTAGTTAGATACAGGTGCATGGGGTGTACATTTATTTTTTAAAAGGACCCTTTGGTTAAGCAATACTCTCTCGTTATGGCTGGGCTTCCCATGCATGGGTTTGGAAACACGGTGCAGCCTGTCTATTCTGACAGGTGCTTCCGTACATTTGCTTCCCGTTTTCCTATCAGCTTTTAAAAAACCGTGTTACTTATTCGACCTCTGTTCATTGTAAGCACTTGGTCCCTGCTGAAGGCTCACGCTGCTTGCTAAGGAGCAGCGCCTCTGGGTGCTGCAATCACCTCCTCTGTTTGCATGGGCAGGTTCCTTGGCCGTGGCCCAGCAATTTAAAATGGTTTGCAGGGCTGCTGGATTCAGACTTGCTTTCTGCTTGCTTTGAAATACACGAGTGGCATTGTAGAAGTTTGTTCAGGGTGACCTCTACATTACACAGAGAAACGAAATGCCCAAGGGGAAAAGCAGAGCTTAGCGCACCTTCATGTAGTGATTACAAACCCGCACACATTGGTATTTGATGTAATTCCCCCCGAGGAAGGTATTATTATTATTATCACCATCATCATCATTATTATTTCATAATTATAGTTTAGGAGCGTGAGGCTTAGAGAGGTGAAATAGATTTCCCAAAGTCTTATGAGCCAATTGCTATTGCTTGGCAAATGTTCTTATTTGGTGGGCGCTTGTAGACATTATAAAGGTATATGGCAATATATCCTTCAGTGATGCATATACTTTTATAGTCTAACTAGAGGCCCAGTGCACGTGATTCATGCACTGGGGGAGGGAGGGTTGCTCAGCCCGGCCTGTGCCCTCTCACAGTCCAGGGCTCTTGCAGTCCAGGACCCCTTGCTCCTTACCACCCTCTTGCAGCAGAGGCAGGAGAGGCTCCCACCAACCACTGCGCTCACCAGTTGTAAGCCAGGCTTCTGGCTGAGTGGTGCTCCCCCTGTGAGAGCACACCAACCACCAGGGGACAGCTCCTGTGTTGAGTGTCTGCCCCCTGGTGGTCAGTGTCCACCATAGCGACTGGTTGTTCCTCTGTTCAGTTGATTTGCATATTAGGCTTTTATTATATAGGATATCCCAGAGTTCTGTGCTAATTTAGATGGCAGGGAGAGCTCAGAGCTTTTGTTAGATTAATTCGCACGCAGGTCTGGTGAAATGTCTTGGACACCAAGGGAAGCTTGGCTATTATTGTGTCAGAGCTGTTGGTTTGGGCAGGTGCTTTCATGGTTTATGGCTAGTGCCCCCTTCCTAGTACAGTGACCACGTAAAGTGCATCCAGTCCATAACTCCTGAGCGCACGGCCACGCATGCCTCTCCGTTATGTTCTGTGATTCTGAGGTGGAGAATTCCCCATCCACTTCCTTTCCTTTGTTACATCCCAAAGCAGCTCAGACACCGGAGGTCTTTTTCCGGTGAGTGCTTACAGACCAGTGGGGAGAGAAAAGGGTTCATTGTTCCTCAACCTTTCTGACAAGGGAAGGAGTAAGCAGAGAGGTGGGTTCAAGTGATGTCAAGTAGCCATGCTGGTTTGTGTGGCTGGCCCAGCACAATCACTCCCTTTAGAATACTGTCAGCATCTCACATTGCCTCGCCTGGGGACTCTGCAGCTCTCAGAGATGCCAGGATGTCAGGGACACAGTGAAATAGCACACGCACTATGGCCGGTGCGTGCCAAGGTCACGGGACTCTTCAAGGAGGGTTGCCACAAGTTTTCCCCTCTTTTGACTCATCAAATCTGATAAAACAGCCTAAAATCCTTATCAGAAGTAGCTATGGATGTAAGTGGCAAGTGAATAATTTCTACAAACTGTGTGCTGCGCCCAGTACCTCCCTCCTGCTGCATGTCTCTACTGCAATTTAGGCTCATTTCTTGCACTTTTTTTTTTTTAACCATGTTGCTTAGTTATTATTTTAATTTCATTTCATGTATGTGCAAATTGTCTCTCACAATTTTTGAGAGCACTGAATTATATTCATTTTTCAATATAAAGGTTTGATTTCTTTTCTCAGAATTGAAGTACTACTAACGCATTACGTAAAGAAAAAAGGAAAAGACAAAAAGGCAGAAGGCAGGCAAAACCTTTGTTAATTTTTTTTTACATATGTGTTTTTGCAGTGTGCACAAAATGGATGCTCTGGCTTTTTACTGATCATAATGGTAGCTTGCCATGCTAAAAAATAAAAATCTCTCTAAATGTCATTCTAATTAAGTCTATGTATTAAGAAATAGCCAACATAATTTTATGCTATTACACTAAGACAGGGAAAGGTTCCAAAAATTTTAAGACTATAGATTTCCACCCAACAGCCTCTTTCATAAAGATGAGATATGAAAAGCTTTAACTACTGGTAAGCACAGGGCAGGTCACACCAGATGAGTTGCCCAGGAGCCTTTGAGCTGTGCAGGAGTCCCCCAAGCCCCTGCGGTGGGAAGCTGCAGCCTTCCTCAGGAGGAGACTAAGAGTTTTCTGGTGGGGTCCAGGCAGCAAATCTTTACCAGCCCATGAGGCCATACCAACAGACTGGCTGAAAGTTCGTCCTGCCTTTTCTTTTAGAGTCAGGACCAGGACAAGGGCACCTACTATAATTATAATTATGATTGTTTTGGCAAATCCTAACATAATCAGTGGCAATTGTCAAAAATAAGAAAAAAGGGAAGATTGTCTACCTAGAAAAATCTAAGGAGAACCAACAGAAAAATTAGAGTGATCAAGAGTTATGTGACCAGATTAAAGAATATGAAAAAAATGATGAACATTACCACAGGGTAGCAAAAACATAATAGAGCATGTAATGGAACAGATTCTGCATAGATAGTTTTACTAACTATAAAATCCCTAGAAGTAGACTTAACAAATGTCTACAGATCTATTTATGGGGATCTTTACTGAGAGTCACGAAAAGCGTGAATAAATGGAGAAACTTACCGTGTTCCCCATTGGGAAATCTCATTATTATTACTGCTGATGTTAAAATTTACTCCAAACTATAACTAACGTATTGACCAATGGGAGAGAATGGCCAGAAACAGGCCCAAGTATCCCATTGCACATACCATAGATATTATTGTGGGGTATTATGGGATGTTACTATGGGAGAAAATTATCTATGGAGGTTAAGGTAATACTCTGTGGAATTAGATTGGCATGTATTAAAATCTCTTAATTAAATGTTAATTTATCTTCAAATATTTGGAAAATTAGGCATTCTCATGTTTTCCTTATATATTACCTTTGAAATTTAAAAATATAGTCTTAAGTCTTTATCTTTAATTTGAATTATTAAAGATAAAGAAAATGTAATAACATCTTACTCCTTTGAAGTATAAAGAAATTCATATTATATTTTACCTGTCTTCACAGTTCAGCCCATAATTAATCATCATGAACTCTATCATTTTTACCTGGGTTCTGGGAACATCTTAGAAACAAGTCATGTATTTCTAGGATTAAATTATTTGCAATGTCAGGTTTATAATATACTATACTGTTATATGTAAGTGATCCTTGGTTAAAAGAATGAGAATTATCTATTGTAGAAAGTATGAAAAACACCAAAAGGTCTAAAGAAGAAATTTGAATTATTCATAATTCCATCATTTAAAGATAACCATCTATACTAATAAAAGGGTAACGTGCTAATTAGGGCGGATGACCATCCAGACAAAGCTGCAGGGGCTGCCTAAGTAAGGCTCAGGCACACCACTGATGGTCGCTGCCCAGTGGCAGCCAAAGCTCTGGCTGCTGAGTGAGGCCTGAGGCTCAGGCAGCCATGGTGGCCTCCAACGGCAGCAGCAGCAGAATGATGGGGGCAGTGCCTTCCCCTGATTGATCAGGTCGCCTTCAGCAGAGGGAAGCCAGACTGCAGCTCAGACTGGGGGCCTAGGCAGAGGAGGTTAGGGGCAATGAGGCCAGCAGGGGGTTAAGGTAGGGGCAATTAGGCTGGCAGAGGGGCAAGATAGGGGTGAACAGACTGACAGGGAGGAAAGATAGGGGCGATCAGGCCGACAGGAGGGCAATTGGGGGCATTCAGGCTGGCAGGCAGGCAGAGGCAGTTAGGGGCGATCAGGCAGGCAGAGGGGTTAGGGACAGTTGGACATCCCCCCAGGGGTCCCAGATTGGAGAGGATGCAGGCTGGGCTGAGGGACTGCCCCCTTCCCCCCCCCCCCCCTGCACGAATTTCATGCACCAGCCTCTGGTTTTAACATAAAATATTTCAATATTTTTATGGAAGAATGAATAGTAAGAACAGTTTAAAAAATGTTTTGAAAAGAAAAATATTTAGGGGTGACTCATCCCCTACCATATATGAAACTGTGCTATGAAACTCCCAAAATTGAGTAGTATTTTTGGCAAGTTTGAACAGTGGACTTGTGGTATCGTAGAAATCCCTGAAACAGAAATTAGTGTTCAAAAGAATTTAGTATATAAGAATTGCTATCATTAACTAATCTAAGGTTAAATCCATTATAGTTTTAAGTCAGGTACCATGTTTTTAATTTTAATACAGGCTTTCTTTATCTTAGATATACCCACCTGGCAATAGCCTCCTTTATTTAAAAAAAAAAAGGCATTTTCTTCTTTTATCTTATTGAGAACTTGGAGTATACAATTAAACATGTTTCTTGCAGTAAATGCTTTATAAAAGTGACTGTTATTTAAGAGCATTACCATTATTTATCATGATTATTTTGCGTTTTAGAATAATCTCATAGGCCTGGGACAATTTCTCTCTACTTATCTGTACAGAGAGGGTATTAATTATTTCATTGTAGCAGAGTAAGGTTTTTAAGCTTTCTACGTGGCTTGGAGTATCTTTTAAGGAACATTCAGAAGGCATTTTTCATGGCACACACCCAAGTGGCCATTCTAACGCATGTCTGGTCTGGTTTGTTTGTTTGTTTTTATTTACTTATTTTTGTTAATCCTTACCCAAGGATATTTTTCCATTGATTTTAAGGGAGAGTGGAAGAGAGAGGGAAAGAGAGAGAAACATCCATGTGAGAGAAACGATTGATTGGTTGCCTCCTGCAGGAGCCCCCACCAGGGCTTGGGCCAGGGAGGAGCCTGCAACCCAGGTACATGCCCTTGACCAGAATGGAACCTGGGACCCTTTGGCCACAGGCTGGTGCTCTATCCACTGAGCCAAACTAGGTAGGGCTGTCCAGTTTATTTATGTTTCATCTTTCTGATTTGTGTATTGTATGTGCACACTAAGCCCCTCATATACCTCATGACTCAATCTAATCTAGAGAGAATTCTACTTATTTGGATTTCTGTGGAGCAAAATAAGATGACTTGTATGACTCATAGAATTGCTTCATTAAATGCAACTGAAAATGAAGGCAGAGATTGCTGAGACCTCTAGCATTTTGATTGTTGGAGATAGAGGAATTATTTCAAAATGACCCAAGAATTCTGTGGTTGAATGATTGACACCTCTGGAAGGATCTGTACAGTTTGATGGCACCACGTAGCTTGCTCAGGATAGAGTAGATCCATCATTCCCCTCGACATTTATCTGATCATGTCACAATTTTTATTTTTGATTTGTGATATGCTGAGTATGTTCAGTGATTTTAATGGTGTTAGAAAATGCTAGAAACGATTCTCAAGGCTAAAATTAATTGGGACTTACTATGAGCAAGAATCTCAGATGGATTACAGAAGAATGATAGAGGAGTTTAATGTTATTAGCATTAAAAAAATAATAAACGAGTGATAGGATAAGAAACGTGAATTATGAAGTCCCAAATACTGAAATTTCAAGCCTTCCCTGTTATGGGAACCCATTTTATTAAAAATAAAGCTTGCAATACAGTTGTTGTTTGCTTTTCCTTGTCCTGAAGTTGCAGAGAGGGTTCAGCTGCTCGTGAAAATGCCTTTGTCTATTTTTAAACTGTGTTTAGAATATGCTTTGGAGAGATGAGTACTTGTTTTCTTCTTCCACAACTCTTGTAATAGTCTTTATCGGTGTGCTAATCTTCTGTTTGTCTGAATTTACAACATGTTGTAAGAAATTAAATATTATAGGAATGTTCAGCATTATACCATAGGCAAAGAAGAGTTATAACATGTCACTTAAGGTTTGTTTTTATTTATTTTTTTAATTAACTATTTGGTGAGAAAGTTTGATGATTGCATCTGACTTAATATATTTGGTGTATTTATTGAACAATATTAAGTTTTGAATGAAGATTTTTTTAAGGGAATAAATGCATCATAGCATTGTATCAACAACGTGCACAATTGATAGCTTTTTAAGATAACAAATTTAATTCATTCAGTAACAAAAATCTGACCTCAGAGTTTCATAATATAAAGATTGATCTATTGTGAGACATATAGCATATATGTCTTTCATATATTCTGAGATGGAAAATAGGGAATTTTTATTATACAATCTCTAGTAAAGACTTAATTAAGGTAGCTATTAAGGTAGCTATTCTTATTTGCTAATCAATAAGAATGTGTGAATTTCCATGTTTCATGTTTCCAATTCTAAATTGGGGTAGATGGAACTCGAATAGTTTTAGTAAGTATTCTCTTTAAATGAGAAGGAACTTTTCAGTGTGGCTCTCCAATTTCAGAAAGCACACAGTGGCTTCTCAGTATCTGAGATGACCCATAAATTTATATTTGAAATATTGCCACCAGGCAAAGCATTCAGAAGTGTATGATGTTCATGGAACAGTGTGATTAGACTATCTGTGTGGTTTATGCCAGGTTTGTGCAAATCCCATACCGGGAGAAAACAGGAGCTATACCTTGTTTTGCGGAGCATTGCCTTGCCCTGAGTTATTCATCCTAGTGGCACAACTAGGAGTAGAATATATACTTACAATTACATGATGCAGGCCTTGCTTTGTTTCCTCCTGCTAAATTCTGTCCCAACGACTTAGCTGCTCTATGCAGTCAAGCTAATGTGGTTGACATGAGCCTAACCATTTGGGTATTTTGAGCTCTTTCTGTCCATGGACAAGATCTTACGAACAGCATATGGTGCAAGTGCCACATATTGTCAATATCACCATCCCCCAAGCCAGTTGTAGCTGGTGATTCATCCTTTATATGGAACCACCAATAGCACTTCACCTATATCCCCAGAAAATTGTATTCTTCTGTTCCTTCTTTCCTGACTTCTTTTGGATTATTTAAATAATTTTGAGAAATCCATTTAAATTTACCTATTAGCTTTTTAGCTATACCTCTGTAGTTTTAGGGGTAGCCTTAGGTATTATAGTATACATTTTAACTTTTTACGGTTGACTTAGAATTACTATTATACCACTTATATAAAATGTAGAAAATTTGCAGCCATAGAATCTCATTCACTTTCCTATTGTTTTACATTATATTTATCATATGTATTACATATCCATGTTATTTTATATTATCATGAATGCTTACCAAATACCAGGCCTTGTGCAAGGGTTTTATCACTAATACTATTCTCAGAGAGAATAACTAATGTACCAAGTGGACTAAAGAAAGGGGTAGAGCTGAGAACTGAACTCACAAAGTTGCCTTTGAAGGCCATGATATTGTTTACTAATCATAGTGAGCATGTGTTCTGCGATGACTCTAATTCCTCTCCCATGTATCATCTGTCTACTCTACATGATTCATTTTCTATCTTCCTGAGGGCAACATTTTTGCCTTTTTTATCTTTCTCGTCTACTTAGGGTAGATAATAGTGTCTTGCACATAGTAGATGGTCAATAAATGTGTACTGAATTAAGTTGCTTATATTCTGTCATTGTAGTCTACCAGGTCTGCTATTGTAAACTCTCACTGCACTTACATTTCCCCCTCATAATGTTTTTATGTCATGATGTATTATTCTTTATAAGATTATCTCTTCAACTATATCATGTGTACTTTATAAATACATATTAGATAAATAGATACCAGGCAATGAACATACTTAACATGCTGTATGACTTATTTGTTCATTTATTCTCTTTCAAAAGTTTTATTATATGCTAGGCCTGTGCTAAATTCTGGGGGGTACAAATATGAAAAATGCAAATTCCCAAACTAATAACCATGCCTCCTAACTCACTATATTTCCTAGAGAGCATCTCTCTAATTTTGTCTTTCGTCTTGAATTCAGTGTCCTTTGCCTGGGTTGTTATCAGGCCTATCTAAAAGGTCATTACCAAATCACAGTGCTCTGTCTGCAAGCACTTTCTCAGTGAATTCAGGTGAATACAGTTGCAACGTCCAGCTGGTGGTCATTGGCACATGTCCCTGAGCATCACGAAGCACATCAGAACTTTAGATTTGCTGCTCAGACTTCAGGACAGCCCAGCTGAGACGTTAGATGGAAACTTGTCTATGCATGGAGCGGACTCCAGCGGCAGACAGTGCTCTAGCCGGCTCATCCAATGGCTGACCATGTCTGCGTGCAGCCTGTGATGGAGCCTCTCGGAGGGAAGAGGGGAAGACTTTGCTGGTGAGCACTGTGCTGTCTGTCACTGTGTTTGCTTGGCACACATACTTAAGACCATTGACTCCCAATACACCAGCCTGCATTTCTGTTGGCAAGTGTTGGACTCCTTGGTATGCAAGTATTGCGGGGTCTCCACTTTGGGGGAGAACCGCTCCTGAGGGCGTGAGCTCCCTGACCCTCCTAACCAGCTCTGAGCATGAGCGGAGCACATTTCAGAGCTGCAAGCTTTCAGGTAAAGAGACACAGAAGCTCGTGGTGGAAAGGCGTTGGCATGAAGGGAAAGCATTCCCCGAGCTGCTGGTGAGCACTGTGCACTGGTAGGAAACTGACAGCACACAGTCCAGAATGTATTTTGTGTTTATATCCATCCAGTGATATAATATATTCATATTTCATACCTGGAATATGAAAAGAACTCTGACAAATTAATAAGCAAAAGGCAGGCATTATTAATAGACAAATGTACAAAGGCTTAAATAGGTTTTCAGAAAGAAGGATATTCAAATGACTAATAAACACGAGAAAAAGCCTTTAATCTCAGTAGTTCTTGGGGGAATTAATGTAATATTTTAAACAATAAAGAATAAAAAGAAAGAAACCTCAGGAATATATCATTATGCACACACCAAAATGGATACAATTTTTAAATCTGATGATACCAAGTATTGGCAAGAATTACCTTCCTGGTGGGAGTGTAAATTGTTACAAGCCCTTTGGAAAACTGTCTGGCAGTAGTTATTAAACTTAAACATACTCCTATCCTATAACCAAGCAAATATGCCTGCCGGGTATTTACAGAAATTGTGCTTATATATGCATGGATGTCATACACAGTGTTTGTAGCAGCACTATTTGTAATAACTCCACACTAGAAACAACACAAATGTCCATCAACAATAGAGTGGATAACTTAATTATGAACTTTTTATAAAATGGAATATTTTACAACAAAAACAAAAGATGGAATTATTGTTACAGATAATATGAAAGAATCTCCATATTTAGTTTAAGAAAAAACAGCAGACACAAAAGAAACTCACAGTGTGATTCCATTTATATGAAATTTACTTATTTATTTATTTTAGTTGAAAATTGAATTAATTTTTTGAATATATAATAGATGGTTATTTTTAAATTAGGATGGGAGAACTTTAAGAATGTTCTAGTAAAGCTGAAAACAATAGATAGAGAGGGGGAAAATTCAGGAGGAATGCCCAGGTGAGACTATTGACATATCCCTTAAAATTTTATGACATAACACATTTGAGCTTAAAATGTATTATATAAATCATAGAAACCAAAGTTCATTCTCTTCAGTACCACTGATAAGTCCTGGGAATTTAAGCGGGCAGTACTGATCTATGGTGACTGCTGTCAGCATAGCAACAAAAGAGAAGTGCTGGGTGTGAGCAGGTGCTGGAAGGTAACATTGCTGCATATTGGTGCTGGATACATGTTGCATTTATGAAAATTCGCCAAGCTGTACACTTGGGTACAAGGTGAAAAACATACATTTTGGGAACTCTTCCTTCGTAGTGAGAAATAGTTTTTAAAACATTCTGGTTGTGGAAAAGTACTTTTTACTCTTTTTCTGCAAACTTGCATATCTTAATCCAGAAGAAACAAAGAAATAAACAAGTGTGTAATGAAATTCTAAGTACCGTATTTTTCGGACCATAAGATGCTCCGGACCATAAGACGCACCAGTTTTTAGAGAAGGGAAATGAAGAAAAAAAGATTCTGAAACAAATAGTGTCCTAAAATATTTTATGTGCATTAAAACCCAACATCACAGTCATAAACACATGTAATCAACCCTGTAAAGTAAACAGCAACATTTCGAACCATTTTAGAGCCGGGCAAGCACACAGAGACCACACAGAGCCGGGCAAGTAAAAAAACTTTTTTTTTAAAGTATATGTGTAGGCTATATTTGGACCATAAGACGCAGGGACTTTTCCCCCCCACTTCTGGGGGGAAAAAAGTGCGTCTTATGGTCCGAAAAAAATACGGTATATGTATTTCACATTGCAATAACCAATAATCTCTTAAATGATTTGGACATTCATTTTACTTTAATAACCTAGTTCTTTGAAATCTAATAACTCAGACAGGCATTTAATTTGATCCAGCCAAAAAATGAATATGGCCTTTTGATCCAGTTTCTCTCTCCCTCTCTTTTTATCTCTCTTTTCTCTGTGTTGGTCTTTCCCCTCTCCTTTCCCTCCCTCCCTTTCTCTCTTCCTCCTACTCTTTCTCCCTCTCTCTCTCTCATTCTTCCCTCTCCCACCTTCTCTGCCCCCTCCATCTTTCCCTCCCATCCTCCCTCCCTTCTCCCTGCCTCCCGCCCTCTCCATCCCTTCTCACTGCCTCCCTCCCCCTTCCTTTTGCTTTGGGAGGCTTCTGATTTTTTTTATTGAATAGGCTTTATTGACACACTAGTAGCCTGGTGCATGGATTTGTGTACACTGAAAGGAAATTAATTAGAAGAAATATTTTAATATCACTATTCACCCTTTCTCTTTAATAGAAGTGTCAACCAAATTCATGATTGACAATGACAGATTGAAACACACGTGTGTAATTGGCACCAGCAAGAGCTTTATATGTATTGCACATGTGGGAGTCAACATTTATTTTTAAATTGCCATTGTGTGTCATATGTACTGATTGGTTGGCTGTTCAATAGTACCCTCCACTGCCATTCACTCCTGTTCCCCATTCACCATTGGGCAATTGGAGCCTGCCAGCTAGGGGAAGGGGCCTAGAGGTTGGCCTGCAGGCTCTGATATTTGTGACAAATGGTAAGAGGAAGAGGAAAAGTATAGAAGAAAGGGTGGATATGTGATACACATCTTTCTGATGATTTGGCTTAACATATAGAAGTAAATATTAGAATGTCAAGGTTGGAAGATAATATTTTATAAATATTATTACTATCAGACCATATTTTCATAGATATTGGGTAATAGAGAGTTCAAAGTTATTTCTGAATTAGCTCCTTTAGTGCATCCATTGATGTAGCTAGTAGAATCATATGCTTTAACCATCAACTGAGCTAGGCATGCACTTGACATTCTCTTCAAATGTTGCATGTCCAGCCTGGCTGGTGTGACTCAGTGGTTGAGCATCAACCTATGAACCAGGATGTCATGGTTCTATTCCCTGGTCAGCGCACATGCCCAGGTTGCAGGCTCAGTCCCCAGTTGGAGGTGTGCAGGATGCAATCGATGTTTTTCTCTCTCATCATTGATGTTTCTATCCCTCTCTCCATCTCCCTTCCTCTCCAAAATCAGTAAAAATATTTTTAATATGTTGCAGGCCTGAATAGAACTAGTCTGAATGCCTCCGCCTGTTCCAGTGCTTACCCATGCAGTCATGCACATGTATTCTGCTTGGACGTGAACTTCCAGTCAAGGGTTGAAAGTAGAGACCCAAAGGCAGGGTCAATATTATTATAAGGAAGAAACTTCCATCTGTGCTAACATAGAGTCAGTATGTACAGACCAAGACCAAGTGTTCTACTCCACAGCCTGACCATGCAAAGTTTAGTCTGGAAAAATTGTTAAAGCAGGTGCAACCAAATATGCATCGCGGTCATAATTCATTAAAACTTCCAACAGCCTAGGTTTGAGCAGGACAGCCTCCTAGTGTATATTCCAAGATTAATTATTTGTGAACTGGAAAGCAAAGGGACTGAAGTCATATGCTATATGGAATTATTTAACAAAAATCAATAAATACTTTCTCTGGCTCATAATTAGAAAAGTATTCTTTTATAGAAGGTGAGGGGAACTTCAGATAGGAGATTAAAGTTATGGGGGACCAGACCAGGGCTCCAGTAGAAGAGTTTTAGAGGCCAAGGAGTAATGGGATCGGGGGCCAGATAAATGAATGACTTTAGAGGCTTAATATTCCAGTGCCGCATGAGGTTAATGAAAGTGTGAGGCATAACAGAAGTCCTAAAGGTGAGGAGAGTGAGCAACCAGCTGGAAGTCTGGGGCCTGTCATCATTCTCTCCTGCAGTTCCAGGTGGTGTGGCAGCCAAGAGGAGGGTAAAGTTCTCTGCAACTGCGAGGGAGTGTCTTCATCTTTCTGGAGAGTGTAGTATAGGGAGTTGCTAGAGAAGTGATCTCTTTGAAAACAGGGGGCTAGGAACTGCCACTTCCTTAAAGAGAGTAGAGAGTATACATAGTAGAGAGACATGATATACTGAAAAACTTATCAGACACTAGATATAATGATAATGTAATTGGCCTTAGTTTATAAAGCAGAGAAAGCAAGTCTCCCAGGTATTAGCCTGCATCTCTAGGATTTCAGTGTTGTAACTCTTCACTCTACTTCTTAAAATCCTTGGTGCCCATAGCTAACATTTTACTTAATTGTGAAATACGGGAAACATTGTCCCTAAGAATGAGACAGGATGTTCTGTCTCACTACTTCTATACAACATGGTGCTGGAGTTTCTGTTCAGGGAATTTAGATAAGAAAATGAAATCAAGGGCATCCAGACTGAAAAGGAAGAATCAAAAGTATTTCTATCTGTATATAAAACATCCTAAGGAACCCACACACATTAAAAAAAATACTAGAGCTATTATGTCGTTCAGCAGTATAAAAGATTAGCACACAAAGTAAGTTGTCTTTCTATATGCTAGACAGTCTGAAGGTAATATTTTAAAATTCCAATTTGTTTGAATAAAATACTTAGAAATAAATTTAACAAAAGAAATGTGAGACTTATACAGTGAACACTATAAGAAATAAGACAAATGGAGAAATATCCTGTGTTCATAGGTTGGAAGACTTAATATTATTAAAATGATATTGGAAAACTAAATATTAAGATGATAATACTTACCAAATTCATCTACAGATACAGTACAAATCTCTTTCAAAAATCCAACTACCTCTATTGCAGAAATGAACAAACTGATTCTAAAATGTATATGGAAATGCAGAGGACATGGAATAGACACAACAGTTTTGCAAAAGAAGAATAAAGTTGGAGAACTAACACTTTCAATTTCAAAATTTAGTATGAAGCTATCGCAGTCAAAACAGCTTGGGCCGAGACTGGTTTGGCTCAATGGATAGAGCGTCAGCTTGGGGACTGAAAGGTCCTGGGTTCGATTCCGGTCAAGGGCATGAACCTTGGTTGCGGGCATATCCCCAGTGGGGGGTGTGCAAGAGGCGGCTGATCGAAGACTTTCTCTCATCGATGTTTCTAACTCTCTATCTTTCTCCCTTCCTCTCTGTACAAAATCAATAAAATATGTTTAAAAAAAACAACCCAGCTTGGTATTGGCATGAAAACAGGCTTTAGAGCAGTGGACCTGGAATTGAGGTCAGAAATGAACCCATACATCTATGGTCAATGAGTTTTCAACAAGGGTGTCAAGTCAATTAAATGGAAGAAAATAGGTTGGTGTTTGTTGTTTTCCCCCCCAGCAAATAATACTAGGACAATTGGAGGTCTACATGCAAAGAAAAAAGAATTTGACCCCCTCACAATATACAAAAATTAACTCAAAATGGAAAATAGTATAAGATTAAAAGTTATGAAACTCTTAGAAGAAGAAACATAGGCTTCAATCTTGTGACCTTGGATTAGGTAATGGTTTCTTATATATGAAACTTTGAAGTACAAACCACTAAAGAAAAAAAAACTAAATTGGACTTGATCAAAATAAAAAAAATACTTCTTTGCATCAAAGAACATTATTTTAAAAAAAGTGAAAAGAATATACAGAGTGGGAGAAAATATGGGCAAAGATTTGCATAATGAACATTTCTCCAAAGAAGATATAAAATGGCCAATAAGTGAAAATATACTAACCATCCTTAATCATAAGGGAATTACAAATAAAAACCACAACAAAATGCCAATTCATACCCATTAGGATGGCAAAATAACAACAACAACAATAATATAATAAACAGATAATAACAGGTGTTGGAGAAGATGTGGAGAAGTTGGAAGCCTCATACACTCCTGGTGGGAATGTAGCCTGGTGCACTGTGGCAGAAAACAGTTGGACAGTTCCTCAAAAGTTAAACACAGAGTTACTACATGACCTAACAATTCCACTCCTGGGTATATACCCAAGAAAATGAAAAGCATAGGTTAAAACAAAAACAAGAATGTCCATAGCAGCATTATTCATGATAGCAAGAAAAATGAAAACAACCCAACTGATGAATGGATGAACTGATGAATTTATAAACAAATCGTGGTACATCCACACTTTGGAATATTATTCAGTTATATAAAGAAATGAAGTATTAATATAAATCTATGATGATAAACCTTGACATACTATGCTAAGTGAAAAAAACCAGGCACAAAGATTGCATATTACATGATTCCATTTATTTGAAATGTCCAGGATCAGCAAATACATACAAGGTAAATTGGTGGGTAGCAGGGGCTGGAGGGAAGGGGGAAGGGGAAGTGACTGATAATGGATACAGGCTTTCTTTTTAGGGTGGTAAAATGTTTTGGAATTACATAATGATGATGGTTGTACAACCTTATGCATTACAAAATACTGCTGAATTGTACATTCGAAAACAGTGACTTTCATGGCATGTGAATTGCATCTCAAAAAAAAAATAATAATAAGTGCCAAGCTTATCATGGTGTGCTGAAAACCATAGTTTTGATTGCCTGAATCCATTTCAACTCCCTTACAGTAAGCGTGACTGCTTGCTAGAGACTGAAAGCAGATAGATCTGGGAGCACTGAAAGCCCGAAACCATACAGAGGCATTACTTTGATCATTCTACCGGGAGCACATTGGGATTTTTAAATTTTGTATGTTTCTTAGTGGCAGAGGTAGCAGAGTTCCCAGGATCTGTTTCATAGTTTCGAGTCCCCAATTCCTGATTGTGGCAGAAATGGCTGCTTAGAGGGTCATTTAGGAAGGGTTATTGTGAAGATCACTCCTTAAAGATCAGCCTCAAAGCTTCTCACAAACTCTCCCAATGATTTCCTAGGCCCCTGTTTCTCTGAATCACTGTCTTTTTCATTAATCTGCTAGAATGATTTCTTCTTCAATGAAAGCCTGGATGGATGAGCATGGGGCCTGATGCTCTTGCCAACCACCTGCCTTGCTTTTTCATGCCTCCGTGCCTTTGTAACTGCTGTTACTTATGCCTGGATTATCCCATTCACACGTCTCTGCCTGGTCATTTCCAAAGCCTGGAAGTGTCATTCCCTGGAAGTGTCATTGCCTGAGGGACCCCTCTCCTGGAGGTCTCCTGTACCACCTCCTCCCTCAGTCTGGGCAGTGCTCCTCCTCTGTACACTCCGCCTCCCTACACTGTGCTGAATTGCAACACTCGGCGTACATGCTGAGACTGTGCACCTGGAGGGCAGGACCTCATCACACTCTTCCCTCTGACCCTTTTACTTACTTAGCAGAGGCTGGACCATCATAGCGCCCACGAATGCTTGCTTTTCAGAATTGAATTGTATGCCTTTGAACATTCCTAGTAGTGTGTGTGTGTGTGTGTGTGTGTGTGTGTATGAGTGTGTGTGTGTGTGTGTGTATGAGTGTGTTTGTGAGTGTGTGTGTGTGTATGAGTGTGTGTGAGTGTGTATGAGTGTGTATGTGTATGAGTGTGTGTGAGTGTGTATGAGTGTGTGTGTATGAGTGTGTGAGTGTGTATGAGTGTGTGTGTATGAGTGTGTGTGAGTGTGTATGAGTGTGTGTGTATGAGTGTGTGTGTGTGTGAGTGTGTGTATGAGTGTGTGTGTGTGTGTGTGTGTGTGTGTAACATCATATAAAGACTAAAGACCAGCTTGGGATAGTAAAAGATAATAAATTGGGGCTCTGCCGAAACCGGTTTGGCTCAGTGGATAGAGCATCAGCCTGCGGACTGAAAGGTCCCAGGTTTGATTCTGGCCAAGGGCATGTACCTTAGTACCATTAAGGGATATGCAGGAGGCAGCTCATTGATGTTTCTCTCTCATTGATGTTTCTAGCTCTCTATCCCTCTCTCTTCCTCTCTGTAAAAAAATCAATAAAATATATATTTTTAAATAAATAAATTGGGGCTCTATTTGTAGGTCCATGACGGAGTACAATCATTTCTTAATTTAAGTTGCCTCTTCAAAGTTGACTTAAGAGCTCATTAACATGAGAAATATTTTTCAGAGAACTGTGGATACCGAAAAATTAGGATATACTTTAATCTACTTATACACACACACAGTAGTCAGTGTTTAATTCTTAAGTTAGAAAATGTGTGTCATATGTTCCTTGGATGGTAAACACATTCCAATTACCATTATTTTTTCTCTTTATTGTGAGCAAGTACTTTGAATCCACAGATATACAATATATTGTATGTTTTTATGAATGTAAAGGAGGAAGTGTTTCAAGGATTCTAGATCTATAGTCTGAAGACTGGTCCTCGTCAGTGTCACAAGGCTGGAAACAACGTTTGATTAAAAACTATGGCAGAGGAGAGACATAGGAACGGGAAAAGGTTGGCCTGCAGTCTCTCCGAGGGTGGCCTTGGACTGGGAGTGGCTGAACCAGGTCTCATCTGTACACAGGTTTCAAATTCTGGGCTTTCAGAAAGAATCAATAAAGATTGAGTCTTTTAAAAACAAAGCAGATGGTCAAGTTAGGAAAGCTCACTACTCAACAACACAGCATGGCCTTTTTAAATAGTAAGTTGGGAAGATATGCATAAATACCATGCTAGTTCTGAAATTACATTGATTTCTCTGGAAGCCTATGTGAATTTTTAGGGACATGTGGGAAGACAGGCACACTCGTCACACTTTGTGCTGCACTTACTGAGTTCAGGGTCAAAGGCATTCTAATAATTTCCTGGACTACAGTCTCAGTGCAGTCTCCTACATACATACATATGATTCACTTTCTGGGCCTTTCAATTCAATAAAATACTAAGTGATTATTACCACTTCAGGGCATATGAGATATATGCTATGTTTATCTCTCTCTCTCTTTTTTTTTAAATAACTTTTACTTTTTTATGATTAAGAGAGCTATGTATACTAATTACTGGGAAATTAAAAAAACAAACAAACATGGAGGTAAGCAAGAAAATAACCTGTAATTCTACATGCCAGATAAAAATACAGTGAAAGCCCCAGTGTCTATGCTTCCAGACACTTTCCTAAGTGTCTAATTTTTCCTTGTGGAATTAGAATTACACTAATAAAACATTTTATTCTCCCACATTACAAGAGGAACAGCTATCCGTGTTAACATTATTTTTTGGCAGTTTCATGGTGTCCCTTTATGTGGACTACCATGATCCACTTAATTAATCCCCTATTGCTTGACATTTAAAATTTTCCAATTTTTCAAAAGTACAAGCAGCACGGTGATGAATAGAAATGTAATTAAATCTTTTCACACAATTTTTATTATAGTCTAAGGATAAACTCACCAAACTGAAATTACTGGGTCAGAGGGCATGATTATTTTTAAAGCTTTTGATATATATTACCAAATTGCCCTTTGAAAATATTCTATCATTTACATTTTTTTCATATGACAGTTATTTCTATTTTAACCTATAGCCACTAAAAACATTAAAAATATCTTCACAGATCTGGTTAGACAAAAATTTGCTTATTTCTTTGTATTTACACATTATCCCTTGTTATTATTGCAGCATATTTCCAGTTTTTAACTTGACTGAAGTTTGTGAGCTTTTAAAGAACAGATTGTCAAATGTATTTGTCTTTTTCCTTCATGGCTGCTGCCTTTGGTATCATATTTGGGAAATGCATACAAATATTATGCAGCCCAAATTTATGCAGCAATTTACCTATATTTTATTTTATTATTTTGTGCTTTCATTAAAAAAAGAAAGAAAGAAAGAAAAGAAATCTTTAGCCTTAGCCATGTTTGCTCAGTGGCTAGAGCGGTCGGCCTGTGCAGTGAAGGGTCCAGAGTTTGATTCTGGTCAGGGGCACATGCCCAGGATGTGGGTGGGAATAATTTCCAGTTTTTGAATAAGTGTATTAAGGCCAATGTAACCAGCTAGCTACAAAGAAAATTCCAACTTTGCCGATTTCTACTTGCAAGGAGGTTAGTGGAAGATGTTAAAGATCTAGTCCCACGTCTACTATTAACTATAAGGTCTTAAACAAATCACTTCACAGCCTGGGCTTCAGGCCCTCACTTACTAAATGAGTGAGGTGGGTAAGATGACCTATAGTATCTTTCAAGTGAATAATGTCATAAAAAGAGCTTAATAGAAAACCTAAACTTGGGCTTCGAGCCTTTTATTTTCGTAAGGAATTAATACATTGCACATGTTAGGCCCAGAGAGTCAGCTTTCTAAATTAAAAAATACAATAATTTCTTTGTTTCTAATTTTGAAGATAGTGTATAATAGGAAACAGCATCCTTTCTTTTGGCAGTTGTCAGTGTCATTTCCATTCCTGTGTAGTTGAGGGTTTTTTTTTTACTCTCTGACTGCCTCAGTAATGTTTCTCTTAAATTTGGTATACTGAAATGTCACCACAATATATCTAAATATGGAGCTTCCTTTTCTTTATCCTGATGGTAGCTCATGCTATAGTATATGATGATTCATGTTTTCCATAAATTTTATATTCTCATCCCATATTTTCATGTATTATTCTTCCCCTATTCTATTATCATATAAGTTTTATTAGGTGTGTATTAGTTCTTCTTGTTATGTTCTGCATCTCTTAACCAATTTCATGTTTTCTGTCTCTGTGTCTTTCCCTGGGTTTCTCTGTAAGATTGCCTGAGATGTGTTCATTAAATCTTTATTCAACTGTTTTAAAATTCATCTATTTTAGTGTGCATATTTTTTCTTCTTCTAAAATTTCTCTTTGGTTCTATTTTAAGCCTACCCATGCTTTCTTCATCTTTCCTTATTGTGCCTACTTTTTCTTGTACCTCTTTCATCCTTTAAAAGACACACTGTACTGGCAACACATGATCTGAACACTTGCATGTATATTTAAGCCTTCTCTGATACTTGAGAAATACTTTTCTGTAATCTGACTTATTTTGAAAATTGCTGTTCTTTATGCTATTTTTATTTGAGTACAATATGATAGGTAGGGATCTGTATGAGTTAGGATTCAATGCAGCTGTACACAATGGTAAACTCCCAAATAACAGCGTCTTTAAAAAAATAGAAGTACGCTTTGCCTCACATAAAAGAAAGCATTCAGTTGTCATTAGTCCAAAATATGTCTCCAGGATATTTTCAAGAACCTAGCTCCCTCTCACCTCACCACTGTCACCCAACGCTACTCATATCAATCACTACAAATGGCTAACAGAACTCCGGCATCACACACTCTCTCCAGGCAGCAGAAAAAGGGGAGGAAGAGGGTCAATTTCCTCTCATTTGAGGAGGTTTTCCCTCTGTCAAGAAACTAAAATTGTCTAACTTTTTTTGGTGCCACTTGTTTAAAAAACAATGCTTTACACATTTCCTTCCTTCCTTCCTTCCTTCCTTCCTTCCTTCCTTCCTTCCTTCCTTCCTTCCTTCCTTCCTTCTTTCCTTTATTTATTTTTTTTTTCATGTATCGCTACAATTTTTCCAATAACATTTATTAAAGTGACTGTCTTGATTTCATTCTATGCCTCCTTTGTCAAATATTATTCAAGCATAATGGCTTGGGTCAATTTCTGGGTTCTCTGTTCTGTTCCATTGGTCTATATGTTCTTGTGCACTTGTGGATATTTTCATTTATTTATTTTCTTGAAAAGAATTTGAATCATGGGTTAATTTATACACACACACACACACACACACACACACACACAAAGACAGACAATCTTGGAGTCAGACAACTTCTAGACTTTGCATTTATCTGTGTTTTACACATCCTAACTTTTGCAGTTCTGTTAATATGGTCTAATCTTTCACAGTTCTTGCTAAATTCATTTCTAATTGTTTTTATAATTTGTTGCTATTTAATATGGGATTATATATTTAACAGTATTTTTGGAAGAGCTCATATATGAAACAACTATTTAGTAATTTCATTATGTAACCAGTTTTCTTTCTCAGCTCTCTACTTAGTGTAAGTTTTAAACTGAGTCTATTGATTCTTTTAGAGCCACAATCAAACCACCTCCTTTCTAATATTTAAGCCTCTTACTTATTTTCATGCTTCACTACATTGGTTAGAACTCTGAGAACAATATCAATTAATAGAGATTTGAGCAAATTCTTTAGTTGGTGTTATTTGTCACTTTAAATTTTTAAAAAATATATTTTATTGATTTTTACAGAGAGGAAGGGAGATAGAGAGATACATCGATGAGAGAGAAACATCAATCAACTGCCTCCTGCAAACCCCCTATTGGGAATGTGCCCTCAATCAAGGTATGTGCCCTTGACCAGAATCGAACCTGGGACCTATCAGTCCACAGACCAATACTCTATCCAAAGAGCCAAACCAGTTTCAGCTAAATTAATTTTAAACTTAAGTCCTATATTGACTTTTTGGTCAATACAAATATTCCTTATTGTAGTAAAGACTTACCCCAGAGTGCTAAAAGTTTTTATTTTAGTGAAAGCTTTTGGACTTTTTTCTCTTGCACTTTATCTTATGTATTGATAAAAGGTAGTACACATTTTCCTTCAACATGCTAAAATGATATTAATATTAATGACTAGAGAAGTTCTTAATCATATGGGACCTAGAGCCAGAATGCCTGAGTTCAAATCTTTTCTCTCCCATATAAGAGCTTTGTAAAGGTGGTATTTCTCTGCTTGTTATCTCGGTTACTCTCTTGTAAAGTGAGGAATAAGGTAATAAGCCAGGGTTGTTGTGAAGATTAGCTGTTAATGTTTATAAAGTCCTGACGGTGCCAGCTCCATGGTGAATATGAGCATCACCATCAATATTTTTGTTGAGTTTGGACTAACCTTATGTAAAATAATAAAAGTGTAATATGCTATTTAGACCGGAAGTCCTTCTGGACGACCCTCTGGATGAAGCAGGGCTGAGAGGGAAGCCCAGGTCCCGGGTGCCAGAGGGAAGCTGGTGCCGGCAGCCGGGGGAACGAATGTCTACTCTTGCACGAATGTTGTGCATTGGGCCTCTAGTATTGTCATATTATGCTATTGTTTTATTTATTATATTATGAATAAAAAGCATAGTGTGGAAAGGTTAAATAGTATTTCTAAAGAGATAAAGTTAATAGGTGTTCTAACCAGGATTTAAACCAAGGTCATCTCCATCCTCTATACTCATAATGAAATTTAATATTTATTTTGGGAGTGTCATTGTCAAGGTTATTATTGCCTTATATTGGCTTTGTAAATGACTTAGGCAGTGTCCCATCTTCTCCTCTGTTCTGGACCAGTTTACTAGTAAGTATAATAGCATAGAAACTACCTGTTCCTCAGATGCTTGATAAACCATTGCTTGTAGGCCATCTGGGATCTGTAATTCCTTTGGTGGGAATTCTACAGTGCTTCAGAGTTTTTCTCAGAGCCAAGTCAGAGAGTCTTGATCTACACTTAGGGAACCAACATTTAGTGGCCGTGTTTTGTGCAGAAGGGATTATTCTGGGATTGTTGGGTAAAAAGACATGAATAAGGCATCCAAAGGAGTTTACTGATTTAGTGTTGGATAGGACTGGTTCAAAAAGAGCAGATAAACAACATATGGCAAGAAATTAAGATAATGAAAGGAAGCTATGCTTCATCAATTATTGTGGGCTAGCGTGATCCCAGACCCCTTATGGTGCAGGTGTGGTTTGAAGCAGGCCTTTAAGAGTAGCTAAGATTGTCCTAGCCGGTTTGGCTCAGTGGATAGAGCATCAGCCTGTAGACTGAAAGGTCTCGGGTTCTATTCTCATCAAGAGCGCACATGCCAGGGGTTGTGGGCTCAATCCCCAGTAGAAAGCATGCAGGGGGCAGAAAATCAACGATTCTCTCTCATCAATGATATTTCTCTCTCTCTCTTTCTCTCTTCCTCTCTGAAATCCATAAAAATATATATTAAAAAAATAAAGAGTAGCTAAGATGAACTCGTAAGAGAAAGGGATATATACCCCTCCTTGCCTTAAAAGCAGGATTTCAGAGCTCATGTATTGAGAAAACTTGACATGCCTTTGTCCTTTTTCCCTTCCTCTTTCTAGTCATAGGGAGCAACACAGTGCAGAGCAATGAGAACAGATTTTGAAGCAGTCCAGATGGAAGAGAGCTTAAGCAAATCCCCCAGTAACTCTGAGCCTCCAGTTTCCTGTTTATGGAATCAATATAAGGACCCCCACCCCCCTCATGCTACAGCAGTGTGGAATAAGCGAGCTGCAAGGTGTGAAAACACTCAACAACGGTAGCTCCTTGCTCAGTTGCCCCACTTCTCTCTGTTACAGGCAACTGTTGATCAGTCAAAATGGCAACACGAATTGCAGCAAAAATCAAAAGCAGCATGGGGAGGGAAGGGGGGGCCTGATAGGTGGTGGCAGGAGAAGTTTGCCTTGAGTGGTGGGCACACAGTGCAACATACAGGTTTTGTAACACAGAAACCCACACTGAAACCTGTGTGTTCATGTTGGCCAATATCATCTCAATAAATTTAATTTTAAAAATTACCAAAAAACATTTTAAAGTTCCTCCTTCAACCTCAACAAATTTAATTTAAAATATCAACACATTTAATTTAAAAAATTAAAAAAAAATTTTTTTTAAATTACTCCTTCAATCCCCCTGTGCAGATGGATGTATTAGCACTCATTCCTCTCCTCCGCTTACAAACCACACGGGACTACTCACTCCTCATTTCCAGATCTGCCATATGCATGGATCACACGTTCATTCACTAGCCTTTTAAAGAGGCTGCTCCCTTTGTTTGGAATGACCTTTTCCTCTTCTTTCCTTTCTCTGTTGAAAGCTCTTATTTTTTCTTCCAAGGCCCGAGTCCAGTGTAATGTCTCCTCTGAGGGATCTCCCAGACAAAATGAGCTGCTTGTTTCTCTGGGATACCGCAGCGTTTGAGCAGATCCCTTCTCCGTGCACTGCACGCTCTCTCAAGGCTGTGTCTCCAGTTTGTTTATTTTTGCATCTTCCCCTATTGCCAATCAGCAATGACTGGCTCACGGCAGATGCTCATCAGTGTTAGCCGCGTGTGCACGTCTGAATGAATTCCCACACCAGGGCTTGCAGACATCTGGTTCCACCAGATCAGCTGCAGGGCAGAGACAAGAATGAATCTCTAGAACAGCTCCTGACAGCCCAGCCGTTATTTTATACTCTTCCAGCGGAAGCTCCCGCTTTTTTGTTGTTATAGCTGGCGAAACCACATCGGAGCAATTATCCCCGACTGAGTGAATTCAAGTGGATAGTTTATAATCTCCAGAAACCACAAGGAGAAAGCTGATGATCTGGAGGAAACTCTGCCCAGAAAGACCGTAGATGCCGTAATAGTTAGCTTCCCTAAAGAGACATTTGCAGTGAAATTAAATTTAAATCTCACAGAAGCAGCTTATTCAAGGAAAGTGGGAAACATTTTTACATTCTTAGGAAGAAACGAGGAAGTGAACTTTCCCTTGACCTCATATCATAATTGGGAAAACATTTTATAAACCAGAAGATCTAAACCACTTGTCAGAGAGGGGGAAATAGAGTCAGCTAAAAAAAAAAAAGAATACCCAGGGTTTAGTTGTCCCTGTCACATCTGTACTGCTCTGAGATCCCATGCTTTTTGTTTTATGTAATTTAGGAAGCAACCAAGATTTTATGATCGTATTGATTCAGTAGTTAATTCAATAAACATTGTCCATCATAAACCACGTGCCGAGTGCTGTGCTGGAAACAGCAGATGTGAATTTCACAGGAAACGGTTGAGATTTTTTAAAAGAACAAGACCTACTAATCCTTTTCCGGGGACTCCTCGTAACCATGGCTCCTCTGGCTGCTTGTCACCTTCCTGCCTAGAGAAATTCCTGGGGGACCCGAAGGATTACTCAGACAAGCGTTGCAAATAAATTTCAGGGAACAGTGGGTTCCTGGAGAAGCTGTTAGAGAAGTGACATGCTCTTTCATTAAAGGCAGAATGAAATGTTACTTCCTTCTGATTTGAGAATATTGGTCACAGAGGTGTTTAAAATTTCATTATGGAGTTGCTTTCCGTGTTTATTTGTTCTCTCTGCCGTGATTGTGTGTGTGTGTGGGAGAAGTAGGTGGGAGACAAGAGGGAATTGTTTACAGAAATGAAGCTGACTCAGAGGCCAGAAAGATGAGCTCAGTTTGTCCTTTTGCTTTGTTTTGAACAGCGGATGTGGCAAATAGGCCTTGTGTCTGAGCTGGGATGATGCTGACGGTGGGTACAGTCAAGTGGACTCTGCACAGTCCCTGCTGTATGCCAGGGCCTCCAGGGGAAGCAAAGGAGGACTCCCTGCCCTTGGACAGTCTGGCCAAATGGATAGGTACGGAGCACAAATGAGCAAATAAGCTCAGTGCTGTCAGAGAAGTACATAGCGCTGTTGGGTTAGAGAAGGGGGGGACGTGACAGAGGCCAGTTGTGGGGCAGTCAGGTGCCGTTTGAAGTGGACATTAATTAATAAATTAGGTTGTTGTTTTTTTTGTTTTTTTGTTTTTTTTTGTGGCAGAAGGGGAGCTTTATCACTTTGGAAGTCCTGATCTTCTATTTCACATTTCTTCGGACACCATCATTATAAGTCCCTTCAGAGAGCAGCTGGTGGTTAGCTTGGCTGGAGTGTGGAATAGGTTTAGCGAGCTAGGAGTTGGTTGGAGCAGGAGTGTGCCTGCAGGATTTGTAGTTTCAGACAAGGGAGTCTATACTTTCTATTCAGTGGGGGGACCTTGGAAGGTTAGAGCGGAGCGTTGCACTGACTGCACATGCTCTCCACTAGTGCAACCTGACAGCTGGGAAGAGTGTGAAGTCATTTTCAGTTGTAGGAGCAGGTAACAGAGGAGAGGGTGTCACAGTTGTCCAGTTAAGATGTAATGAAACCATAGGATGAACAAGGTCAAGGGACTCCAGGGAAGAGTGCCTAGACTCAACAACAAAAGATGTTTCATAAAAAAATGAAACATTGGATGCCAACAAAATTTAAACTTTTGCTCTGTGAAATTTTGTTAAGAGAAAGAAAAGACAAAGCTATAGAATGGGAGAAAATATTTGTAGACCACATATCTGACAAAGGACCAGAATCTAGAATATATGAAGAACTTTCAAAACTCAGTAGTAAAAAACAAAAACAACCTAATTTGAAAATGTGTAAAAGACATAAACAGGCATTCGCTGAGGAGGATATACAGGTGGTAAATAAGCACACGGAAAGATGTTCAGCATCGTTAGCCATCAGGAAAGTGCAAATCAAACCCACAGTGAGGCATTACCATACAGCTACAAGAATATCTAAAGGAAAAAATGATAACAATCCAAATTTCGACAAGGATGTGGAAAAAATGACTCATTTGCCTATTGTTGATGGGAATATTAAGGGAAACAGAATTTGGTAGTTTCTCATAAAACTACAGTGTAATTTATCATCCTTCTAAAAGTTTAGGAAATGATATTCACTTAAAGATGATTGGCAGGAATGTACTGAGGTCAAATGACAACAGTTACTTAAGAAAAAAGGCAATAAGGGTCTGAATAACAGTTCTACCAACAATAAAAGCATGCTAGAAAGACATTAGAAATAGAAAAATATTTGCAAACTAAGATTAGTTTGCAAAATAAGAGATATTAAGAAAATTATACAGGACATGAAAAAATTAACATCAGTCAGAATTAGGAGAACTCAATAATGAAATGACAGGATTTGAGAAATAATTAGAAATAAAATTATATTAAAAATTAAATAATTTTTAGAAATGAAAGCTAAATTAGAAATAAAAATACATCAAATAAAGAAGAAAAAAATAGGCAAGTTTTAAAATGTAAAAGGAAATGTAAGAAGAGATAAAGCAAATGTTGAAGATTTAAAAAGTTCAAACATACACACAAGAGTCTCTGAAGCAGACATCAGAAAAGAAAAAAAAAACACAAACAAGAAACAAACAAAACAAATACTAAAATAATAATTAAGAAAATTTCGTTGAAAACATACATTGAAAAAATATACATTATACCTGAAAATCCTGGCCTAGAATGACCAGCATAAGATACATTCTGGTAAAAATCACTGGTCTTTAAAGAAATGGAAACATCTTTTGGATATCTAAACAACGTGAGTATATTATTATAAGAGAGAAAGTTGATTATCACTAGACTTTTTGATGCTATATGTGAGAATAGAATAGCGTAACATATTCCATTGGAATACCATAAGATCTGAAAGAAAAAACATGTTAGCCAGGGATTTTATATCCAGAAAACCTTACTTTCAAAAATAAGAAGACGAAGACAACTCTTCAGGTGCAAGAATTTGGGGAATACTTTTCCAATGACTCTTCCTAAGGAATCCTCTAGGGTTTGTATCACTGAGCCCTTCCTAAGATTCAGCCAGAGGAGGACTTTGGAGAATCGAAATGACGAGAGAGACAAGTACATAGAACTGTTGGTGGTGCCAAATTGTTATTAAATGACGCCCAGAGGGGATAGTATTGCTATGTAATGGCTGTGTGATTTGGTTGTGAAGACTTGGTAACATTAAAAATCAAAATGTAGCCGAGACCGGTTTGGCTCAGTGGATAGAGCGTCGGCCTGTGGACTGAAGGGTCCCGGGTTCGATTCCGGTCAGGGGCATGTACATTGGTTGCGGGCACATCCCCAGTGGGGGGTGTGCAAGAGGCAGCTGGTCGATGTTTCTCTCTCATCGACGTTTCTAACTCTCTGTCCCTCTCAATTCCTCTCTGTGTAAAATCAATAAAATGTATATTTTTTAAAAAAAATCAAAATGTAGAGGAAGGGGATAGCATTTGTAAGCAAAACAAAACAAAACAAAAACCCCCATCAAACTCAAAACCAAAACCAAATGACCAGACAACTGTTACTCTGAAACTAATGTCCTAAAAGTCTTTTTTTCCTATCTCTTTGACTTTCTCACACATGGTAGCTATCCCAATTCTCACTTCTAAAACCTTTTCCAAATCCCTTTCTTCCTTTTTCTGCTTACCTTCTTATTCTTTTCATTTCTGCTGTTAACATTGGGCCCATTTCAACCTGAAACAATCCATTTTCAGTTTTCTTCACTATCATTGCTCTAGCTAGCAAAATCCTAGAACCTAATCTTTTAAATACAGAATTCTCCTTACCGGGTAGAGGAGAGGAAGAAGCGGTGAAAATATCATTTATTACTATTTTGTCATATCTCATAGGAGATTGTATCATTAATATGATCAGTATGGGTGCCTAATTTTAATATTAGTTATCTTTTTAAAGCCATAATCATGTTCTTTTTAACATTCATTTTCTGTGGTTAAGTTTGTTAAAAATAATAACTGCATAGCTATCCATATGATTTACTCCCATCTATATATGTGCTTCCTATACTGTCATTTTTTAGCTACCTGTTTCTAGAAAACACGTTGCTTAGGTAGACTAACTTCCTGTTTCTAGATAGGAAAATATTAAAAGGGTCACTTAGCAAAGACTTGGCATAAATGCCATATTATTAGGTCCTAAGTACTCTCTGTCCATGGATTTACATGTAAAAATGTATTTTAGAACTTCTGTTCTAGATCCTGCCTGATAGGTAATATTCCTAGTCAGTGTTGTAGTTTTCTTACGGTGATTGAATTTCTTTATTTGCATAGGCTGAAAGGAGAGGGGTATATCTAAGGAGGAGTAGGGCATTTTGTTATTAAAGTCAAGGGCAATTCTCTTGACCTTACCCTGAGGCGTTTTCCAGGGTTCCCTGTGTGTACTGGTAAGTGTGTAGGTCCTGGATTTCTCCTTGTACCTTTAGATGTTTTGTCAAATGAGGCTGAAGTGGAGGATAGAGCAAGGCATCTGGATTTGCCATCATTAATATGTTCTTTGAGTCTTCTGGGGCCATGGTCAGCAAACTGCGGCTCGGGAGCCACATGCAGCTCTTTGGCCCCTTGAGTGTGGCTCTTCCACAAAATACCATGGCCTGGGTGAGTCTATTTTGAAAAAGTGGTGTTAGAAGAAGGTTAAGTTTAAAAATTTGGGCTCGCAAAAGAAATTTCAGTCGTTGTACTGTTGGTATTTGGCTCTGTTGACTCATGAGTTTGCCAACCACTGCTCTGGGGGAACAAGTGGCTTTTCCTCAAGGAGGGAGGAATGACTCTATGCTTTCCAAACTAGAAGTTATTCTGCTTCTTACTTTGTTGCCACCAGCAGAGCAGGCCTATGAGGAAGCAGCAAAGAGTGTCACTGATGAGAATCAAGTTCAAAAGCACAATTACCATAGCCTGTCCAGTGCAGCCCAGTTGGTTGGAACCTTGTCCCATACACAGAAAGGTGATGGTTTCCATTCCCAGTCAGAGTTTGATCCCTAGTGTGAGAGGTAACAGATTGATGTTTCTCTCTCTCAAATCAATAAAAACAAAAACAATAAAACCATGTCCTTGGGTGAGGATTAAAAAAAAAAAGAAAAGCCCAATGATAGTAAATACACAGAAGCAGCCAGCCTTCTGTGCCACTGAAGAGATGAAATGAGATGTTTGGCAAGGGAGTCATAGTGTGTAGTTATTATTATTATTATTATTATTATTATTACTAGTAATAATAACTTACTGGAAAGATAGATGCCCTATACCTTGATACAATGTATATTGAAAATGTATTTGATTTTTTAATATTCTTAATAAACACATTTACCTCATTAGTACCTGATTTTAGCCATATTAAAATTAGTACCTGATATTAGCCATAAAAAAATAAAAAATAAAGAAAATGGTCTCCACGCCATCCCTGTTTTTCTCAGTGTAGTAGTATTTCCTGGTCTTGGATTTATATATGCTCCTTAATTTTTTAGTGTATTCCTTCATTTTTCTAACATAAATTCTTTAAGTTTAAAAAGACATATTTCTAGATTAATATGATAATTTCCTCTAAAATAGCTGCACTTTCTTCTTGATCCCATTCACTAACAGGAATCACTTAGAATGTTTTTCTTTTTTATGTACTCACATGGTCAAGGTCAGGATAGGAAATCAACCCAAGAATTTTTTACAGACAAAAACGTAAGAAAACATTCATTTTCATGAGTGATTTAAAAACTGAAAATGAACATAATAATTATATTTATTATATTGGATGCAGTAATTTCTAAGTAAATATTTTAAAATGAGTGAAGTACCAGCTTATATCTGGTAAATAAAAAAGTGTTAAGTGTAATATCCACTAAGAATGAGAATGTGATAGAGTATGTTAGTGATGGTAGTGTGTCTTTTGTTTGATTGCTTTTTTTTTTTTTTTACCCAATGAATAGCTTTCTTGTCTTTTCTGACTATAAAAATAAGTAGTCACTTAGAAAATTCAAACAAGGCAGAAAAATAAAAATGACCCCAAATCTCTCTATCCAGAGGAGACACCTGATGACATTTTGGTGTCTGTCTTTTTAAACAACTTTCTGCAAAGATAAACCCAATATTAAATTGCTACTATAACATTACCCATGCTGTTCTGCAACCTGAACACAGATGTATCATGTTTAATTTAATCAACCACGTAAATGATGGACTCTTAGCTTTAAGATACACATCCTTAAAAATACATCCATCCACACTTGATAAAATACATCCTGGAAGAAACTGCCATGAGTAGATCGTCTAGCAGAGAGTACATAGATTTTAAATTTTAAACTGTATGGCCAAAATACATTTCAGGAACATAAAAATTTACATTCTCAGTAATGGCACTCATTGATTTCTCACAGCCTTTCCAATGCTTGGTACGGTCAACATATATTTCTTTTAAATTTTGCTGTTGACATTTCCCAGCTGTCAATTGCCTACTCACCCCTCTTACTAACTCTTAATAGGGATGTTTATCTCTTCTTATATTTCAGAGCTAATTGTATATTGGGGGTATTAAGTCATTGTTGTGTATGTTGAAAGCATATGCCTAGCTTATCTATCAGTGCTTTTCAACTTTGTTTCAAGTTTTAAAAAGTTTTTTGCCACAGGTATATTTTAAAATCTGAAGTAGTTCCCAGTACTTTCTGGATATAATGGCATATTTAAAAAGACATCCCCCCCCCCCCACCATATTTAAAAAGAGAATAGGGAGAGGATAAAGAAAAGAGGATGTATGGCTAAGCATTTTGCAATTTATGAAAGTA
The DNA here is from genome assembly GCF_014108245.1 of Pipistrellus kuhlii. Taxonomy (NCBI): domain Eukaryota; kingdom Metazoa; phylum Chordata; class Mammalia; order Chiroptera; family Vespertilionidae; genus Pipistrellus; species Pipistrellus kuhlii. The sequence goes on along the minus strand of NW_023425427.1, from coordinate 33,946,848 downwards.
GGAAAAAACAGCAACCCAAAGTATACCCTAATTAAATCACAAATGAACAACAACAAAAGAAAAAAAATCAAGAGTCTATTTGGTTAAAGAAGATTGAGTAGTACATTTTTAAACTTATCTATTCTGGAGTGGGATCAATACATGGAGAAATGATTTAACAAATTCAGAACATATGAAGTATTAGGTACTGTGCTAGGCTTTGATGCAGGGAGGAAAACAAACAAAAAAAAGAGAGAGAATGGATCCCAAAATAAAGTGAAATTGCCCCGCTCACAAAGAGTGCACAGACTGTGATACTCACGTTTGCACAAGGAGCTGAGGAAGACTAGGATCTCCTCCTCTCTTCATCCTGTCTCATCCTACTTCAGAACCATCAGAAACACAAGTGAGAAATGCTAAAAATCCCATTTTTTTTTGAAAAAAAAATGTTTTTTGTGATTTTAAGAAAACATATTGTTTCAGGGAGCCCCAAACGCCCTTCTTCTGCATCTGTGTTCACGGCTGCCTCCCTGCGAGGAGTCGTCAATGCCTTGGAGACACGGACTGGGCTATGATAACAACCTGAATTCATGTGTTATGCCAAGAAAATGTTTCCAAAACATCTGCACTATTTAAACCAGCCAAGATGGTTCATGAAAAATATCTGTGAGTGCCTCCATCAGGAGATACTCATTCATATGAAGTAGTGGTTAAAAATATTTGAAAACATTTAATCATCTTAACTCTGTGTGTTTTTAGAATGTGTGTGCACGAGTGTTCATATGCTCATGTGTAACACTGGAATTTTATAAACAACTAGAGGCCCGGTGCATGAAATTTGTGCACTCAGGGCAGGGTGGGGGGTCATGTCCCTCAGCTCGGCCTGGGCCCTCTTGCAGTCTAGAAGTCCTCAGAGGATGTCTGACTGCTATGGACATCCTTAGCACTCCCGCCACTGTGCTAGCAGGCTGTGAGCCTAGCTCAGGGCTTCTGGCTGAGCAACACTCCCCCTGTGGGAACACACTGACCACAAGGGGGCAGCTCCTGCATTAAGTGTCTGCCCCCTGGTGGTCAGTTTATATCATAATGACCAGTTGTTCTGCTGTTTGGTCAATTTGCATATTAGCCTTTTATTATAGAGGATTATGTTTTTAATTATAATTCAATTTAATACACATACTATAATTGATTTTGTAAAGGGGAATGGAAGACATTAAAGATAAGAGCTTTTATATATACATATATATATATATATGCTAATATGTGTCTGACTGGTCGCTATGACATGCCCTGACCACCAGGGGGCAGACACTCAACACAGGAGCTGCAGAGCTGCAGTGACTTGGCAGCAGCAGTTGTCCGGTGATGCACCCCGAAAGCAGAGAGGAGCGAGCCCAATTCCTTATGGGGGCGCATGATTCCACCTTCTGCCGTGGGTTATGTTATTCCTGGGGAATTGTTGGCCCTGAATCTGGGTTACTGCACACTTGCATTTGCTTTCCACACCCTATACAACAGCAACCTTGCAAAGTGCCCTCTTGTACTCTGGGACACCTTGCGGGGTGTCTGAGAGCAGGCCAGGCCAAGAGACCCCACCTGGTGGAGGGAACCTACTCACTCCACAGAAGCCAGAAGGGACCATGGGAAATTGGCTCCCGAGTGTGTCCGGGCCTGTCTTGCTCAGGCCCACCCCACCAGCCATCTTCAAATTAATTTCCTTTCACTGTGCATGAATCCATGCACCAGGTCACTGGTTACTTTATAATTAGAGAAATATTAATACTCTCATTGTCTTAATAGCTTTTAGAAATTATTTACTTCAGTCTTAACAAAGCATTAATATTTTTATTTTGTGTGATGAAAAAATATGACTCCGTGTGTTTAGGTGATTAAATCCCCTCAATATCTATAATAATAAAAGTGTAATATGCTGCTGAAACCGGTTTGGCTCAGCGGTAGAGCGTTGGTCTGCAGACTGAAAGGTCCCAGGTTCGATTCCGGTCAAGGACATGTACATTGGTTGCGGGCACATCCCCAGTAGGGGGTGTGCAGGAGGCAAGTGGTCGATGTTTCTCTCTCATCGACATTTCTAGCTCTCTATCCCTCTCCCTTCCTCTCTGTGGAAAATCAATAAAGTATATATATATATATATTAAAAAGTGTAATATGCTCCTTGGAGCAGATGTCTTTCCAGACGTCCTCTGGACAAAGCTGGGGCTGCGAGGGAAACCTGGATCCCAGGTGCCTGCTGGCGGCCAGAGGGAAGCCGGTGCCGGCAGCTGGGGGAAGGAAGGCCTACTCTTGCATGAATTTCATGCATCGGGCCTCTAGTCAAAGATAAAACAGAGTCATTGCTTTTCCCACCATATTACAGCTGCCCCAATGCTGACAGCATTCGTGAGTTAGTTCCCAATTATCTATGCATGAATCTCATGAGACCCCAGCCACTTACCACGGGCCCTTCTTGGGAAGCTTTCTATCACACTTGCCTGGGCACAATGTGGTAGGAGCAACATGGGCTTTGGAGTCAACTTCAACCCTGGGCTTGAATTCCAGCTTAGCTACATATTAGCAGTGCATATTTGGACTTAAACTCTGCCTGGTCTTCACCTAGGAACATTGTCGGTGATGATACTGACAATGGAAGTTTTTTGTGGTATCTTTGGCACATAGTAGGTGCGCAATCACCCACAGTGACATTACCTGGTCTCTCCTGGGATGGCATCAAGAGCTACAAAATGGCCCTGGCCAGCATGTGTCAGTGGTTAAAATGTCATCCTGTGCACTGGAGCGTCACAGGTTCGATACTCGGTCAAGGGCAAGTACCTGCATTGCAGGTTCCATTTGCAGGTTCCATCTCCAGCCCTGGTGAGGGAGGCTACTAATGGATATGTCTCTCTCACATAGATGTTTCTCTCTCCTCTCCCTTTCTCCCCTCTCCTCTTCCCCACCCCCTTCTCCACTCCCCACCAAAACAAACAAACAAACAAATAAAAATACAAAAAAAACCATCCTCACTTGTGGGATGAGGATTGAGAGAGAGAGAGAGAGAGAGAGAGAGAGAGAGAGAGAGAGAGAGAGAGAGAGAGAGAGAGAGAGAGTGAGTTATATGATGATTTTGGGAATACAGGGTTATGGGTAATGGAGACCTGGACATAAAGGCAGGAGCCAGTCAGAGACTGTTTTAAGCAGTGTTAAACACCTAGGAAGAATTGGTATTCGGCCATTTAGTCATTTCTTTAACTCTGATTCTCATATTCCCATATGTCCCAGGAGAAATTGTATTAAGAGAAAAGAAACGAGGTGCCTTGAGAACATGAGAAAATGTAGGAAAGCGTTTAGGCATTGATGAGCCTTTTTACAATGCTCAAAATGGATTTTCCTAATCCTCTTTTTTTCTCCCACTCTTTATAGCTGACGGCGTCTGTGTCTTTAAATGCCTGCTCAACAGAGACACCGAGTGCTGCCGTGTGGGGAAGGAGTCCGTCTTGATCACTCTGGGGTACAACAGCGCTCTGCTGAAGTTCGAGTCCTTTGCTGGTAAGTTTCGTGCTTGTCACAGCCCCCTGTCTTTTCTGAAAACGAAGCTCCCAATCGGTTGGCTTTTTGCTGTTACTGATTGGTTGGCTTTCAGCAGACTGTTTCCTGATGTGAGTTGTCCTAGATTAAGACAATGACATAAAACTGGTTCTGGGGCTTACCTGATACCCAGGCTGGAGCACAATCAGCCTTTGCCCAGACCACGAGAACGTTTTTACTCTCCAGCCTTTGGTTCCTCCTTCATCCAGAGCCGATTTTCCTCGAAGAGGAGGCTGTTTGCAGAAATGTGATTTCCCGTGTCCGTGCCAATCAGAATGATTTCATGCTGTTTTTTTGTCTTTGAATCATTTGTGGAACATTTTTAGTTTCTGGACAACAAATGTCAAGCAATAGAAAGGTAAACTAGAGTGTAACCAGAGCTATTTTAAGAAAGGGCTCAAAGGCAGGCACCCTGGGAGATGTCCAGCCCAGTGAAGGTAATTAGGGTTAACAAGGCCACGGGCCTGCCTTGAACTGTCTGTCGTCGTTTCTTTAACTTAGATATAAAGTGCTCTGTTTCATGGTGTTAACCCACACAATACAAACTATTATCCATGGTACAGATTCTCCTCTGGGTCGTTAAAATATCCAAAGTTGTTTCATATTATGGTAACTTCTTCAACGGGAAAGAAGTTCACCTGGTTTGTAGTTTCTGAACTGACTCAGAGCCAGCTAGGGAGAGGAAGCTGTTTTATCATACACCTCTTCATCTGTTCATCATCCCTGGTGAGACACATTCCATTTTCAGAAAGAAATCGCCAGTGAGAGAACAGGGAGCGACGATGCAGTAGGAAGACTGAACGGAAAACCTTTCTTTTCATGTGTTCACACTTGGGACACTTAATGTTCAAGGAAGTCATGCTGCTCAGCTCCGCATAGAAAGCCTATTTCAGCAGTGTCCATGTTTCAGGCACAGGGTAACTGTTCAGAGTCGGTATGTAAGAGTCTAAACAGGGTTAAGAATTTTATTTTTTAGGGGCTCTCAAACTGAACTGCCTTCACTGTCTGGACAAAAACCTTTCTTTGAGTCTTAATTTACATTGCAGTGAAATAGAAATGTTGAGATTCCCATAGACAAAGTCCAAAGATATTGGACTCCATTTTACTGCGCTGCGTCCAGCTCTCTAATTAAATATCCTGCATAGTCGTGAGGCCCAGAACCAACTCAGTATTGGGGGCCTATTGGTCCTACACAGAGGCCTCTGTAAGTAATATTCGATGCCTTCACTGACAGGGGGAGGGTGAATGGACCCTTTTCATTACATTCCTTGATACAGAGATTTTGGACTTACGAATTTCAGGTTCAGTGTGCTTTTTGGCCTAACTTAGAATACAGATGACTTAAGGTTCTGCTTAATGTGTTTATATCAAGCAAAAAAAACAAGAAGGGAACTTTTCAATAGAGAGCTCACAGGTGAGACTCATTCCGATACCATGAATTCATTATTGGTTCAATGTATAACCTATGTTTCAGAAACGAGCCCAGAGACCTTGGCTTACCTTGCTTTAGGACACTGGCTGTCACTGATTAGTCTCCTTCATTCTGTAAGAAGGAAAAATAATTGATACCAAGAATTTCAGGCTCTGCTTGAGAATTTCCCCAAGGGTACCTTATACCACCTTCCTGTTCTGCAGTTTGTGTGTTTCTCGACTTGGCTAGGATTGAATCACAGCACCATATGGATTCCAAGTACAGATGTTTGCAAATTAATGATCCTCCTTAGTTTAATTTAATAATAGTTTTTAAAAGCAACTAATGTCCTTGGGGAGTTGGTTGCTTGTCTGATTTTCCTGGCCAAGCAGCTGGTCCCTCATTCTGGATCTGTCAAGGCAGGTTGTGGTGCAAAGGACCAGAGCCCACAGCTGCGGGCTGGTCGTGTGGCAACTGAGGAACGAGCCGGCTGTGACTCGGTGGGTCCCAGAGGGCCCAGATCCCAGGTGGCAGGGGGATCCTGTCATTCGTCAGCGTGGGCGCTGACAGAAAGCTGTGTAGTGGTGTCACTGTACATCAGACACAATTGCTACATTCTTGAGATGTGCTCTGCTTTTCTGGAGTGAGATGAGGTGGCATTTGAAATGTGAGGCTGCGATTTTATATTTAGAAGCGAATAGCTGCCAACTTTCTAGAGATTGGGTAAGAAAGAAAAACCAACTTTTTTGGGAAGTTGACCAGTATTGGTAATTAGGCACCACTAGGAAAGGAATGATCAAATACCCAAATAGACCTATAAGGGATATATCTTTCCTTCCTCCTCTCCTTCTTCAGAATTGTCACTCCGTGCTCTCCAAGCCTGATTTGGTCATATGTCAAATAATCTCCAGTATTCTCAGAGACCACTGTGAAATCTGGCACATTAAGTCTCACTGTACTTTAAAAGCAGTGGGAATATTTAATAATGACAGATGTCAACAGAGAAAAAAGTTTTCATTAAATGGACTTAATATCTACGACAAACTGACTATGAATGTGCTAGAATATGTGCAGGGTTTCCTTCCTGTTTGTTCATTCGTTCATTCATTCATTCATTCATTCAACCAACAAATATTTATGGAGAGCCTACGATGTGCTAACGATACAGCTCTGAGTAATAGAAGTCCTTACAAATATGTAGCTAACGTTTTATGAGGACACAGACAATAAATGAACACAATGGTAGACGGTGAAAATAAACCAGGGAAGGAGACGGAGAATGACTGGAGAATAAGTGTGTCTACTCCTCATTGGTGCTTTCTGAGGGAAAGCCTCACTGGTTAGCTGCCATTGTAGTATTGTAGTATGAGCTGGAGTGGATGAGGGAAAGAGCAGAGCCCTGTGTGTGTCAGGTTCAGGATGGTCCAGACCGAGGAACAGAACTACAAAGACCCTAAGGCAGGTTGTACTTTGAAGAATGGCACTGAGAGCAGAGGGCCCAGATGGGATGAGGGAGAACAATGAGAACTGGAGGCCAGATCACAGGAGACGTTGGAGACCATGGTGAGCATCTTGGTTTTCCTCTGAGGAGGACTGAAAGCCTCTGAGGGCCTGCAGCAGAGACCCAGCATTGTCTGAGTCTAACTTAGTTTTATATGCTTTGTGAAGGTAGGCATTTATACCTTCTCTCATAATTCTCACAGCAGAATTATTGTTGTTGTTTATTCCCTTTCTTAAGCAAAGCCATTAAGGCTCACAGGTTAGAAGGAGATTGCCCACGTGAAACAAAGAAAATGTAAGGCCCGTGTTCTTTCAACAGCTTCCAAACCTCCCCTTCACTCTTCCCTGGTTGACATTTCATCTAGAAAATTCATATTTTGATTTGGGTAACACAGCCGTAGAAAGCCAACTTTTATCAGCATTTCACTAATGGAGAAAAAGAAACAAAGGTACTGGTGGTCCTTATTCTGGGAGTTTATGAATCAAGAGAAATTTCTTTATCCTTTTTTATTTTGAAAAAAAAATTCCAACTTAGAAGTTTCATAGCACTGAGAATTTCTGGATATCCATTAAACAGATTCAATAATTTCTAATAATTTGTCACACTTGATTTATCTATGAGTATATGGCATGTACATATGTAAATACATACTATCATTTTATTTCTGAAACCGTGTAAGAGTAATTTGCAATGTCATACTCCTTTACTCCTTAGTACTTCACAGTTATACCCCTTCTTATATAATAATAGCCTAATATGCTAAGTGTCCAATCATCCAGTTGTCCATTCAACCCAATAAAGCATAATATGCTAATAATATGCTAAGACCGCTCAACCACTCGCTATGATGTGCACTGACCACCAGGGGGCAGGCAGTTGACCAGTCAACCAGTTGCTATGATGAGCACTGACCACTAGGGAGCAGACGCTCCAACTGGTAGGTTAGCTTGCTGCCGGGATCCAGCCTATCAGGACTGAGTGAGATGGGCTGGACATCCCTGGAGCCCTCCTGCAGCCCCTCCCTGGCCCCGATTGTGCACCAGTGCACAGGTTCTTTGGCCTGTCCTCTGTCCTCTCACAACCCAGGACCCCTCAGGGGATTGTGGAGAACCGATTTCTTCCCGATCCTGCAGGCCAGGCCAAGGAGTCCACGGGTGCACAAATTTGTGCACTGGGCCTCTAGTGAACAAGAATATTGTCTTATGTAACCACAGTAGAATTAACAATCTCAGGAATTTGGCATCACTATATTTATATTTACTATACAGTTCATAGTCCAGTTTCATAAGTTATCCCAATAATGTCTTTTATAGCACTTTTCTCTCTCTAGTACTACATCTGGCCTATGATCATGTATTGTACTTAGCTGTCATGACTCTTCGGTCTCTTTAATTTGGTTGAGTTCCTCACCCCTTTTTCTTTCTTTCGTGACATTAAGATATTTGGAGAAGAGGGATCAGTTTTTTTTTTTATATAATATTCTCAAGTTGGGGTTTTTCTAATATTTCCTTGTGAAAAAATTCAGGTTATGCATCCCCAGTCAGAAAACTCCCCATATGACATCATGTCCTTCTCAGAATATCACCTCAGCAAGCACTACCTACTCCTTGTTAGTAGTATGAGTTTTGATCACCTGGTTAAGGCATTTTCTATTTTCTCCACTATACAGTTACTGTGCTTTCCCTGATAGATGTAAATAGTAAGGAGTCTAGGTTAAGGCACTCTGGTATCATGCAAATATCCTGTTCCTCATCAAATAGCCCAAATTTAGTATAAATTTATTACCCATTGCTTTGGATGTGAAGTTGATTATTTTTTTTTATATGTTAACTTTGTATCCTGCAATAATCTTGCCAAGTCACTTAATTCTTATAGGGTTGTGTTTGTTTGTTTGTTGTTTTTTAATAGATTCCCTAGGATTTCCTACATAAATGATTGCATCATCTGTGATTAGAGACAGTTTTATATTTCCCTTCCCCTAGCTATATCTGTTGACTGTTTTTTGCTTGTTGCACCAGCTAGGCCTCCTGGTACAATGTTGCAGAGAAGAAGTTTGAGCAGGCCTTCTTACCTTGTTCATGATCTCCTGGAAAAGCATTCAGTTTTCATTATTAGTTGTAGGGTTTTTGTTGTGGATGTTTTTTATCAGATTGAGTCAAGTCCATTATATTTCTAACTTGCTCATAGTTTCTATCTTGAATTGTATTTTAATGCAAGATAGAAGCGCTATCTGAACCTATGAAGATGATTGCATTATTTATGTTTAGTCTATTAATAAGATTAATTAAATTGAATTTTGAATGTTGAAACAACCTTGAATTTCTGGTTTGCTAGAATTTTATAAATATTTTTATGTCTATGCTCCTTAGGTATTGCTTTGTAGTTTTCTTAATGTCTTTGTCTGATTTGGGTATCAGAGTAATATTGGTCTTATAAAATAGGAGCATTTCCCCTAACCTTCTCTTTTGATGAGCTCTTTGTAAAGAATTTGGCATCATTTCTTCTTTAAACGTTTGTTAAAATTAACTACCAAATTCAGATGGATTGTGATTTTTTTTTTATGTGTGAGAAGGTTTTAACTACAAAGTCAGTTTATGTAATACACATAAATCTGTTTAATGTATCTTCTGTTTATTGAATGAGCTTTAATTGTCTTTCATGGAATTTATCTATTTCACTTAGGTTGTCAATTAATTGCTATTAAATCATTCATAATATTTTTTTATGTCAGTATGATTTGTAATAATGTTCTTTCTCTCATTTCTTATATAGATAATATATGTTTTCATTAATTTACTTAGAAGCTTATCAATTTTATTGATCCTTTTAATGAAACAGCTTTTTGGCTCATCATTTTTCTCCATTTTCTGTCTTATTGATTCTTGCTTTTATCTTTATTTTCTTCTCATTATTTTGATTCTCTGATTACTATTTTCTCTAACTTTTTAAAAATATGTATTTTTGCTGATTTCAGAGAGAAGGTCGAGGGAGAGATAGAAACATTAATGATGAAAGGAAATCATGAATTGGCTGCCTCCTGCACTCCCCCTATTGGGGATCATGCCTGTTGGCCAGGCATGTGCCAGACCAGAAATCGAACCATGACTTCCTAGTTCACAGGTTGACACTCAGCCTCTGAACCACACCAGTCATGCTTTTATTTAACTTTTTAAGGAAGAAGTTTAAATCATTAATTTGAGTCCTTTCTTTTTCTAATAAATGCTATACAGTTCTTTCTGTATACTCTTCTAGCTACATCCCATAAATTTGGTATATTGTGTTTTCCTTGCTCTATAGTTCATAATAATTTGTATTGTTGTTTGTTCTTTAGCCTATGTTTTTTTTGATCCATGAATTATTTAGAATTATATTGTTTAATTTTGAAACATTTGGAGATATTCCAGATCACTTTCTGTATTTTTATTGAACTCTTCTAGTGATGTGAATGAAAATGTGTTTTGTATAATATCAGTGGTTTTCAAATTTGTTGGAGTTTGTTTTATGACTCACAATATGGTATATCTTGGTGAATGTTCCATATGAACTTGAAAAGAATATGTTTTCTGTTATTATTGTGTGAGCTGTTCTCTCAGTAACAGCTAAGTCAAGTTGATTGATCTTTAATGATTCTTGGTCTACTTGTTTATATTTTTTTAAATCAAATTACTGACTATAACTGGATTTTGTCTGCTGTAGTTGTTTATGACCCTTTGCGATATGAAAGTTGATATTCTATTGAGTATATGTGAGGTTATGTTTCAGATAATGACTCGAGGAAGCGAACAGGAAAGATCCAAGTTTCTAGTAGCTGTTTTTCCATTTTTTTTCTTTTATGAGGAAAACTCATACTTGAGTGAAACCCAGCTGGAGCATGCCTGCTCCCTGCCTCCCTGCTCTCAGCATTTAATACAGTAACTGTGTTTTCTGGTTCCTATTTCCTGCTGACTAGTCTATCTGCATACTACTGAAATACTTACAGGATCAAACCTGCAACCTTTTGGCATATGGGAGGATGCTCCAACCAACTGAGGTACCCTGTCAGGGCACACCCTATTCTTCTTTTAAATGCTTTCAAATGCTTTATCTTGCTGGGGCATGTCAAAGGGACTTATATAATAGGTTAATATAAAGGAAAGTATTTAAACATTTTAAAAATATTTAAATTTATTCATAAAAATTATTGATGCACTGTGTTGGTGATGATGTGGGGAAATAGGTAGCCATTATTATACATCCCTGTGGAGAGTAAATTGTAACAGTCTATAGAGGGCCCTATGTCTGAAACTAATATCATTTTATAAACTGCACCAGTAGGTTGCTGGTTTGATTTCCAGTCAGGGCACAGAAGGAGGCATGCAGGAGGTAATCGATTGATGTTTCTCTCTCACATTGATTTATCTCTCTAAAATAAAATAAAAATGTGTTTTTAAAAAATATACATTTCGGTTTCTGATTACTCCATCAGTATATCATTTCATTGAAACCTCAACAAATTGGATATTGTAGGTTTTACTAATTCAGTTGTTCTAAAAAAGTGGTACATCATCATTTCAGTTTGCATCTCATTGCTTTCTGTGGTTGTGAAATTAAGGGGGGGGGTGTTGTTAGCACCCCAGAATTTGATCTTGGGATGCAGGGTGACATCATGTCTCTGCCTTTGTGAGACCATCTACTCTGGCAGTGGCCGTCTTCATGGCTGCTCATGGATAGTCATTCTGCTTTCTCTTCTAGTCACATGATAGGATTCTACTTCCCTACTCCATTGACGTTAGGTGTGGATATAAGACTTGCTCTGGGCAATGCCGAAACCAGTTTGGCTCAGTGGTAGAGCATCGGTCTGTGGACTGAAAGGTCCCAGGTTTGATTCTGGTCAGGGGCATGTACGTTGGTTAAGGGCACATCCCCGGTACGGGGTGTGCAAGAGGCAGCTGGTCGATGTTTCTTCTCATCGATGTTTCTAGCTCTCTATCTCTCTCCCTTCCTCTCTGTAAAAAATCAATAAAATATATATATTTTTTCTAAAAAAAATAAAAACTTGCTCTGGGCAATGAGTGTGAGTGAGAATGATGTCATTCCAGCCTGAAGGCTTCCCAAGCCTGGGACTCACCATGTTTCTTGCAGCCACAATCCTGGGCACCTTCTAGCTGGGGTCCTTTGGTGAGGATAACAGGAAGCAAAGCCCTACGCTGAGCCATGGTGAACATGCAGCATAAATGAGAAGCAGATGTTGTCCTAAGCTACTGAGGCCTGGTGATTGCACATCAGGAAGCATAACCTGCTGTCCCCTCTGATTCAGCCGGTGTGGCCCGTCTGCCTTTCTGCATTTCTGGGCCTTCACGCCAGCGGCCAGGGCCACTTCAGCACCCAGAACACCCAGCAGACCTGACAGTCAAGTGCACTTCCAAACAAGAAAGGAGGGTGGAGGTACTTATGCATAATTCGTTCAATTCCAAGCAACAAAGTGAGTGACAGCACTGTGCCATCTGCCAGCTCAAATTATTTTTGTCATCTCAGATTAAAAATTGTTCTAATATTCATCTGGGAAATGACTTCATGCGGATTGGCTTCGGGCAACTTCTTAAAAATTGCTCTTCCTTCACACCAGGCTCATAAAAGTTAATAAAAATAAAGCTAACACTTATTGATCATTCATTATGCTTCAGGGACCGTGCCAACAGGATCTCCTTTATTTTTCCTTGCAACGTGATGAGGCTGGTGCCGTAATCACCTTTGGGTATAGATGAAGAAACTGAGGCTCAGCGTGAATGTCCCTTGCCCAGGCCATTCACTGTTTAACAGCAGCCCGAGGATGTGAACCAGGTTCCGTGCACAGCCACTTACACAATGGGGGCCACATTGTTTCATCCAAGACTTTCTCAAGGTCCCAGACTGGGTACATTATGGTTCTGCCAGGCCCTCGTCCTTGACTACCGTCATCTTTCCCTCTCACCTGCTTTTGCCATTCTGAGATCCAAGAGTTTATCTTGTGTATGACTTTGTCCAACCAAAGCTTAGCCAACAGGCGCTGCACAGGCTCGAGACACAAAAATCAACGAGCCACAGTGTTTCCCTCCAGGAGCTTATACTCTAGAGCAGTGCCCACGCAGAGAAATGCATTGTGAGCCACAAAGCAAGCCACACATGGTAATTTAAAAATATATATAAATATGTGTATACATGTTATAGTTAAAAATACATAAAACATAAAATTCACCATCTTCACCAGTTTTTAAGTGAACAGTTTGGTGGTATTAAGTACGTTCATATTATTGTGCAACCATCACCAGTACCCATCTCCAGAACTCATTCCACATATGGAATTTTAAGTTGACTAAGTAAACACATTTTTAAAGCCCAAATAAACAGATTAAATTCATTTTAATAATATAGTTTTAGCTCAATAAATCCAAAATGTTATAATTTAAACATGAAATACTTATAGGAAGTATTAATAAGCTATTTTGCATTTTTTTTTTTTTACTATAATTTGAAACATCTAAATGTGGACTAGCCACATGTCAAGGACTCCATTGCCTTGTGTGGCTAGTGGCTAGTGGGATTGCACAGAGCAGGTCTCTAGGGAAAGATAAAGGCTTGGACTGATTATCTCAAGGTAGTACGGAGAGTGATGGGATGAAATGTCCATGGGACACTGTGGGAGCACAGCCAAGGGACACTTAGCTCAACGTGGAGTCCTTGGGAGGCTTCCAGAAGAAGATACCTGGTTGGGCAAAGAGGAGTGAAAAGGACTAGACCCAAGGTACTGAGGCAGGCCATCCAGGGAACTGCCAGCACTTCTCTGTGGTGAAACGAAGCACAAGCGAGTGGGGAGTGGGAGGAGATGTGGCTTCTCAGGCACAAGGGGGCCCGATCAAGAAGGGCCTTGGATGGCAGCCAAAGAGTGTGGATTGTGTTTGCACGGCCCTCTGCAGCTTTACAACGTCCATTTAAATACATTTGATTATTTGGAAACAACAGCATCTGCCCTCAAGCATTTGTGCCCAAGACTACTAATTGCCTCCTCACTCTAGTCGCTCCTTCTTCCATATTATAAGAAGCCCTATATTATTAGGGGTAGCAAAAAGTGTAGCTAAAATGTGCACCTCCCAGCCAGTTTTGGAAATAAAGATGACAGCTGAAGTTGTTGGGTAGGATTTCTTGGAAATCGTCGTAACAACAGCGGATTCAGATAAGAAGCATGCCATTCGGCCGTTGCCTCTTTTAGCTTCTTGCTGCCTGGAATGTAGACATGATCGCTGGAGCTGCTGCAGTCACTTGCTGACTATGAGGTCCCTGTGTGTGCTCTAAGCACATCACAGGAGACGGACACATGGCTCCTCTGTCCGTACAGCTGAGGACCTGCTGCACCAGCCCTGCTCTGTCTAACTCAGGACTTGTTTTGTGTGAGGAAAAATAATCACTCTCACTTAAGTCACCATTTTGTGTCGTCTTTTATTATATGCAAACAAACCTAATTTTGGGTCATCTAGGATACATAACCCATAAATTAACTCTTTCAGTTCATTCTGCAGAGGAGTTTTCGAAGGGTCTGAAAAACTAAGTGATCATGCAGGAAGTGGTGTCAGAGGGGAAACTCAGGCCTGGGGACGCTGGCCCCCAAGGCCTGAGCTTTACTGACTGCATCCTTTTGTTTTTCAAAGATGTGGGTACTGCTACCTCCCCCTTCCTGCCGCCGCACCGCACATTTGCAGGGTAGCTGTCGTACAGGTTACAGTTAGTGGCAGTATGGAATATCTGTGTGGGATATCCAGTAAGAACTTTGTCCCAGCCTCTACCTGGACTTCGGTGTCCTTTGCCTCAGCCATTGGCAGAAGACCCATAAAACACAGGGGCGAGCGGTGGCCATCTCCTTCCCTCGGCCTTGCCTTTAGGGCTCCCTCTGGCTGCTTCCACCCGGTTTTCCTGGCTGCGCAACCAGGCCCTCCTCAGCTGCAGGCACAGGATTGTACAGGCATCCGGCTCGCCCCCTCCCTTCCTGCTGTGTGCCTCCTGGCTATGTCACTGCTCAATTAGCATCCCCGGCACAGGGTGGTGATGCTCAAATCTGTCAATTCTGCAACTTGTTGGCATCTCTTCAGAGAGCCCAGCAGGAGGGGAGGTTGCTGACTCAAGGCTAAATGGGATTTTCATATCATCTGCAGAGCTCAGTCATCCGCAAGATCCTCATTACTTGCAAGTGGGCCAGATCGATCCATGGTTTATGGAGCATCCCCCTTGACCTTCAGAGCTACCACCAGCAGTGCCGCCTCCGCCAGCATTTGGGCCTGAGCCCAGTGCCTTGTGCCCGCCCCCCTGGTTCCAGGTGTGGCCAGGTGGTAGCCAGGGCCTTCAGGCCGAGGTGCTTTCAAGCCAACCTGACACTCATCACTCCGCACTTTCTCTGGTTTGTGTGCCAGTTTGCCTTCACAGCTGGGCAGTGAAGTGTGTCTGCTTCTCAGCTGTGTACCTAGAGGTGGGTGAGCAAACTTTTCCCGTAAGGGGCCAGCTAGTAAATGTTTTAGGCTTCGTGAGCCATATACGGCCTTGTCGTGACTACTCAACTCTGCCATTATGGCATGCAAGCAGCAGGGACAATGTATTAAAAAAAAAAATGAGTGTGGCTGCACGCCAATAAAACTTAATTTTTGGATACTGACATTTGAATTTCATATAATTTTTGTTTGTTGTAAAATAGTATCCTTGCTTTGATTTTTTTAAAGAACTGTGTGTGAATATAAAAACTATTCTTAGCTTGTAAGCTGTACAAAAAAAAAAAAAAAAAAAAAAAAGAAAAAACAAAAAGGCAAAAAAAAAAAAACAGGTCAAAGGCTGGATTTGGCCCATGGGGGCTGGTTTGCCAACCTCTGGTCCAGAGGCAGATTTACATGGTAGTGAAAAACAGGAGGTGGAGTGTTGTTATTATTATTATTTTTTTTGGTATAGATCCTGCTGCTGTCACCAGTCAAGTGTGTAACCCAACAACAGCTATTTCATCTTTCTAAGGCTCCGTTTCCTCCTTGTGAAATGGAGATCACTCCAGGACACACTGCAGAGGACTTCCTGTTGACTGAATGAGAATGGTTGTGATGTACACCCACACCCTTGCATGTCCACGATGGGCCCAGTGCTGCGAGAGCCACCAATGAACCAGACACGGTTGCCCTCTCCAGGGGCATGGAGGCTGGCAGGGAGCTGGCTGTGTGCCCTCGTCACTGCCACACACTGGGCACCGTGGTCATGGCTGTAAGAGAGGCACAGCAGGGACAGCCTGTCGTCTTGATGTTTGCAGTGCAGCTTCTGGGTTTTGAAATGCTCAGGGTGTTCGCTGAAAGGAAGAGCAGCCCCCCTGGGGCCCCTCCCGAGGCCAATCCATGTACCTCTGTGAGCCTCTGCCACCCACCATGGCTCTGGGGTTTGGAAGTCTAGCATCCCCACCAGCCTTGGAGCAACTCTGCTCACAGTCCTCAGCAGCCACAGCGGGAGAACTCCCGCTGTCCATCGCTGCAGTGTAACCCAGCTGAGCTATGGCCAATATCACCTGGTCATTGGTGAGTTTCTATGAAATGGAAGTCATAAGTGGTTAGGGGCGATCAAGAAGGCAGGCAGGCAAGCAGTTGGGAGCTAGGAGTCCTGGATTGTGAGAGGAATGTCCGACTGCCCGTGTAGACCCAATCCCGATGGGCAGTTTGACATCCCTCAAGGGATCCCAGATTGGAGAGGATGCAGGCTGGGCTGAGAGAGCACCCCCCCCACCCCAACCCTGTGCATGAATTTCGTGCACCGGGCCTCTAGTTCACATGTGTCAAACACAAGGCCTGCGGGCCAAATCCGTCCCGCCAGGCCTTGCAATGTGGCCCGCACCGCGCTGTCATCACTGCACTCCGCTGCGTTTCCATCACAATGACTGTTTATGACTGTTCAGTAAACCATTCGGCCCGCGATTTAGGCTGGATTTTAGATTTTGGCCCCTTCTCTGATTGAGTTCGACACCCCTACTCTAGTTTGTCAATAAGTCGTTTGCAAGCAAGGTCAGATATATGGTAGTTGATGCTTTTTGTGTGTGTGTCTGCATTATTTTAACTTCCACTTAAAAACCCACCTTACCTTTCCTGCTTGTAAGATTACTTGGTCTGCCTAATCTGGCCACTCACTAGGATCTTAACTGGGCTTATCACCCGGGGGTCCATCTAGGCTATATTCCTTCATTGTGGAATTCCTTTAACTCGGCGCTTCAAGGCAGAGGGTAATAAGACAACTCATTGTGCATAACCAGAACCTCCATATGGTTTTACTGGCACCTGGTATTCTAAACTGCTTTCTTTTATATAGTGTAAGAAGCAGACACACTCCTGAGACTATAATAACAAATAGTGATATTCAGCAGATCTCACCTCCAGAAAGAAATGGTAAACTCCTTAGCAACCGTCAGTCATGATCCTTTCCAGTGTGTTCCCTGTAGTCTTTCTGGATCTACATCATGCGTGCACCCTGTGTGTCCCATGTTGCTTGAGCCAGCGCGGTTCCACGCCAAGTTGACCTCTCACACCCTTGAGCCAGGGCTTCCATACTAGTTGCAGAGCTTTCTCTGTGTCCTGGGCTGCACTTACTCACGTGGGAGCTTTTTAACACGGCGATCTTCCCATTCTTCCTTTTTGCAAACCCTTTAGGGAGGACCCTTTTCTTCCAGCACACTTGAAACACCCGCTGCCGCTGCCGGCTGCTTGGGAATTACTTCTCTCTCCGCTGCACTGTTACAGCTCCTTTCTGCGCTGTCCACTCTTTGATGTGCCTTCTGCTCTGACAGCGGGAAGGGCCTTTGAGGTTACTCTAGAATTTTGAAGTCTGAAAGGAACTTGTAAGTTGGGTGTGACGTGGGAAGCCTGCCTGTGCAGGGCCGCTGTGCAAGACAGCTCTAGACGCCGCTGCTGTCTTCATAGTCTATGTGGGCGTTTTGTGCCCGTGCACACCCTGCCTGGCAATGCTCAGCTGCCCTGGCCCAGGGGACAGGACTCACGGAGCTGTGATGTGTGCTCTGTCCGATGCTGCCTTTTCCCAGGGGAGTGGGGAGGATGTGAAGGAGGACGAGGAGGCTGACGAGAGAATAGCAGTACTTCTGTGGAGCTTCTTTTTGTGCTGGGCACACTTCTAAGCACTTTCCATATACGAACACTTAGTTATGAAATAGGGGTTTTTAAAATTATTCATTGTAGTAGACTGGCTCCGACAGCATTCTTGTCCCTGACCTGGACAATGCAGAACAGATCGGAGACAGACTCCCTTCCCTCATACAGGTGGCTGCCGAGTGCATTTTGATGGAACTGCTAAAAAAAAAAAAAAAAAAAAAAAAGCCACCGATGATATCCATGGCAGGACCACGGCAAAGAAAACTGCTAATGTTGCCATCAGACCCGCCTCAAAGACCCACAGACCGCCTGGGGCATCAGATGATACATCCAACTTCGCCTTTAACGTCCCATCACCAAGCGATGGCCTTTCTGTTCAGCTTTAATGTTTTCTCTGTGACCCTTGTCTCTGCCCCTTCGCACTGGAGAGCCGGGCCCCTTCCAGGCCTGCACAGAGACTCAGAAATCCCCCTCCTGGGAGCTTCGCCTCAGGCCCTCACCCTCCTCTTTCCCCGCTGCCTGTCCAGATTCCTCCTACCTCCAGCCCACCACTCGCCTGCCATAAGCACAGGCTCCCCTGTTGGAGTGGATTTGAATGCAGATAATCCTACATCATTTTATATGTAACAAGGCAGTGCTTTGTATGTTGTGCGTGTGTGTGTGTGTGTAGTCACATACTTCTAATTTTGTCTGCAACCCCCTCCACAGCCCCAGCCTGCGCTTAGCACACCACAGGCGATCAATAAATGCTTTTTAATAAGGAGCTGACTCACCGCCAGCACTCAGGCCCCCTTGGCGAGGGCCGTTCGACGCAGCCTTCCAAGAAAAGCTGGCTCTCCTGCCTTCCTGCCACAGTGCGAGGCCTTCGGAGAGAAAACTCAGAAGGGGCCATCCTACCTACCCCCCCGACACTGCGGAGGGAACAGATCTCCCCCGGAGAGGAGCCCTGGGGGCCACTTGGATAAAATCCACACCTACGTCTACTCATGTTCGTTTAGCGAAATAATTCCCAACCCGAGCTAACACTGAGTACTTACTATATTTTACACCCAGGAGTAAGCAAAAGCAGGTGTACAGTTATGCATATAGAAAAGGGCATGCAGGCTATGAGTATTACAATAGCTTTATTGACTCTGCTGTTCCATGTACTCACAAGTATAAGCCTACTTTTGCCCACCCCTGTGTGTGTGTGTGTGTGTGTGTATGTACGTATATGTATACCCACATCAACAACCACCTAGAATGATAGATAACTAATATTCAAAGAAACATCTCCAAAGGAGGAAATTCTGCACTTACACCCAGAGAACTCGTTGCTGTCACAATTTTGTAACATTTGCAATCAAGAACATTCCCCTGTCTAGCCCATCCTTCTGGCGGGAGTGAAGTCATCTCTCACGTTACATTATGTTACATGTTAATTTTATCTCTGCTCCTTCCCTTCCCAGCCACCCCCAGTTAGTACATAGACAGCATCTTCCAATGTAGAGCATGCCACTCAAGGATTCCCTGTGTTTTAGAATCTCCCCACCTTCTGGAATGCAGATACTGGCATGGGAATGTACGTCGGCCTTGCTAATTTGACTCGGAGGAAGCCATCTGCATCTCTTCTTCCTCTGTACAGTGGAGACCACCGTACCCCTTGGCAGCGGGGATGGAATGTAGTGATGCCATAAAAGTGAAAACATTGTCAAACGGAGCAGTCCCCTAAACGTGTGCTTGCTTTTTAACCGTGGCTGAGCTAGTAGCAGGAAGCGTCTCTCTGCTCTGCTCCTGGTTGCTCTTTTGTGTTTCTCTCCCCTCACGCTCTGTCCCCCAGCCTCCCCCTCCTCACGTCGCTTCCTGGGCAGCTGCTACTGCGAAGACATTGCAGCTCCCATCTGCTTTCAGCATATGGGACAAACACTGTTGCTTCCAAAGTTCTGGTATTTGCTGCTCGGAGCAGAGAGGGTTATTGTGTAGAAAGGGAGGCAGAAAATCGCAGAACGATTTAGCCGGTTTTTGTCAGGCCTGCCTATAGGCACGATGGAATTAATAAACCCATCTTTTTATTTATCACTCATCCACACCTGCATCTGCCAACATTTCCCACTGAGAACTTGAGTTTCCACACACCCTTATACGAGTTCAGGGAAAATATAGAAAGCACAGAAGGCTGGGGCCAAGAGGAAATTAAAGCACCTAATATTACTCCCGAGCCATGGTGTTGGCTCCGAGAACCCTGGCACCCACACAGGAGGAAACACTGTGGATTAATAAATTTCCCAGTGTCCCTGAAGGGACAGGGGCAAGTAAGCAGAATATGTCAGGCAGAAGCTTCTCTTGGCATTTAGCTCCAAAGAAACATTTTCAGGCGGGTTCCTAATAAGGTGTGCAGTACCCTTCATACCAGCGTCTCGGGGTTCTAAACACAACGCTCATTTCAGAGCTGGGTGCCTAAAGCTTCAGGTAAGGCACGCATGTGAAAAGAACTGCTGGCTGTAGTTATGAGAACATTGAATGATAACCAAGAGCCCTGGGTTTACTTCTCTTGACTTTGGGGCCATGTTATCCACCCTTTCAAAGGAGGAGGGTGCAGATGGATTCATTCAACTATTGCTGAATGCATCGGTTCCTGTAATGGAAGGAAATGGCTGGGTCGGTATGTTAGGGGGTGGTGACAAGGCAGTGCAGTGCAGGGGGCATGCGTCCTCAGGGGAATTGGTCCTCAGCTGTAGGTATCACACTTCTGAGTGTCGGGCCTAGATCATCTGTAATTACAGGGCAGTGACAGGGAGGTGGGTGGTCAAATGAAAGTTCACCTTCACAGCCGAAACCACACTGTCGGTCGGTCAGCAGAACCAGATCTCTATGAAAATAGGTTGCTTGGGAATGACAGTGACTAATTCACAGAATTTTACTTAACGGCTCTAGAATTTGAACTTGCCCTAATGAGAATAGGCAGATAAACGCATTGCCATGAAACCCAACAACTGCTCCGGTAAGCTTAACGTGACACAATTGATTTAAAAATAGCCTGATAAAGTGTGTCTGTCATGCTCCTTAGCGCTTATGATTACATGGTGCTTAGCAATGGAAGGGACATAATTGATACTTTAAGTTGCAGGCTTGCTCTCCACTAAGTTTTGTAATGGTTCGTAGGAGATATGGGAGCACAGACTCAACCTCCTACAGCGCCCAGGCAGGTCGTGAAAATGCATGAAGTGGGCAGCAAATACAAAAGAACGGTGGCAGCAGCCACTCTTCTGGTGCTGATGATCACCACAGAGAGATTCGGGCCCTGGGCTCTAACGCTGCGCAATATTCGCCAGAAATTCGCACTTCCTGCGAGCTGTTTCTGATTTTTAAGACCCATGATGGTCAAACCTTTAAATGCCTGTGGGCTGGATTTAGTCTCTGCTCAGTCATTGTGAGCCTACTGGACTGGCTATATACATGTGAAAGAGAAAACGCGAGAAGAACAACGAGGCTGAGCTACGAAGACACCTGTGCGTCCACGTACTTAGACAGTTACGGAATCGCATCACTGAGCAAACTGCAGTGGGTGCATTTTGATTTCTTAAGAATTAAGACAAGATCAATTTCTTGGAAGGCGGCGCGCTTATGTGGTTACTGCTGTTAAATCCATGTTTGAGTGGGAAGGGAACTAGTTCTTCAAAGTGTATTGCAAAACCAAAAGATGCTACTTGTCATCTGAACTGCTCTTCTTACATGACTTGAAATCTCAAGTCTGCCAGGTACAAAGTACAGTCTTTCTTTTGCCTTGCAAACAGGCACAGAATTTCTCTGCTGAGTTTATAAGTATGTTTGTCTTACTCGTTTTCAGTTCATATGTAAAGAGGAAAGCCCAGGCAGATTTCTATGTCTATTATGCTAAATTTCCGCTTGACAAAATGAAGTGTCCAAACATTATGTGTTGACAGTACAGGTTTGCTAGTTCAATTTTTAAAAAAATTAATGTTAGGTTGTATTCATGCTTACCCAAAGTTAGGGTGTGTTTTGGAAATGTAGGGAGAAGGGCATAGACAGCCATAGAAACGTTGATTTAAGCTGTTAAACTACATTAAAAAAATTCTGTCAATCTAATCAGATTGGAAATGTGCCACCTGCTTGTTGTTCACCTGTGCTGCTCTGCTTGCTGGGAGGCATGCAGGGTCCTTGGGAAGCCACAAGCACTAATTGAATAATGGCTTATGCTGCCACATAAACAAAGTAGTTCCTCTGTGAATATATGGTAAATGCTCCAGAAGGTGCGTTCTGGCTTCACTTAACGAACTGAGATACCGTTTGTCTTTCTGCAAGTCCGATGACCTTCAAGTGCCAGGCGGCTTTATGGGATTCAGTCTTGATCCAAAGTGATGCAAGCATTGGAGGGTCTTCACTCTAATCGTTTTAAAACAAAATTGTAGACATGAGCCCAATTGCAAATTGACTGGTTCACCTCTAGAGTAAAATATCCTGTAGAGCAAATAAATCAATAAGTAAATAACCACTTGAGTTAATACAACATAAAAGTTGTTAGTAAAACAGAAAATCAAACCAAATCAAAACCAAACACAAACCTCTCAGTAAACTGGCAGCGAGTCGGAGTTGGGAAGATAATGTAAAGAGAGGGAATTTCTGTTCAAGTCAAGGCTGTCTATACAAAATAGCTCAAGTTCAAAGGGGAAATTACTGACAGGAAACGCCTCATGGCATTTGAGGAGCAGAGAGTCCCAGAACCACTGTGGGGAGGCCTGTATCCCTTGCATAGTATCCTCCATCTGCATCTTTCTTTCTTTTTTTTTTTAATTCTTTTTATTGATATTTTACAGAGAGAAAGAGAGATGGATAGAGAGTGATAAACATCAGTGAGAGAGAAACATTGATCAGCTGCCTCCTGCATACACACACCCCCCCCCATTGGGGATGTTCCCGAAACCAATGTACATGCTCTTGACCAGAATCGAACCTGGGACCCCTCAGTCCACAGACCGAAGCTCTATCCACTGAGCCAAACCGATTTCGGCTGCATCTTTCTTTCTCATCTCTCTCTCTCTTCCTCTTGTATTTGACTTAGCATGCTGCCTCCCCCAAGACTGCATTTCTTTTATAGCTAGGATGACTCAATTATTTGTCATCCAAAGCAGGACTCTCTTGAGGGTGAAAGGGAACACGGTCAATAATTTCTCCAGGATAGCAGTCATAAATTGGGCAAAATAAGAAGTAGAGTCACACACATACCCTTTTTGAGCCCTAGAACTGGGCTCTGTTCATTACAGTGTCTGGGTTTCCTGGTTCAGGCTGTGCTACCCTTTGATCAGTGCTCATCCTTACGCACCTAGTGGATGGACTATGGGGTCCAATTGTATAAACAGAGTATCAGGAGCTGTGAGCAGGGCCAAATACACTTAGGGAGTGTGGACAGGAAAATGAAGCTGGTAATTGTGGCAGAGTCAGAGATTCAGCATGCTACAGAACCAGAAATGTTAGGTCAGTGGCTTTGTATAATAGTGGCCTTTCACAGTAACAGCCTGCTGCGGGGAGCAAAACCTGGATTTAGGCCAGCCCAAGCTCTGGTGTCAAAACCAAGAATCTGAATGTCTGTTTCCCATGCCTCATGATCCCCTGAAGTACCGTTTTTCCAACTCTCACTTCCCCGGTTTCACCTTTGTCTATAATGCTTCTGCCTCTCACTCAGGGGTGGTCAGCTATGGCTTTGGCCTGTCTTTAATTCACTCACCTTTCTTCAATGTCAGAAGCTCAGTTTTCCTTTGGATTTTGATAGGGCTGACTCAAGTCTCCTCAATTGCATTGATCCCTGGATATAGCAATTGATTCGGAGATGGATCTTTAACTTGGTTCAATGAGACTTAACCTGGGGCTTTTTGGAACATTTTGGAAGGATGGAGCTTACTGAGCTGGCAGCAGTGTAGTTCTGGAAATGCTGACAGTCATCTTGTCCTGTGAGGAGGGAAGCCTGCTTGAGCATGAAGGTTAAAACGGAGAAATAGCATAAAAGAGACATATAGAGATAGAAATAGTAAGAGTAAGAGAGTGGGGGAGGGGAAGGAAGTGGCTGGAGAGGGAAGGAAAGGGAAATCTTAATATCATTTCGAACTGGATTTTTTCATTTTGTGCGTCATAAAGTTCCTATCTCTGTTAAATTTAGTTGTGTTTCCACTACTTGCCAACAGTAGTTTTCACTGATATGGTTTCCTTAAAACCTTGTTCCTGCTCTGGCTCAGTCATTCCTCTAGCCAAGGCTGAGCCCTGATGTGGATGCTTATTGGAGACTGCACAGTTCTTGGATCTTGCACTTGCCTTGTTGGTGGGTGGAGTTAAGGCCAGTGCACAGATCCCATAGGGATCAGAGCTTGGCTCAGTATTTAAACATATGAGTAATCTGTCCTTACTTTCGTAAATGTTTTAGGTCACTGACCATCATCTCAGTAAGTGTTTAACTGGTTGTTAAGACCTGCATAAAAATTGCCTTTGAAATTTGATAAGATCCATGGCCCATTTGTTTTGCATAAAATTCTTAACATTTAGAGGTGTGACAAATACACAAAATAGTTCCCGGTGGTCTTTCCCAGAGCTTTGCAGTAAGACAGTGATTTTCAACTAGTAGACCCCAAGAATTTTTAAAACATGCCCTCTGACCCCAGGGGCACTGACCTCTTTTCCTTTAGATTAACAAATGAAAAAAATGACAACAGCCAGCACAACAGTAGCCATCTGGTGTGAATGAATCAAAATTGTATCTGATTTTGTTGTCAGATCGGTAAGAAATATATTTCTTGGTGTGCCACAGAATTTTATTAATTAGTTTATGTGTGCCATGAGAAGAAAAAGGTTGAAAATTGCTGTTCTAAATGTTTTGCTTTCACAAAAATAATGTTAGGTAAGTGTTAATATAGATTACAAATTATAGGTTTGGTTGCTAATTGTAAGGCTTTGAGAGAAGATAAAAGCCAAAAAAAGTATTCATTTTCTTAGAGCTTATAAGTACCTTTGTTTTAAGAGGTTGATTTATCAATTGCTTTCAAGGAATGAGGACCTTTTTTTTTTTCTTTCTTTTTTTCTTTTTTTAGGAGATAAAAGCAATAAAAGAAAAGTTAGCCTTGAAGTCCATTATTATAATTTTCTCATGTATGTAATAGAAATATACAGTGTCATAAAAATGCTATTTTGGGCTCAGAGAACCTACCTTCTTTCTAAATGAAGCCTATATATGCTTATATGATGCCCTTCTTAGGGTCACCTTTATGTTGAATTTTACTCAACAGCAGAGTCGCCTGCAAGTATTTATGGTTAAAACGTATTCACTTTTTGGTCATTTCACTTCCCACCACCTGAGACTGCTTTGCCTTTCTCTGGAAATATGTATGTATACACACACACACACAGTATATGAAAATTTTCTAAAATTAAGTTTCTATTTATCTAACTGTGGGAGTTGGGATGAAGAAGGTATGGAAACTTTATTATGCAAACAATATGTTCTTCCTTGTTAAGACAGAGAATGAGAAGCCTAGTATTGCTCTGATTTAAGAGTTCAAATGGTGAATAGAATTTGAGTTAATACGTATCAGAGACCAACGATATTTAGTGATACCCACTAGAAGAAATTTTTGATTAATTAAATGTCTCTAAGAGATAGAGCAACTGAGCTCTGGGTTGCTGAGTTGGCTGGAGCATCGTCCAGTACGCCAAAAAGTTTGTGGGTTTGATTCTTGGTCAGGGCACACGCAGGAGGCAACTAGTCAGCATTTCTCTCTCACATCTCTCTCTCTCTCTCTCTCTCTCTCTCTCTCTCTCTCTCTCTCTCTCTCTCTCCTGCTCTCCCATCCTTTTTCTCTAAAATCAATAAAAACATATTCTTAGGTGAGGATTAAAAAATAAAATAATAAAAGTAGATAATTGCTGTGGGAGAACTGGACCAGTCAGGAAGTGATAGTGGACAGGTATATAGTAATAATAATAATAATAATAATAATAATAATAAACATAGGAAAGTGGAAAAAAGAATGTTTTCATCCACTCATCCATTCAGTGATATTGGACGCTTCTATGTGCCAGGTATTATAGTAAGCACTAGATTTAATGGTAAGTCTTTTTATTCTCATAAACTCTACATTTCATTGGCTAACACAGGAAAAAATAAGCATTTAGACAAATACTACAATAGTAATTATTATGTCATACGTTGTGCAGAGAAGTAATAAGGGGGTGATGGAGACAAGATCCTTAGCAGCTGCTGGCTTCACACCCATCCTGCTCGAATGATGCTCTAAGATACCATCCTCTTTCTCCAGCTCTGACCAGAGAGGAGATGTGGGGGTCAGTGCAGTCTGCCTGAGCCGTATCCATTCCGAGGGGAAAGCACCCAGACATGACACCAAGCGAAGGAGAGCTGAATGGGGGCACCTGGTCAATATTGTCCTCCTTTGTGTGCTAACTACAGAAAAATAGGTGGCTTCCTTTGGTGCCCAGGAGAAACGGCTTAATTTGCAAACTTGAGCTGATTGCACTAGAGATCATTAAAATGGGCATTCTGTGAATTATAGTCCAGAAGCAGTTCTGCAACCATGTCTAGAGTTTGAGGTATTTTTTTTTTTTTTTTAAAGAATCTACATCATGATGATCATATTGTCAGTTGTGGATTTTCCGGTGTAATGTTGGGACATGTGGCCAGAACAGCTGAGGTAGTCAGACAGGTATTACCCTTCCTTGGCACAAAAAGGTGCTAGTATCTAGGTAAGTAAATATTTTGCGTAAAGCACCACCGGCAGTACATTACTTGTAAACAGCAGCTATTTAAGAGAAGCAAGCAAACAAAAACAGACCCCTTCAATGTGGCTTTTGAGGAGTAACAGAGCAGAAGGGAAGTGGCATGCCTCGGTAGTCTGTATTGATCCAGGAATATAACTGCACTTTAACATGGAAAAGCAACGGTTTGTCAAGAAGAAACCTAAGTCCACCCTGCAAATACAAAGGAAGATAATCACGGCCTTGGCATGGAAGTGCCATTAGCCTGATTAATATCTATCTGTATGACGGAGAAGATGGCATGTAGGTATTTGCAGTGAAAAAAATGACAAACACGATGGTTGACAGCCGGAGTGGTGGCAGTGGCGGTCCCACAGGCCATTCCCTTCAGATACAAAGTGGATAATCTTGTCCTTTGCAAGGAGTTTCCATTTCACTCAAAATCCATCTGTGGCAGAGAGCCTTGGCCTTTTCTACAATAGTAACTGAGGGTGGTTCCCATCCTTGTAGATACTGCCCTCAGACTTCTGGGAAATGCCCCATAGGGATCTCTTTATTGCCGAGCAGCGGTTCTGACCCATGTCCCTCCCAACTTCTTTGTCCTGGGCAGCTGAAGGGGCCAATATGTAAATGGGAACTTCCACTTTGACTCGCTAATGTTCCCCACAGCTGCCCTTTCTTTTCTTCCCGGGAGCCGCCCTGGCTCTACAAAATGAATGGCATCTTTCAAACAAATAGTGCCTGGAAGATCAAAAGGCTCCTCCATCATTAAAATTGTACTCCTTGCCAAAAGTTCTCCAGAGGCAAAGTGAAAGAGCCCTTCATGCCTCTTACCAGAAGCCCCTCCCCCTGGTGTGGAGAGCTGAGGAAGAAAAGAAGCTGTGCTGTCTGTGCTGCCTCTATCTCATTTGGGATTCCTCAGCGAGCCCTGCCATTGCCCGAATGCATGTGTGCCCCCAAATTCGTATATTGAAACCGAATCCCAATGCGATGGCCTTTGGAGGTGGCCTTTGAGAGGAGATCAGCTCACGAGGGTACTTTAGTGTCCTGATAGAAGAGACGCCAGAGAGCTCCCTGGCCCCTTCCACCACGTGAGGACCTCGCTGGACACTGGCAGTCTACAACTGGAAGAGCGTTCTCACCAGAACCAACGATGCTGAGACCTTGATCTCAGACGTCCAGCCTCCAGACTGGGAGAAATAAATTTCTGTCATTTTTGTCACCCCATCTATGGTTATCCTCTGTACTATGAGTAGCAGCCCAAAGGGACTCCGATAACACCCTTAGTGGCTATATGTCAGTCCTTCTGGAGGCTGAGAGGAGGGGAGGGATCAATCAGCAATTTAATGTCTTTTCCTTTTTTAAGATGTGTGGGGCTTTAAAAAAAAAAAACAAACTTCATGTATCACATGGAAACACACCCTTTTCCTTTATGTACAGACATTTATTTAACCATTCACTGTAAGGGTAACGTGTGAAGAAAACATCATTCTGGCAGTCGTTGTGACAGAATTCACCACCCATGGGAATAAAAGATGCTGATGTCTGGGTTTGCCTGAATGCTTGGATTTCCTAAATCCCATAAATGCATCTCCAATCCGAGACCCTGATACTGGGTTTGTCAGACATGGTCCCTGTGCTGGGATTATAGAGTTGTGACAATAGTGTATTTAATGTAATATTGTAATATAATGTAAAGGCTATAGTGTCTTTCATGTAATGTATTTTTAAATAGTAAACACAGTAGAGCTGATACATCCAATTTATTTTTGAAGGCTATTTATCTATTGGATGGATGTCTCCCTATTTCCCTCAAGCCCCAGCTCTTGGCAACCACTTTTCTACTCTGTTTATATGAGTTTAGCGTTTAAAAAATCCACATATAAGTGAGACTATACTATATTTGTCTTTCTTTTTTCTGGTTTATGTCACTTAACATAATACCCTCCATGTCCATCCATGCTGTCTCAATAGTAGGTTTTTCTTTTTGTGGCTGAATAATATTCCTTGGGGGAGAAATTTGTGTGTGTGTGTGTGTGTGTGTGTGTGTGTGTGTGTGTGTGTGTGACATCTCCTTTATGCATTCATCCATTTGACAGATTGACAGGTACTTGAGTTGTATCATGTCTTGGTGATTGTAAATAATACTGCAATCAACATGGGAGTGCAGATATCTCTTTGAGATAGTGATTTCATTTCCTTTGGATATACACTTCTGGGACTGGGTAATTTTTTTTTTAATTTTTTGAGGAGCTACCATACTGATTTCCATAGTGGCCGTATCAATTTAAATTCCCAATATTAAAAAGGCTATTGCACAAGGTTTCATTTTCTCCACATTCTCGCCAATGCTTGTTATCTCTTGTCTTTCTTATGATAGTCATTCCAATAAGTGTAAGGTGCTATCTCAATGTAGCTTTGATTTGAATGCATTTCCCTGATCTGTCCACAAGGGCACACTGGCTGAGGAAGGGTTTATGAGTTGCAGTGAGCATGTATAAGGTAGTGAAACACACTGATTGTTCAGGATGCATTGTGTCTAATCTGGATGCATATTTACACCAAGAATCTCTTCCTTTATCCCTTCCAGAGTTTCTTTAGAGTAGACAGCATTCCCTTGAGCAGAATGGGCTGTGTTAGGTATGCTTACAAACTTATTCTCCAAAAAGAGGTTTTCAGCTGCCCCCTCCCTCATATGGGATAATCCCAGCGCTTCAAAGGGTGCCTTACCAATTAAAAATAGGTTCCCCGAATTCATTAGACATTTCCCCAAATTTACATTGTGGGCCTATTTATTGGGTGGCTGCTATGTTAGTACCATGTTTTGAAGAGGTATATAAGGCTGGAACCCCTAAATCAATCAATCAATCAATCTCTCTCTCTCTCTCTCTCTCTCTCTTTCTCTCTCTCTCATCACTCTCACACCCCAAAAGAGAGCATACTACAATTTTAACAATAACTAGTAGCTTGTGTAATAAGATTTGTATTCTTGTGTTGGTTTTATAATTATTTTAAAACCATTATTTTCATTCTCTCCTTTATTTATAAGGGTGCAAGTGCAAAAGATAAAGAAGTGACAGGAATTTTTAAACAAATAAAGTTTTAGCCAGAGAAGCATGCCCTAAAAAAGGAGTTTGATTCAGAGAGAGAGATGGGCAGCTTAAAAAAAAATTGATCAATTCAGTCAAATATGAAATACAGTGGTAAGCTGGGAGAGTGAGATGGGAGCAAGGGTATCAACCCTAGCCACACATGGAAACTAACGCCGAGGCTTTCGAGAAAATAGAGATGCCTCGTGTCTATCCCCACAACATTGAGTTAGCAGATGTAGGATGAGGGGTCAGCATCCAGATTTAAAAAAATTATTCCCAGGTGATTCTGATCTATAGCTAAGTATTGAGGGCCACTGTTTTACAACAATTAAGTTCTGCCTATGGGTGTTCCAGAACACAGCTGTAAGGAAATGCTGGTTGAACTAAATCTTGGAGGATGGATAGGAGTTTGATGTCAAAAGAAGAAATGGGATTCAAAGTCAAGAACCAGGCCAGGAGCAGGTTGATATGGGGATTTGTAAGCGTGGAGGATGTGCGTGTAAAAGGAGAGAGGGCATAGGTACCCATTCAGGGGGCAGAGATAATGTGAGGGCTGGAGCTTGTGAGAGAGAGGGCTGGACACTCAGGACTCATGTGGGCTGTAAGGGGAAGATCTGGTCACAACGCCAGGTGGAGATGGAAGAGGCCACAGGCAGTGAAGACCACAGGGCAGGGTTAGAGAGTCATTTTAAGGCAGACGTCACCAAATTTGACAACTATATATGCTGTGTTAGTAATATCATTTCCAAGATACGTTTGAGTCTTCACTTATATATTTTCCCCTCAAATAATAGAAGGCATTATCTTATATTCACATTTCCCCTGCTATTTTGCCTTTTCTCTATATGTATATAGAATGCTGTAAAAAAAACACACACAACAAACATGCCCTGTCACCATCTCACAGAGATTTACATATATATATTCATTTACATACACATACATTTTGTATTTACATATACATTTTTTTCTGTATCATCAACAGCCACCTTCCCCAGAGCACATTCTGAAATAAGCCTGGAAGGTGTGCGAGCGAGAGAACTCAGTGAGCCCCATCAGTGTGCTGTTACACTCGCTCACTTGACATTTGTGAATGCAAATATGTCTGACAAGTGTAAATAAGGGTGTCACACCTCCGAGTGGTACCCATTTCCACCTTGCCAGTCCTCATGCGTGTGCTCAGCAATGAACGTGCTATTAGAATCTTCCAATGTTTTCTGAGCTGGAATTTTGTAAAGTGCAATGGCGAGTTATGTGATTTCCAAGGCATAGACACTGTATTTGCTTCTTTCTCCTTGCAGAATTCAGCGCATTTTCAAATACCTTGAAAAGGTGCCGGAATGAGAAAAAGAAGTACTCAGTGTTTAACCAGCGGACCGAAGAGGCCTCTGCCACACAATACTTCCAGGTCAGGGAAGTTGCCCCAAGTGGAACTGACTTGTTTCAACGTGTCGCACGCCTGTGAATACACCTGAACAGGGTGGTGGGTGGAGAGGAGACTATGGCCTGCAGTGGTTCTGAGAGCATGGTCACCTGAGCAGCAACTGTAGCATCACCTGGATTGGAATCTGCACTCGGTCAACTTACCAAGTTGTCAGGACTTGAACAATTTTCTGAGCGTCAGTTTCCTTAGCCAAGGAACAGAATCCATCAGATGATTGTGTTGATTGGATTTGTTAGTAGCCCTTCGAATGGTGCTTGGGAATAGAAAACTACCAAAAGATGGCAGGTATAATGTGTCTGTCAAAGCCTCAGCTACCCTGTGTGTTACCCTAGGCCTGTCTTGACCAGGCGGCTTGTGAGAACCAGATGCTCATGCAGGTGCTGTCTTGCGGGTTGTTTACGCTCCCTCTCACTCTCTTTTCCTTGCAGTTTTATGGCTGCATTTCCCAGCAGCAGAACATGATGCAAGATTTTGTGAGGACAGCCACTTACCACAGAGCCATCCTCCAGAATCACGTGGACTTCAAAGACAAGGTAATGCCGGCTGCAGGCCATTCATGTCTTATCAGTGGTTGTCCCAGTAACCATGTTCACAAGTCTTGTCAAAAACTAGAGTCAAAACTAAGCTTTGATAGAATTATCATATGACCCCAAAATTCCACTCCTAACTATATAACACCCCCAAAATTGAAAGCAGATATTTAATCAACTGTATGTACATGAATCTTCGGCAACACTACTCACAATAGCCCAAAAGTGAAAACAGTCCAAATGCTTATCAACTTATGAGTAGATAAACAAAATGTGGTATAACCATACAATAGAGTATTATGAATATTACTTATAGCTGTTATCCATAAAAAGGAATGTAATGCTGATACATGTGTCAACATGGATGAGCCATGAAAACATGCTAAGTGAAAGAAGCCAATGACAAAAGCTCATATGATTCCATTTATAGGAAATACTCAGATTTAGCAAATCATATAGAGAAAGCAGACTGGTGGTTCCAGAGGCTTGGGGATGAAGAAATTGGGGGTGGCTGCTAAGTGGGTACTGGGTTGCTTTATGAGGGGACGAAAATGTCTACAAACTTGATGGAGGTGACGGTTGCACAACATAGTGAAGGTACCAAATACCATTGAACTGAACCCTTTAAAATGACTCATGGCTAATTTTATGTTGTGTGCATTTTACCTCAATAAAGAAATTAAGCTTTGAGTGTGGAAATTCAGGGGGCTATAGGCACTGTTTTTATGCACAGAATAGGTTAGAAGCCTAATTGCTACCTAAGGACTAGCTCTTACTGTGTCGATTTACTTTCATTTTTTTTCATGGACTCCACAAGTGCCTGCATTTATTTCCTTCACAAAATGGATCTGCATGATGACTGATTGTGAGCACATAATTGTTCTCCTACCTGTGTTTGAACACAAACAAAGTATTCAAAATACGGTACAGTTCATCTCAAAGATGAGTACTGCTCAGTGGAATCAGCGGTCATAAGACCTAGTTTCGTATTTTCCCCATGTGTGATCTTAAGCAAAACACTAATTTCTCAGAGCTTCACAATCTCTTCCACTACCATAGTAATTGCAGATCTGTGGCCTCTGAGATTGCAGTATTAATTCCCCAAGAAGGAGGTGGTGGAACATGGAAATAATGATCCAAATGACTCATGCTTCCCTGTGTTCTCATCCACTTACAAAGTAATGTAGCTGCTGCTTTCTTCGAGAAATGGTCTAATTTTCTTACCCCCCTATCTCTGTGCTGTCCTTGTGATGTACTTTGGTCAATAGAATGACAGAGGTGACACTGAACGAGTTTCAGTCCTAGAGCTTAGATAGCTTTGTGACTTCTGGTCTCACCTTCTTAGAACCCGGAGACCATCATACGGGGAGGAAGCTCAGTTTAGCCAAATGAAGGTGGAGAGGTCACATGGAGGAGAGCTGAGGCACCAATTGCCAGACCTATGGGACCTTCCAGTCTAACCATACCTCCAGAAAAATGCAGAAATAGGAGTAAGTCCAAGCAAAACCAGCAGAGAAACTGTCCCGCCCTCCCATAAAATTGGGAGAAGTAATCAATTGCTTCCAGTTTAAGCCACTGCATTGTGATGTGGCTTGTTATGCAGCAATAGCAAATTAAAGCAGAGAGATGAAGAGTGAAAAGGTTGTGATAAATAGGCCTCCAGTTAGAAGTTGATTTGCCCGTGTGGCTTTCTTTCCTCTGCAGCTCCATTCTGATATCAAGCCCATCAAGCATTTTTTGTTGTTGTTCTCATATTTTTCAATTCCAAGTTTCAGTTTGGCTCTTCTTTGTGCCATTTGGTTTTTGACTGAGACTTTCTGTTTTTCCATTGATTTCAGCAGTGTTCATGATTACTAGTTGGAGCTTTCTAAATAAAGGCTGCTTGAAAGCTTTTGTCAGGTAATTCTAACGTCTGTGTCACTGCCGTGTTAGCATCAGTTAATTATCTTTTTCCAAGGAATTGAGATTTTCCTGATTCTTAACATGCCAAGAAAGTTTGGACTGTATTATGTACATTTTCCATATTATGTTCTGAGACGCTAGGACTTCTTCAAAGCCTATGGATAATGTATTTTTGTTTTTTGTATTCAGTCAACCTGGTTAGGTTCAGGCTATGAGTTCCATGCCACTAGTTGCTCTTCTGAGGGCTCTGGTTCCTACGTCAGTTCAGTTTTCAAAGCCCTAGCAGTTTGGTTTGTATCTGTCCCATGTTCACGTCACCCAGTGGTCAGTATGGCACCCGAGTGGAATTCTCAGTTTTAGTTTTTCTAATTAAGATAAAATCCATGCATGCACAGGTTGAGGATAAAGCAAGGAGTTTATATATAAAACAACAAAAACAAAACAACCCCACTGATGGTTCTGTTAATTGGAGTATTGTCCCATCCACCAAAAGGTTGTGGGTTCAATTCCTGATCAGAGCACATACCTAGATTGTAGGTTCCATCTCCAGTCAGTTGTGTACGGGAAGCAACTGATCGATGTTTCTCTCTCTCCTGACCTCTCTCTCTCTAAAATCAGAAAACATATCCTTGGGTGAGGATATTTAAAAAAACACCTTTATGGGGTTGCTTTACCAAGTTCCTTCCTCTTCATGATCTCCCTGCTACATTTTGGTCTCCTGGGAACACTTTTCAGTTTCTGGGCCAAAAAGCACCCTCCGCTATACACGTCTATGACTTTGCCTACTTACATATTGGCCAAACAGAGAAAGAGAGGGCAAAGAGATGGAGAAAAAACAAACAAAACAAAACAAAAAAAAAAACAATGGGGGTTGGTTCCAGCCTTTGGGAATGGAGGCACCATTGCCTGCAGAGAAAGGTTCCCCTCTCTCATAGTTTTGGCTCCTGAAGGCTTATGCGACTACCACAAGATTGCTGAGTGCTGCAGCATAGAAGAAGGGAGGAAAGGGAAGGGAAAGAGGGAAAAGGATAGGGAAGAGGAAAAGAAAAGAGGAAGAAAAACCAGAGGGTCTGCACACTGTCTCTGAGCATTAGGACTTCCCTTTTGAGTGTTGGAGCCAGAACTGGAAGGCATCTCTGGGAGCTCTCTTGTCTGCACACTGGTGCTCATTTCTGGTGTGTTAACCATGCATTGAGGGTCAGGGGATATGGTTTGGTGGTATTTCAAGTTCTGGTATTTTTTCCAATCTACTGCTACTGTTTACTTTTCAGGCCTCAAGTAACTGCTCCTTGCATTCTGTCCAGGTTTTACAGCTATACTCAGTGGGAGAGACTTGGGGAAGTGGCTTTCTCCAGCTTACCCATGGTGGGACATGTTCTAAATGCCAAACCTAGGTACTTAGATTAGGGTGAGGTTAAGAGACAGAGGAAAGACCAGAAATGGCCATGCTTGGCCAAAGTGTCTCGTATGTCTTGTCATATGTCTCAAGGTGCCAGGACCCTTGCTTTGCCAGTGGCACATGCCTCATTAACAGTTATGAAGCTAACTTTCCTAATGAGGAAGACCTGGTTATGGTAGCTGGGTAGGCTGAGAGTAGAGGAGAAAAGCTTATTTCTTTTGACACCTTATCTGATATTCAATATTGTGGGTAAGCAGTCATTTTGACATAAGGTAGATTTCTTGCCAAGTTAAAAATAAAAATGCAACTCTCAACTATTGATCCATGGATTGAAGATTTTTTTTTTTGGGTGGGGGGAGATGGGGTAATTCTTTTATTTAGGGGAAATCATCTCCCTTTGAATTTGTTTAATTGGAATCTATACTCTGTTTTCTATTATCTATGTATTTTCTATATTACCTAAAATCTGATTTTAATTTTGGTTACAGCTTCTAAAGACCACTCCCCAAACTACTAATCATACTAATACTTTGCATTAGATGACTCTCAGAATTTCACATGGGTTATGTCACTTGACCACTCTATTTGTGTATCTTTCCATCTATAAAAATGAAGATAGTGGAACGGTTTTTCTCTAAGGTCACTTCCAGCTGTAACTTCATTTGATTCTACAAAATACACTTTTCCCTGCCAGCCTGAGTTGGGTTTATCTATCAGTGAAATAAAATAAGCGCCCATCTGGTGGGGCTTATAAAGGTGATAATTAATCACATGGTTGATAATTAATTATATCCCTTTCCCCCTCTGAGTTCTGAACTGATTTAGAGGTAGACACAGATGTCAGGTAGGAATCATAATACCAGTGTTATTGTTAGAAATGCTGTTTGGAGTACAGGACTTGGTTGCATGTCCAAATAGAGATTCCTACATTGTTTTTCCTCCAAGCAACTTTTCTGCCCACTAACCAACTGGTCTCCCCAGAGGAATCCAGAGCCTGCCCAGCAAGCCTCTCCACGGGGGACTTGAGCACATGCTTAAATAGGGGGTTGGCAAGTTGGCCCCTTCCAAGCACCGGGGCCAGGCATGCTCAGCCCTATGTCCCAGTCCGATGGGTCACTTCTCTTAGGAGGAAAGAAAGAAGAGGAGGTGACCATTTCTATTTCTCGTACTGCCCACTTCTGGGACTCAATATCGCCTCCCCTCTGAAAACTGGAAGAGCAAAGTGTCCCGGTTTTAGTGTCCCAGGAGCCCCCTCGGTCCCAGACTCACTAGGATGACTGGTCACCCTAATTCCAAACCTACCACAAATCCAGATCCTTTCAAACCCTTTTTACCTGCTTTATCATGCGGAAGACCATTTTTAATAACCTGTGTGTCCACGGAGGGTGCTACCTTTTCATTAAGCCCTTGTGTTCTTTCCTACTGAAACGGATTGCCTACAAGGACATGATTAATACCAATGGCTATTATTTATTGAGGAACTCAGTATATGGGAGCACCATGCCCAGACCTTTCCATACATTGTTTCTGTCTTAGACAACTCAGGCTGATATAACAAAAATACCATGGGCCGGTGACTTACACAACAAACATTTATTTCTCACAGTCCAAGATCAACATGTCTATAGAGCTGGTGTCTGGTGAGGGTTTATTTCCTGGCTTCTAGACAGCAGCCTTCTCACTGTTTGTTCACATGGCTAAAGAGAGTGTGGAGGTAAGCTCTCTCCTGACTCTTTTTATAAAGTGCACTAATCCCATCATGAGGGCTCCATCCTTGTGACCTAATCACCACCCCAAGGCCACATCGTCAAATACCATCATCTTGGGGGTTAGAATTTTGGAGGGCCCAGAAGTTCAGTCTACAGCAGTGTCCTTTGATCTTCATCATAATCTCATTATTAATATTTTTGCCACTTTAGAGATGAGAGAACTGAGGTCTGGGAATGTAGATAATTCACCTGACTTAATACAGCGAGGAAATGAAAAGGCCAGGGTTTGAACCTGGTTGGTCTAACTTTCGAGCCCACACACCTAACCTCTGGCAGGTACAGCCTGTGGGAAAGCTAGCAGGAATTTCCAAGGGAGACTTTTGTTTCTCTGAGTTTAAGGAAAACACTGTGGCTTCTTTTCTTTTCTTTTTATTTATTTATTATTATTATTTTTTTTAGGGAGGCACTTTTATTTTTTATATTTTATTGATTTTTTTACAGAGAGGAAGAGAGAGGGATAGTTAGAAACATCTATGAGAGAGAATCATCGACCAGCTGCCTCCTGCACACCTCCCACTGGGGATGTGCCCGCAACCAAGGCACATGCCCTTGACCGGAACAGAACCCGGGACCCTTAAGTCCGCAGGCCGACGCTCCACCCACTGAGCCAAACCGGCTTCGGCAACACTGTGGTTTCTAAAGCATCTTCATGTATGCAAAAGGCAGCATCGCACAGCGGTTATGTTCGTCAGTCTGGAGCCGGAATGCTGAGTTGAAACTCCAGTGTCGCCGCTCACCACGCCCCTGCCGTAGACCTTTATCCCGTTTGCCTGGCGATCTGACACAGGTTATCTCCCATCTCTGGGTTGCCCTTTCCTTATCACAAGAGCTAATAGGTACCTTGTAGGGTCCCTGCAATGTCAAGATAGCACTGCAGAGGAAGTGCTCAGTACATGGCTCACATAGAAACTCAGTACATAGTAGCTAGTGTTACTCTTATTGATGGTTTGGGCATGGTGTCGTAGTTTCCACCTCCGCTGTGACTTTAAAATTTCAGATTTTGAATTTTCATTCTGCCTCGGCCATGCAGTTTTAATGAAAAGCCTTTCTTGGCCAGAGCGCTGCTGGCGGAGAACGCCATTTGGAACCCATTCAGGAAACTGACCCCGCTGGAACCCACCCCATTCTTCTCCTCCGAGTTTCTGTTAATTGCCATCTGGCTATTTTTAGTTTCTTCCAGCCTGTGCTGGGTGCGAGCAGGGAAAGTCCATCCTGTGGTGGGTGTGGGGCTGTGCGAGCGGTAGGGTTTTAATTTGGAAATGTTTTGACACTTCATTTGTCAGGGCACCAGTTGCTGGAAACTTGTGAAAATAAGCAGGAGCCCGGGAGCTTTTTTGTTTTTTTAATCAGCGTTTTTCAGAGGGGAGAGAATCCCCAGTCGCAACAGCTGCTTAGTGCATTCAGATGTGAGGTTGGCTCAGGCAGGAGGGGATTTGAAGG
The DNA here is from genome assembly GCF_014108245.1 of Pipistrellus kuhlii. Taxonomy (NCBI): domain Eukaryota; kingdom Metazoa; phylum Chordata; class Mammalia; order Chiroptera; family Vespertilionidae; genus Pipistrellus; species Pipistrellus kuhlii. The sequence continues at coordinate 33,908,928 of NW_023425427.1, read as the reverse complement.
CTTCAAAGAAAACACAAACAACAACAAACATGCAAAGCAACCTGTTCGGAGAGTCGGCTGACATTCAGATGTGCAGAGGCTTAAGGCTCTTCTGCCCCTGAGCTTTCCTCGGGCTTATCGGCAGTCTGCTCCGAGGCTCCTGAGTTCATCCCTAATCCTGCTGTGCAGTTCTCCTCCCGCGTGAAAGCACCACACACCTTTGGTTAACCTGGAGCGTGAAGGGGGCCTGACCTTAACCATCAGTGGGAATGAAGGCTGCAGCACAGTAGTCTGTCTGCATGTCATGAAGTAGCTCATGCTCCCTTACATTTTTATAAACCTCGTTAATGAGGTATGGATCACATTCAAAAAGCCATGCATATTTAATGTATACAACTTGATGAGTTTGGAGATAAGCATACATTCGTGGAATCATCACCACAATCCATGCTGTTACCATATCGATCACTTCCAAAAGATTCATTCTGCCGTTATAAGGACTTCACATACGATCTACTCTCTTAGGAGGTTAAATTTGTGTTGCCCGGGCTGGCTGGGGGGGGTCTTGATGTAATTAAAACGAGAAGAGCTCTTGGAAGATGGGGTGGTTTCATATGACCTCTTTATAGATATCCTGTGATATAGGGCACACTGTCAAACCCAGTACAGAACCCAAGGTTCGTGTGAGGTTCTGTATCATAAGAACTCCCTCCCACCCAGGATTAATTCTCTGTAGTAGAGGTTGAAGAGAGAGGTAAAACATGGACTTCAGTCTTAGCTGCTCTCTTTGGCTGCTCAGCCCTGAGAAGGACTCTGCATGGATTTCCCTATTGTGGATGGGAAGGAGATGGCACGTCTGTGCCAGGGTTCTCCTGAACTTAAATAGAATCTGCTCCTGACAGGGGACTAGAAGACGCCAGAGTCAGCCGAGGAGAGTGCTTTCATCTGGTGTGAAAGCAAAGTGCTGCTTTCAAGGACAGCCAAGAAGACTGAATACACAGTGGTCACGGGGTACTTTTAGGGCATTTGAGGCTTTAAAGCAACAGATGATGACTTGTGACCTCAATCTTTCTGAGATTATTTTTACATTGGGATTAGAATCCAACACACCATGGCTGGAAGAACTCAGTGAGCTGCCATGTGCAGTCTCAGCACGGCATCCGAATGCTGTGGGCATAGCTAGGGAATCTGAGTCAGAAACCATTGGCACTGCAGGGCTGTGGCTGACTTAGGTTTGTGAGGATAAACTAGGTTATGCTGCTGTAACAGTCAACTCTCAGACCTTAGTGGTTTAAACCAACATACTTATATGTCCATGTCCATTATGGGTTAGCAAAAGATTGTGCTCTCTCATTCTCGCTCTCAGACCCAGGCTGAAGGAACAGCTTCCTTGTGACACATACTAGTTCCTGCCACAGAGAGAAGGGGAGGAGCAAATCACACCCCTGGTTCTCAAATCTCCCTCCTGAAAATGGCCTCTGTCTCTAATGACCAACTCACACAGGCTGAAGCTGGACATGTGACCACTGCTAATTTCTAAAGGGCAGGGGAGGGCAATTCTGCGAGGAGTCCATAAGGAGAATGAGAAGTATTTGGTTAATGGCACTAATAACTATCATAACAGATGGCACTTCTGCAGAATCATTAAAGAAGGGACAGATTGCTAAGGTGATATTCTCAGCGCATCATCTGTGCATGGGAGGAAGCTAGGAAAACAAGAGGGGGTTTGGAGGATTAATATTGCACTGGTATGGGCATTGGTTGACTTACTAGTAACTTCTGCCTGGTGGATTGCCTACCCACTGAATGCAAGGCGTCATAGAACGTTCCTGGGGTTGAAGTTCTAAACCTTTCCCATTGCCTCTAACATCGTGAAGGGCCAATGGGGAGCAACTACCGACTTTGCAAAGGTTTACATGGAAGGCTCTGTGCAACAGTGTAACTTCTAAAGTACTGCTTTTGCTTTAATACCTGCTTTCCAGGATAAGAAGGTACTGGTAAGTAGAAAGAAAAGAAAAAAAAAAAAAAAGGATAAAGTCAGTAAGAACAGTTAAATTGGACAAAACAATCAAAGAATAAGCAGTTCAAAGTACTGTACTACAGCCTAGTCATTTCTGGCCACGGACCAGGAAGTGGGCTCCGATGAGCTCAGAGCTGGTACCTGAACCCTCTTTTCCTGTACTTTCCTAAATCTGTGCTGTTGACACCGTCACTCAGCTTCAGAGTGGTGGCTTAGGTTTAGAATTTATAAGTTCCAGAAACCCAGAAAAGACAGAATCACAGAAAGCTGTCGATAAACATGGTGGGTTTCAAATAACTAGCACCACTGCTAGGTTCCCTGAATCACAGAACAGGAGGCCCAGGCTTACATGCTGGTCCTTGATTAGGGAGGGCAACCTTGGGAAAGCAGGAGTCAGGGAAAGGGGAGCCAGGCAGGGAAGGAGGGAAGAGTAAGTATAAGCAAGTCTGTCCCTGAGCTGGCCACATTTATGAGGAACTGATTGTCCCAGGTCACAGGATTTCTACAAAGAGGCCGTGTGAAACCACTGCATCTTCCAATAGTTCGTCCATGGGAAGAAAAAAAGAATGATTTGTCCATTGGCTGCCATCTTCCATTTGTCCAAATTTAATGTCCCCACCCTGCTGGCGTGGCCCAGTGGTTGAGCATCAACGTATGAACCAAGTGATCACAGTTCAATTCCCCTTCAGAGCACAAGCCAGAGTTGTGGGCTTGATCCCTAGTGTGGGGCATGGAGGAGGCAGCTGATCAGTGATTCTCTCTTATCACTGATGTTTCTCTCTCTCCCCTTCTCCTTTCCTCTCTGAAATCAATAGGTAGGTAGGTAGGTAGATAAATAGATAAATAGATAGATAGATAGAGATAGAGATATATAGATACCTATTTATCTCTATCTCTATATATCTCTATCTTTATATCTATATATTCTATCTAATAAAAGAGTAATATGCAAATTAACTCTACAATAAAAATGGCGGCACTCATAGCCACATGATGGCAGCACCCAGTCCTCTCAGGCCCACCTGAGTCCCAGGCAGCATAAGCGGCCTGATGAGATGCTGCCCAGAGGCCCTCCTGACCCTTTATACAAAGCAAATTCACTCCCCACAGAGTGATTCACACACACACACACACACACACACACACACCCCTGCAGCCTCGGGTCTCACCCTGGGAGGCGGCCATACTCCCACAGAGAGATCCCCTCCCAGCGGTAGCCTGGGCTGTCAGGGGAGGGCAGTTGGGGATGATCAGGCCGACAGGGGAGCAGTTAGGCCTAGATCAGGCTGTCAGGGGAGTGATTAGGGGGTTATCAGGCTGGCAGGCAGAAGCGGTTAGGGTTAATCAGGCAGGCAGGCTAGCAGTTGGGAGCCAGCAGTCCCGGATTGTGAAAGGAATGTCTGACTGCCTGGCAGTTGGATATCCCCCGAGGAGTACCAGATTGGAGAGGGTGCAGGTTGGGCTGAGGAACACACCCCTCCCAGTGCACGAATTTCTGCACTGGGCCTCTAGTGTGTGTGTATGTGTGTATGTATTTTTTACTTTATTTATTTAAAGTCAATGTTCCCAAAGGGTACTTCCTTGCCCCACAAGGGTTGCACATGCATGAGTGCCAAGAGAGTGCTGTGGTGCCTGTCTCCTCCTCACAGTGCCAAGGAACCCTGTGGTGGGAGGCGAGGGATGGCAGGCGTGTGGCATGAGGAAGGTGCGCACTGCTTGGCAGTGCCACGAGACCCTAGAAGCCCCTGCAGCAGATCCTTGGGCAGCAAAGGCTGCAGTGGCCGCGGTGGCAGCAGCAAAACTCAGCTCCAGTTTTAAAGATCAACGCAAGCCAATTCTAGAGCCACTCTGGCTGAGAGCAAGGCACACGTTCCATTCTGGCAGCGTACCAAACGGAATATGCGGCAGTAGTTTCCCCTTTTCCGTGGTTTCGCTTTCTGCGGATATTACCCACAGTCACCACGGTTCAAACACGTTACATGGAAATTTCCGGAAATAGACAGTTTGTGTGTTTTAAATCGCGCTCTTTTCTGAATAGCGTGATAAAATCTCACACCATGCTGCTCTGTCCTCGTGTCAGAGGGATGTGGATCATCCCTTTGTCCAGCCTGTCTAGGCGGTATGCGTTCCCCACCTGCCAGTCACTGTAGCATCATGGTGATCAGGCTGACGGTCACGGTATCACAGTGTTTATGTGCAAATGATCTTTAAGTTACTCAGTAATGACCCCAAACTAATTCCATATTTTATCGCAGTATATTGTTATAACTGTTTTTGTTCATTAGTTCTTATTCTTAAGCTGTTACTTGGCCTAAACAGTATTTCCCAAACTTGTGACATATGTGTACCCCTTCTATAATTTTCATAACGCTGAGTACCCCTCGTACTCATGAGAACGTAGAATTAGGCGCAGCTAAGCACGGTGCAGTGCATATCTCCACCAAACTCCGGTGCAACGCGTACCCCCACCAAACTCTTCCCATACCCCTGGGGGTACGCGTGCCACACTTTGGGAAACACTGGCCTAATACATAAACTTAATTTTATCATAGGTATGTATGTATAGAAAAAACATCTAAGGCTCAGTATTATTTGAGGTATCCACTAGGCGTCTTAGAATGTACTCCCTGAAGGTGAGGGTGGACTTTTGTGTTATACACATCACCAAAGTCAGGAACCTGGAGTGGATTAATCTAGACTTTTATTTTCCTCTTCAGTCTCAAATTTTTTAGTGTCATCTAACTCAGCAGTTTTGAAACTCTTCCATTCCCCTTTGTTCCACGCTAATTTTAGTTCTCATGGTTTTTTTTTTTTTTTTTTTTTTTTTTTTTTTTTTTATCTTTCCTGGAATATTGCAAATGTTTTCCAATTAGTTGCTCTACTTGTACCAGTTATCTTTGGCTTAAGTAGGAGAAAATCCCCATTCATATTTGCTGACACGGTTGGAGGTAGTGCGACCAGGAGGTGTGTAGTCCAATTCCTCTGAGCACCACATCCAAACTCCACCACACTCAGGAGTGGAGGCATCTTCTCTGCTACCTGCATCAGAGGGAGGAAGCCTGCCACGAGCCGCCAGCAGACTTCCCTCGGTCTCATTAACAACATTGTTTCACACACCCAAACCTGAAGCCATCACTAGCAAGAAGAACCAAACCGTCTATGTTTGCCCTCCAGTGGTTCTCAACCTTTCTAATGCCGCAACCCTCCTCATGTTATGGTGACCCCCAACCATAAAATCATTTTTTATGCTACTTCATAACTGTAATTTTGCTACTGTTAATGAATCGTAATGTAAATATATGTGTCTTCCTATGGTCTTAGGCTCTACAGCAGCGGTTCTCAACCTATGGGTTGCTAGCAGGGTTGTATTACAGTGTCGCGGCATTAGAAAGGTTGAGAACCACTGCCTAGACCACATGTGTCAAACACAAGGCCCGCGGGCCAAATCCGTCCCTCCAGGCCTTGCAATGTGGCCCGCACCGCGCTGTCATCACTGCACTCCGCTGCGTTTCCATCACAATGACAGTTTATGACTGTTCAGTAAACCATTCGGCCCGCGATTTAGGCTGGATTTTAGATTTTGGCCCCTTCTTTGAGTTCGACACCCCTAGCCTAGACCATTCAGACCCCGCACCCCCCCTCCCCCCCAGGGATGTGATGGGTGGCAAAAGGCTGAGTGCACTCTGTGCTCATTCTGTTACTGCCTAGAAGATGTTCAGTCCAGTAGTTTGGATACTGAATGAGTTGGATGCAGTCCATGCAGATAGGCAGCCCCTGTCCGGTAACAATGGTGATTAAAAAGTACAATATCTGGCACTGGCCAGGCTGGTGTGGCTCGGGGGTCACGATTTGATTCCTAGTCAGGGCACATGACTGGGCTGTGGGCTCAATCCCCAGTGCGGGGTGTGCAAAAGGCAGCCAGTCAATGATTCTCTCTCATCTTTGATGTTTCCGTCTTTCTCTCTCTCTTCCTTGATCTCTGAAATCAATACATACATATATTTAAAAAAAATACATGATACTGTACAAGAGCATTAGGTACATGTGTGGTTAAGTGGAGATATCTACAGGTGTAATAAAATAATGGCTGGCAGAAGCAGTGATGGCAGTGATGGCCGTAGAAGTGCCCGGGTGGGTGGGTGGGCCATGGAATTTAGGAGGGTAAGGCACACAAAAATGGCAGTTATGGTACTGCAATTCAGAGCTTCCATTGATATGGTCAAGAAAATGAAGAAAAACGAAAAAATAATAATGGGCATAACTTGAGGAATTTATTGTGGGATAATCAGGACCTCAATATTGGAAGATAATTATAAAAATGCTGGGGTGAAAAGAAAGTTAATGGAACCAATGTTACTATAGCCTCAACAGTACAAAGACTAGCTTAGAATTGAAGATGAGGGGAGCAGCTCGAGCATAAGGTTTGCATTAGATACATTTGATTTTTTATTTCATTTTTGGAATTTAAGTATATGACTTGAACTCCATCTTATTTTCAGTCTCTTTATCTACCATATGGAGGAAATGATTATATCCAGATTATACTAGTAGAGTTGTCATTACAAGTAAACAAGCCTACAAAGTACTAAACAGGCATAGCACATAGTAAGTATAAAACAAGTGGTACATATTTACTTATTTTCACTCTATTATTCAAGGGTAGTTTCGTTTCACACTTTCATAAGGACTTAGATGTTTCTTGTTAATTTTGAGCTAGTTAATCCAATGAAATAGCTTTGAACCCACTTGGAGCTTTTTTTAGCCCTGTCCAAACAGTCTGCAGGGTTTCTTTGCTCAGGAAACCACAAGAGCATGTAATTAAAATCATCTGTACAAGCAAAATGATGATCCTAATATTTAAATATTTTTAGAGTTAACTTTAATTACAAATAAATTTGTAGAACTTTTGGCCACTATTCCATGGACCAACTGTTGACTTTTTCCTATTAGTCCTGGCAGGGATTTCACATCACTTTCTGGTGTTCCTACATATAAGCCCCACATTAATCATGTCTACAATTACTGCCTGCTTAGCCAGGGGCAGCTGCAGATGAATTCTCTCTCTAGAGGAACGTTGTGCACAAGAACTAACTGTATTATAATACTATGGTAAATGGCAGTTTCAGAAGCAAGGATGCTTAAGATCCCTCGATTGGAATGGATGTGCTATGCTGGTAGAAGGTGCTTTTTTCAAGGCAGTAACATATTTGCACTATATTCTCTAGATCATGACTCTGTTCCCTATTTGTGGTACTTAGACACAGTATTATTTATTCAGTTTGTTCAACAGACCTCAGGTTATATTAGAGCACATGTGTCAAACACAAGGCCCGCGGGCCAAATCCGTCCCGCCAGGCCTTGCAATGTGGCCCGCACCGCGCTGTCATCACTGCACTCCGCTGTGTTTCCATCACAATGACAGTTTATGACTGTTCAGTAAACCATTCGGCCCATGATTTAGGCTGGATTTTAGATTTTGGTCCCTTCTCTGATTGAGTTCGACACCCCTATATTAGAGAGTCAGTAGCAAGTGAGAAACAGATGGCGGTCTCTGCCTTAATGAAGCTCAGAATACAGGGGAGGGAGCACATGTTAATCAAATATCAGTCCTTGAAAGGAACTTTGTAACTGTTGTGAGTGTCATGAAGAGGGGTCTGAGGAGGTGGTGATAAGAAAGCACCAACAGGAGGACTTTACTTAGCCTGGAAGAGGAGCAAAGATGAGAGAAGTCTTTCCTGATAGGACTTGTTTGGGGATCTGAAGGATGAGTTGTATACCAGCCAGGGTGCCTGCAGGAGAGAAATGGCATGCATGACAGGATGGCTTAGAAGAGTTAAGTAATGGGACTCTTGACAAAGATGTGGGCAGAGGTAAGGGAACCAACAGGAATGGTGGAGCACCCTGGCACTAGCAAGAGTAGGTATCTATTACCACCACTAGGCCTAATGGGGCAAAAGGAAGAGGTCATTACTGGACACTTAAGAGAAGGGTGATCTCTGTAAGAGATGGAATCCCAACAAGAGCTGTGGCTCTTTGGGGGGCACAATCAATCTATTGTTTCTTCCAGGAAGGAAAAAGCCAGGAGAGTAAATCATCTGACCTCACTGTTCTTACTACTCTGACCTCTTAATGTCTTTTCTCTTGACTGATGCCAACTAGAGTTCAAAGGAATCCCATTCCTATAGTCCTCATAGGTCAGCCTCTTGACAAAGAGCAAGATGGAGAAAAGGGGAAACTGTATCTGCAGAAGCGCATTGAAAAGATCTAGCAAAATGAGCATTGTAATAGTTTCAACAATAAAGTTTAAAAAAAAATACAACAAAAGAACTGAAACCGGTTTGGCTCAGTGGATAGAGCATCGGCCTGCGGACTGAAAGGTCCCAGGTTCGATTCTGGTCAGGGGCATGTGCCTTGGTTGCGGGCTCGTCCCCAGTGGGAGGTGTGCAGGAGGCAGCTGATCGATGATTCTTTCTCATCGATGTTTCTAACTCTCGATCCCTGTCTCTTCCTCTCTGTGAAAAATCAATAATATATATATATATATATATATATATATATATATATATATATACACACACACATATATATATATATATATAGAGAGAGAGAGAGAGAGAGAGAGAGAGAGAGAGAGAGAGCATTGAGTAGACAAAATAAAAATTACCATAGACACATACCAGTGAGTGTAGTGAGGAGCATCCCAGGCAAAGGGAACACCATATATGAGGGCCCTGCGGCAGAAAGGAGCACAGAGATTCCCAAGAAGGCCTGTGTCAGGGCAGAAGGCTGCCTCCGGTAGTCAGAGGAGGGACGCAAGGGACGTGCTTGGATCAGGATCAATGAGAAAGGACAGGGATCATGACGAGAGACAGGGTAGAAAGTGTCATGTCTGTGAGGTGACTTGGAGGCCAAGAAATAAGAACTAGGCCAGGAAGCAGAAGAAGATGAAGTTGAGTGAAACAGTTCAGGATATAAGGCAAGGGCATCCTGAGCTCATCCTCTTTGAGTGCAAACTTTGCGATACAGGAACACTCCCAAAGTCCAAATGACTGACAGGCCTTTTCCAGAGATATTTCATGGTGAGGTTGGAATTAGAAAACTGCCATATTGAATCATCCCACTCAGCCATTTAGTCAACAAATATTTATTAACTAGAGGCATGGTGCACAAAATTTGTGTATGGTGGGGTGGGGGCTGTCCCTTAGCCCAGTCTGCACCCTCTCCAATCTGGGACCCCTCAAGGGACTCCCCTAAATGGGCAGTCAGACCCTCTCACAATCCAGGACTACTGGCTCCCAACTGCTCACCTGCTTGCCTTCCTGATTGCCCCTAACCACTTCTGCCTGCCAGCCTGATCACCCCTAATCACTGCCCTGCCAGCTTGATTGATGTCTAACTGCTCCCCTGCCAGCCTGTTTGCCCCCAACTTCCCTCCTCTGTCAGCCTGGTCACCCCTAACTGTCCTCCCCTGCAGTCTTGATTGCCCACAATTCCCCTCCCTTGCAGGCCTGGTTCCTCCCAACTGCCCTCCCCTGCTGGCCATCTTGTGTCCACATGGAGGCAGGATCTTTGACCACGTGGGAATAGCTATCTTGATTTTGTGTGTTGGAGTGATGGTCAATCTGTATATTACTCTTTTATTAGATAGGATAGAGGCCTGGTGCATGGATGGGGGCCAGCTGGTTTGCTCTGAAGGGTGTCCCGGATCAGGGTCGGGGCTCTCTTGGGGAGCAGCCTGGGCAAAGAGCCTGGGTGGTTTGCAGGCCAGCCATGCCCCACAACAACCCGAGTGGAGAACCTGATATCTGGGATATATTTATCTTCTACAATTGAAACTTTTTAGCCTGGAGTGAAGCCAAGCCTCTGCTTGCTCTGTGGTGGCAGCCATTTCTGTTGGGATTTATGTACCTTCTGTAATTAAAACTTTGTAGTTTGGAGTGGAGGCCTAGGCTGGTCAGGGCAGGTGGAAAGCTTGGCTTCCTCTATTGCCGGGGAAACCCAAGCCTCCCTCCTGCTCTCTGTGGTGGTAGCCATCTTGGTTGGGTTTAATTCGCATACTTGCTCTGATTGGCTGGTGGGCATGGCTTGTGGGTGTAGTGGAGTGATAGTTAATTTGCATATTAATATTTTACTAGGTAGGATGATTTTTATGTTTCCCAGAGTGCTAGGTGTTAAGAAATAAATGAGGTGATTCTTGTTTTTTTTGAGAGGTCAAAGGCCAAGTAGGGAAGATAGTGGTCATGGATTGTACTCTCCAACTTACAGTCTCCACTCCCCAAATAACAGTCATAGGTGTTCTTGCAAGGGGCCAGGGGTCATCAAAAGTGATGCATTTCCTAGGGAGGATGAGGAGAAGTGAATATTGGTATTTCTAAACGTGTAGACAGCCTGACAGCAAATTCCGGAGCCCAGAATTTGACATTTAAAATTGGTTAATGCTCCTAATTACCAAACCCTAGGAAACCATATGGAATCCAGCCACAGCTCTAGAATTAATAGAAGCGAGCACTGTGAGCCCATTGCTAGCAGCATGTTCTCTTCAAATAATGGCACAGGATCTGTGTCAGCACAGTGTGAGGGTTGCAGTTAACACACATATATACAGTCTCTTGATATTTCCTATTTTTGGGGGGAAATTTTTCCAGCTATCAAAGTTAAAAAACAAAACAAAAAATTAGCTAAGTTTTCCTACAAAAAGTAGAAATTTTCTCCCTGTCAAACATTGCCTACTGGTGTTGCTGTGTTAAAATGTCACATTTGTAAAGATGAATTGAAGTAAGCGATGTGTGATTTTATGGAACATGAGCTTGAAGGCAGCAGTGTCCAGATTCAACTCTTAGTACCTGAACTTCCTTGCAAGGATGGAAGGATGTCCAAAAGGATGTCCGGTCTAATTAGCATTTTACACTTTTATTATTATAGCTAAAATGTAATATATAATGATAGATATAATTCTAATAATTGTTAGAGACAGTGTTTGCTTTGTTCATGCTGACTGACTTGGTAAGAAAGCTCATTCACGACACTGCTTTTCTTGGCCCTCAACATCCTAAAAATAACCCATGCTACAAAAACTATAATAATAATAGCAACAGTTTGAAAACACCAGTTGTGTGCCCGGTGCTTTGCACACACTTCATATTACTTAATCCCCACAGCAAACCTTAAGAAGTGGATATTAATAACCACTGTTTAACAGGGGAGAGAAAAAGGAGTCTCACAGAGACTCATAGCTTGGCCCCAGTAAGACTACTTGTAGTAAATATCAAAGCCAGCACTTACGTCTGACTCCAGTGCTCCAGGTTGGGGTGGCGCCAACAGCCTAGCACCTGTTTGTGTTTTCACCCCATTTCTGTCTTCTCCTTTCCTTCCAGGTTGTTCTAGATGTTGGTTGTGGAACTGGAATCCTGTCATTTTTTGCCGTACAGGCTGGAGCCAGGAGAGTCTACGCAGTTGAAGCCAGCTCAGTAGCACAATATGCTGAGGTGAGTGGTATTTTTACAGCAGCTGCTCACTAAGTCTTCAGAGGACTCAGTGATGGACTCTTGCAGGTAAGTAATTTGGAAGAATTTTTTATACAAGTTTGATTTTTTTTTTTCTATTGAGATATTACTGGTGAAAGAGCCCAACTTCAATGTAGTGATTGATATGAAAACAGTTGTTTTTAAAATGTCACGATATTAAAATAGAACACAACTTTCTCCTTCTCATCCATTAGATGGAGAGAGAGAGAAAAAAAGAGGGAGGGAGGGAGGGACGGAGGGAGAGAGAGAGAGAGAGAGAGGTATTGATATGAGACACGTTGATTGATTGCCTCCTGAACAACCCCCAACTGGGGCTGGGGATCTAATCTGCAACTGAGGTGTGTGCCCTTGACCAGGAATCGAATTTGAGACCAGTGCACCATCTGACACTCTGACCACTGAGCATGCCAGCCAGAGCAGTGAATATTTTCTTATCTTTAATGACCTACCAAGGTGTGAGGAGCCAGGTCTCCCTGGAGCTAGGTTTATTTTATTTGTAAGAGCTGTAATGACAATATTTTACTTTTGGTGTAAGGGGCTGCTGCTACATGGTTGATCTCATTTCAGGGAGCTTTTTCAGATTTTATGTTCCAAATGGATCTGCATTTCAGGGAGCTTTTTCAGATTTTATGTTCCAAATGGAGGACAGGGAAATGCTTTGTGTTAAATATAGGGCTCTGTTATCATTATTAATCGTGTACAAACAGAAAATAAGTCAAAGTCAAAAACCGGGTGATAATGGCTTTGGGTAATATCTGTGTATGATAGCAAGCCAGGCAAGCTGCAGAGTTTGGATGTGTGTGTGTGTACTCGTGGAAACAGGACAGTGGCCTTGACATTCACACATGAAAGAAGCCCGGCTTTTAATGAGGGAGAGATAGCATGACGAAGAGAGAGGAAAGCTTGGCTGCTGCTTCTGAATGAGTACCATGAACATTTCCTCCAACCCTGCTCCACTGGTGGCTCTGAGTGGTATTTGGTTTGGGATTGAGGGAGTAGAGCGGGACTGAGACAAGAAGCCTGATAGGCATGTTGGTAGGAAAGACTGCCAGGGCCTCATGGCTGGAGGGTCATAGCACTCTTTTTCCTTCTTTCAGCAAGTCTCGGATAAAATTGTTTGGCCATTTGCTTCTTCAGCAATTCTTGATAGTCATTTTAGTAAATATTGGCTGCACACAAAAGAATTTTTGTTAAGTGTGTGCAGGGTAAAGAATGACAACACAATGAGTGTGCGCCTGCACCTCTTTGAAGAAACAGGTTCTAGGCATGAGGTCTGTGTGTCTTTTCCTGATTGCTTCTACTCTCTGCCCTAAAGGGAGTTACCGTATTTTCCGGTGTATAAGACGACTTTTGAAACGAGAAAAAGTCAACTGAAAATCGGGGGTCGTCTTATACACCAAGTATATCACGAAAAACATCTCGATATGCCGCTAAAGGAATTTTCCAACTGGATCCCACACCAATCACTGCAAGGCTGCTCGGACAGCCTCTCTAACTCAGCCAATCCAAGCAGGCTTTTTATGCATGCAAATTACACATGTTCTGTACCCAAAGCTACACTGTGTTCTAGTAAAAAGCCTGCTCAGATTGGCCAGAGTCAGAGAGGCGGTCTATTAAAAAAAGAACTGGTGTTGCCTCAGAAGTGGGGGGGTAGTCTTATACAGCGAATATAGGCCTAAACCTATGTTTTAAGTGTAAAATTAGGGGGTCATCTTATACGCCAGAAAATACGGTAACCATTACTTTGAAATTCTTGTTTGCCATTCTTTTGTTGTTTTTATAGTTTTCCCACATATGTTTCTGCCCCTAAATGCAAACCTGTGTGAACTTTCCAAAAAATGGAATTGTAACATATGTGGTCTTCTGCAATTGGCTTTTTTCAATCCAACATTGTGTTCTTGGGGGTCATTTTATTGGTGCATACAGCTTTTCTTTGCCCATCTTCAATGCAGGTTAATGTTAGGTTGTATGAAATGCCTCAAGCTGTTAGTCTACTGTGCTGTTGGGAGAGACTGTAGGTGGCTTTCATTATAAAAGTGTTGTTGTTATGACTACTCTTGCCTAGACTCCTCACTGCCTCTTTGCTGGGGTTCCTCAGCATATTCGCAACAGTACAGTAGAGGGATCACAGGGTACGCATGCCTTCAGTTCTGTTCTATGATGCCAAATTGTTTTCCAAAGTGGCGTACCAATGTTTGCTCCCTCCAGAAGTAAATGAGGGTGCTATTGTTCTGCAACTTTGTCAGCACTTGATATTGTCAGGCTTTGGATTTTGCCAATCTGTGTTTATGACTTAGTGTTTGTGGTTTTAATTGTACTTTCACTTACTAATGATTTTGAAGCATCTTTGCAAAGTGTTTTGGCCATTTGTCCTTTCTCTTCTGGAAATACCTGTCCCAGATTTTCACAACATTTTAAAAATCGTTTTTTGTAACTTAGAGTCATTTGTAAGAACGATTTCTATCTTTGAATATTAATCCTATTCAGTTATATGTGTAAAATATCCTCTCCCCGTTTGTACCTCACCTTTTTCTTTTTGGCCCTAGTAAACTTTAAATATGGAATTCTAAGTAAGAAAAGAGAAGAGGAAAATATAAACTTATATAAAGAGAACCCCCATAGTTAAAAACGTTTCTGCTTAGGTTTTAATATATCTTACAATGCATTCTTAAAGATGAGGAGTTGAGTGTAGAACTTTTGTCTCAGTTGCTGCTCGTTCACTGAATCATATCAACATTCAGTTGTGTCCACGATTCTGTTTGTTGGCGCTCATAGATAAGAGAAACAGTAATGACTGTTTCTACTCTGTATTGGGAGAGCTCTATCCTAGTAAGAAAGTGATCTTATCTCTTGTATCTCTACCCCCCCCAAAAAAAAGGGGGTGCTATAAATAAGTTAGGGATTTTTCTTTCTCTCCTATAGTTTGTTTTCTCAGACATTTTTATTTGGTTTGTGACACATTAGATATTTATTTTTAAAACTTTAAAATTCTAATACTCCTGATTGTGGTATTTTAAAGGGGGAGAGGATGAAATTAACTAGATGCGCCCTTGCATTCCCCGGCCCTCATCCTGTCTCCCTCCCCAGCAAACGCTCTCAGTCATCACCAGCACGCCATGGAGGAGCCGCGCCACCACTGCCCTGTGATTGGTTTCTCCAAGAGAGTTCTCATCCTGATTAAACACATCAGCAGGGCTGTTGTCTTCTCGCAGAGTGGGGCTGCCCTTGTGGACACTGTCACCCGCAGTGTGGCTGCTGTGTAATTATAAGGGCCTCTAGCAAGAAGCCAGTCAGTACAGAGATGAAGAAAAGGGAGCTAACTTAACATTTAAAACTCTGAAACTGTTTAAAACGTCTTAAGTTGTTAAACTACTCAAACGTGGAAATAATTTCAAATGCATAGATAAGTTGTAAAAGGAAAATGTTTCAAAGGCTACCCGAATTCCTTTGCCTAGACTCACCTGCTGTTCACATCTTACTCCATTTGCTTTATCATTTACTCTTGTTCCTCTGTCATCACACACACACACACACACACACACACACACACACAAACACAGTTATACATACGTCGGTGCGCATAAATACATTTCCATGTTTATAGCTAGCAATTGGAGATAGGCACATACCGTTTTTTTCTGTGAGTCACTTGTATAAGATATACCTCTTTATTTTTAAACATTCCAGTGTATATTTCCTAAGAATGAGGCTTTTTTTTTTTTAATGTAACCAAAAAATAACCCATTTTGAGGTGGAAAAGAAGCTGTACAATGACTTATCCATCGAATCTCTCAGTACGTATTACCAATCTAAATGTGTTGGGGAGGCCCCAGCATGTGTGGAGAGACCCCCCTCCCCCCCGGGTGCTGAGGTGGGAAGACACTATACTTAACTGTCTCTTTTCTTGTGTCGTATTTCTAGAGAGATCTGATTTGCAAAGCTTTACAGATCAATGTTCTGATGAATTCCAAAGCTCCGTGGTATTATTTTATCTTCCGTTTTACCCTTTGTAGAGGTGTGTGTTTCTGTAATCTTTCTTTTCTGGGTACCTGAGGCAGCCTGGGGGCAGGGGTAGCTTTCCAGGTGCTGCAAGGAGTCCCTTAAATTCCTGCTGCCAAGGCCCTTTTCCCCCCAGGGAGCGGGGAGAGGGGTCGGCCTTCGCTGGATGTAGCCCTAAGGACAAGCTAGTTAAAAATGCATTCAGGACCAAGGATGATTACCGTCTTCTGAGAGTGCGAATCTGATGAGAGCCTGGGCCCGCTGTGTGCACGCCGTGGCCTGCGTGCCCGTAGCTGCTGCTGTGGGTGTCACGCGCTGCTGATCCCTGTGGGCCCGGCCCTTCACCCTGGTGCAGGACCATCTGTACCAGCTCTCGGTTTCTGCTTCTCACACTGACACTCGCCCGTGCTGTTGGTGGGTGGCAGCGTGCGGGTGTGAACAGCCCACAGGAGAGACTCACTCTAAGAATAGGCTTTTCTAGCAGCTCAGCGTACAGTGCATGGTGCTCCCTCCGACCTTTTCATTATGTGGTAATTGAAGCAGCAGACAGTTAATTCTTTCCTCTGGAGTCTTCATTAAATTGCCCAGAAAAGATAAATTGCAGCAAGGAAGAAAAAAATGTACAAATTTAACTACCATTGCCTGTCCCTGGGATTCTTCTCCTCATGCCGGGCTTCTGGGCTTTAAGTAAACAAGAATAGTTTCAAATTGTGCCGGGTTCCATTTCAGTTGCCTTCAGCAGCCCGGCCTGATTGTGTAAGGGCCAGCCCTCGGATGGCGAGGTGATGTGCATGACTCCTTGTCCGGAGGGCATGCACGTTCAGTCATTTTTTGCAGAATGGTCGTGAACTTGCCTGGCGCAGCCATGTGCTCTCACCCTCGGCCCCATTTGACATTTCTGAGTCAGTAATAAGAGATCATCCTTGTCTGAGGAGCAGGGCAGAACTGAAGGTCTCCCATGCATTCCCAATTGTGAGCCTGCCCACATCAACGTGGCAACTATCTCTTGCTCTTTTTCTTTTTTCCTGCATATGAAACATAAAGAGAAAGCCCCCAGGTCATACAGATCAAATTGGGGGAAAGACATTAACCAATTGTTACACATACAGAGTCATGGAGGGGGGCATTCCTTAATTTAAAATTGCACACAAAGGCCTGTTCTGTCTCTCCGTCTAGGTGGTAAACTCCTTGGAGGGCCAGGAGAATGAAAGACTAGGAGGGTGAGCCATCATGAATAGATTTATGTGTTGTAATCAGCATAAACTTACAGCAAAGCTCTCTGACACTTCGATTTAACAATGTGCATAATCATTAGACTGTACTGATACACAGTTCCTATATATGGCTCATTAGGATGCGTTTTAAGGAATCAGGCCAAATACCCTGGGTCATGGTGGACATAAAAGCAGGTGGGATTGGTTCTATTGTGGCCCTGCCGGGCTCACAGGCTAGGGCTGCCTGTCCAATATGACAGCCACTAGACACATATAACTATTTATATGTAAAAATTAATTTATTTTAATCCTCACCTGAGGATATGCTTATTGATCCTTTTTAGAGATGGGGGGAGGGGAGGGGGAAGAGAGAAAGAAAACGTCAATTGGTTGCCTTCTTTATGTGCCCTGACCTGGGATTGACCCCACAACCTAGATATGTGCCCTGACTGGGATCGAACCCACAACCTTTTGGTATATGGGATAATACTCCAACCAACCGGCCACACTGGCCAGGGCTAAATTAATTTTTAAAAGTAGTCAGTTCCCTTAGTCATGCTAGTCATATGTCAAGTTCTCAGTGTCCACTAATTGCTGGTGGCTACCACCCTGGAAGGTACGGGCAGAAAACATGTCCATCACTGCAGAACGTTCTAGTGGGCAGCACTGACGGAGAGAGCACAGATGGCCAAACTTCACTCTCCTGGCACTCAACGTCCACGCTGCTGGCCGTGTTCACTGCCAGGCTGGTCTGGCTTGACATTAGGTGAGACAGCGCTCCCAGTCCCTCTTGCTAAGGGCAGTGTTTATCCTTTGCTTGTTGATGTGTAAGATCAGCCATAGAGCAGGCTCCCTGGGAGACAGCCTCCAACGCAGAGATTCACATGCAAGATGTTTTTTTGTTTGTTTGTTTGTTTGTTTTTATAAAACATATTTTATTGATTTTTTTACAGAGAGGAAGGGAGAGGGATAGAGAGCTAGAAACGTCGATGAGAGAGAGAAACATCGACCAGCTGCCTCTTGCACACCCCCTACCGGGCATGTGCCCGCAACCAACGTACATGCCCCTGACCGGAATCGAACCTGGGACCTTTCAGTCCGCAGACCGATGCTCTACCACTGAGCCAAACCGGTTTCAGCAACACATGCAAGATGTTTAATGCAGCGGGCTCTCAGGAGCCTGACCTGTGGGGAAGTGAGGGGAGCAGGGAAGGACTGGGCAGAGGACGGAGTTCAGTTATACTGTAGTTGTAAAAAAAAAAATTTTTAAAAGGCCATGAACCACCACCCAAGAAACAAGAACACTTCGCATCGCCAGATTGGCGACGGGAGAGAACACCCATGCTTCTTCTTCTCAACACTTACCTCCTGTTGGGAAGGCCCTAACACCTTTTCCAGAGTTAGAATGGAGGATATAGGTTCAAACATTGTGGAATTGTATTCTTGATCCACAGCCTCATGACTTTGTGACCTTGACAAGTGTATTAGTTGCCTATCACTGCTATAACAAATTAACACAAACTTTAGTGGCTTACTACAAATTTGTTACCTTACAGTTGGGGGGCAGGGGTCAGGAACCTAAAATTGGTGCAATGGACTTAAAAGTCGAGGTGTCTTTCTGGAGTCTCTAGGGGAGCATTTGTTCCTTGCCTTTCTTCACATTTCTTTCTTTTCTTTTTTAATATATTTTATTGATTTTTACACAGAGAGGAATTGAGAGGGATAGAGAGTTAGAAATGTCAATGAGAGATATACATCGACCAGTTGCCTCTTGCACACACCCTTACTGGGGATGTGCCTGCAACCAAGGTACGTGCCCTTGACCGGAATCGAACCCGGGACCCCTCAGTCCGCAGGCTGACACTCTATCACTGAGCCAAACCCATTTCGGCTCTTCACATTTCTTGGCTAGTGATTGCATCGCTCTGACTTCGGTTTCCACCATCGCAGCTCCTTCTCTTATTCTTACCCTTCTGTCTCCCTCTTATAAAAATTCTTATGACCATATTGGGCTCACCTGGATAATCTCCCCATCCAGTGCCCTTCCTTTAACCACATCTACACAATCCTTTTGCTGTGTAAGATAATAAATTCACCGTCTCCAGAAAATGGAGCGTGGCTATCTTTTTTGTTTGTTTGTTTGTTGTGGGGGGGGGGCGTTATTTTGCCTACCATAAGAAGTTATGTGACCTTTCTCTATATCAATTTCTTCACCTACAAAATTGTAGGAAATAGTACCGTATTTTTCGGACCATAAGACGCTCCGGACCATAAGACGCACCAGTTTTTAGAGAAGGGAAATGAAGAAAAAAAGATTCTGAAACAAATAGTGTCCTAAAATATTTTATGTGCATTAAAACCCAACATCACAGTCATAAACACATGTAATCAACCCTGTAAAGTAAACAGCAGCATTTAGAACCATTTTAGAGCCGGGCAAGCACACAGAGACCACACAGAGCCGGGCAAGTAAAAAAACTTTTTTTTTAAAGTATATGTGTAGGCTATATTTGGACCATAAGACGCAGGGACTTTTTCCCCCCACTTCTGGGGGGAAAAAAGTGCGTCTTATGGTCCGAAAAGTACGGTAGTTCCTTATTAAGATATTCTGAGTATTAAATGAGAAAATCCATTAAACATTTGGCGCAGTGCCTAGCATTCTATTCCTATTATTATTATTATCGTCACTGTAGTTATCATCAGTGTGACTCTGGGGCCTCACTTTATCTCTGCCCAAATCGACGGAACAGATATTACAAAAGTGGAGATCACCAGGCAACATGGAAGCATAGGGCCAGGCACGGTACAGTTGTCAAGAGCATGTTGTTTAAATTGCCTTTTAAATGTTTCTTTATTACTTTTTTTTTTTTTTAAGCAAAACATTACAAGATGCAGGGGCTCTGTACTATTTTTAACTCTGCTCAGGATTCTGCAGACTGGGCGGGGCCGCGTGTGGAGCAGTCTCTGATATTCAGTTTGCAGAAGAAATTCATGACTGTTCTTAAGTCCCTCCCCCAGTAGCTACTTCCCTTGCTGACCTAAATCTACTGGGTTCTCCTCTAAGGACCAAGTATTGGTGATGGTTTGGGGGAAAAACACCTTCTTTGGCATCAGGGAATGGCACAGAAGCTTAACAAGGAGGCACCAGGACCCCCTGCAGGGCTTCTGTAGCACAGAGCTTCCTATTCAGGACTGATGGGATGTGGACTGAGAATTTGCATTCCTAATAAGTGTGGGTGGTGTTGATGCTTTTGATTAGGGTTCCACACTTTGAGAACCATTGGAATTGCATAGCATCAGAGATGAGACAGCCCTGAAAGGGGTTCCCACACTGTTTTGGGAGGATGCTCCATGGAAGCCCATCAGGAACTGAGAGAGAGGGGGGAGTTTGAACAGCAGCATTGAGCCTACCTGTCCCAAGTCCTTCAGAGTGAGAGCAACACCCACCTTCTTACAGCTTTATTGAAGATAGTTTACATTTAAAAGTTGTAAACAGTTCATGTATGTATCTCAAAGAGTTTGGACATACGAATACATGCATTAAACCATCACTACAATGAAGGGTACTCAATATATCCATCACCTCCAAGATGTTCCTTGTCTTTTATGCTTTTTTTTTTTGTATATTTGTTTTTCTATAAGAGCACTTAGCATGAGATCTATACTTTTAACACATTTGAAAGTGTACAGCACTGCATCACTTACTGCAGATGCTATGTTGCACTGACAATCTCTAGAACTCTCTTCTTATGTAACAATAATGCTATGCCCACTGAAAAATAAGTCTTCATTTTCCCCTCCCTTCTCTGCCTCTATAAGTTTGATTCTTTTGGATACTTCAGATAAGTGGAATCATGCAGTATTTATCCTTCTGTGATTGGTTTATTTCATTTAGCATTGTGCTCTCTACATTCATGTCACAAAACTATTTTATTAAGGTTGAATAACATTTCTGTCACATATATGATATTTTCTTTATCCATATTGTGGCTATTGTGAATAATGCTGTAATGAACATGGGGGTGCAAATATCTGTGACATCCTGATTTCACTTCTTTTGGATATATACTCAGAAGTGGGATTGTTGGATATGGCAGTTCTATTTTTAATTTTTTGGGGGGAACTCCACACTGATTTTCAGAGTGGAGTCGCCATTCAATATCCCTCCCAACAGTGTCTAAGGGTTCTAATTTCTCCAAATCCTTGTCAACACTTACCTTTTTGTTGATTTTTGGAAACATCATCCTAACAGGTGTGAGCTGATATCTATTTGTAGTTTTGACCCGGGTTTCTCTGATGATTGGGAGAGCAACACCCTTTTCATCAATTTCACTTACTGCGCTTCTGAATAAACTTATATTTAAAGAAGGATCTAGGGGCAAAAAAAAACCCCAAAAAACAACAAACCCAAAACAACCCTTTGGAAACTGATGTTCAGTTTCCTCCATTTTCAGAGGCGGCTTCGAGAAGTCAAGGGGGTTTTGCACCAAACCGATAGTTGTTTTTCCTCTGCCATGGAGGCTGTCTCCATTTCCAACACTGAGGTGTGTATCATACCCCTACTTACCCCGTCATTCACCAGCCACTTAGCTCACTTTGCAGCTTCCAAAATCTGCTCTCCTTAAGTGGAAGTCGGAACTCACAGCCACTCGCCTTCTCTTTCCCCTCTCTCCCCCTGGCAGCCCCATGGTGCTTAGCGGTTGCCAGCCCCTAGGTAAGGGCCAGTTTGAGTCTGGGCATTAGGAGAAAAGCAGCACATTTGCAGAAAGTGCTATTGACCTAAAGCATTTTTTTTTTCTTCCCTGGCAGCTACACATTTTAGGGGAATTGTGATTAGGCCACACACATTCTTGGCAAGCAGAGTGGGCCAGTTCACTTAAATAACAAAGGCATTATTTGAGCTCTCCCAGGGGATGAAAGGGAAAAGCATTCCGATGGCTGATTACCAATCATTGCTAACAACGTCTTGATGTCTTAGAACTCAGTGAATTTGCCTCACACTCACACCCCCTCCCCTGCCCCCAGAGTCCAACTTTACTTTGCCCGGCCAGTTCCAGGTAACAAGAGTTTGACCCTATAGGATTTCCCACAAAAGACAAACAACAAGATCCCTGTTTGGCTGTGCGAGACTCTTCAAGACCAGACCGTCCTCCGAAGAGCAACACACACAGTCGGATCAACAGGTTGGCTTGCCCACACAATGCTAAGTAATAGCGTCGACGTCCTCATTTTCCACGAAATTGATGAATCCGCCTTCGCTCTGGGCGGATGGTAGGGCCATCAGGTAGCCCCAGATTGGTGTCCAATCTTGCTCTTTTCATCCTCGGCCGCCGAGGAAATGATAACTGGCCCTGCCACCTGGGTTACTTTTTAATGATCCGAAAGACCGCAAGGAGCCCGCATTTCTTTTGTGCAGCTGCTCATTCAACAAGCTAATAGCTGTCTGAAAAGAGCTCTCTTGAAAAGCCGAGAAAGTCTGCTCCGCTCAGGCAGACGCGGTAAATGCCGCACGATTCCCTGATTAAACCATCACACTGTGCATATTACCGGGCATCTGACCTGCACGGAATGGACTGACTGCTGGGGCTCCTTGGTATTGGCGCCGCTGCTTTCCTGCCAACAAGCCGTGAAATGACGGATGAGTATCCCCTCACTTTAGACTGAATGGCCGGTAAAGTGCCCGAGAAACTGCCGGGCCTAGCCGCCTCCTGGGGCCGCGCTGGAAGGGGAAACGTGTTTTCCTCTAGGGTCACCCTCTGTGCAAATGAACTTCAATCAGGCTGAGACCAAAGCCAGCATCAAGGGTGGCAGAGTGCTGGAGTGAAAAATGTGTGGCACGGCCTCCCCGCTGCCCCAGGGGACAGGCAGCCTCTGCCAACAGGTACCAAACTTAGACCTGAAAGCAGGAAATGGCTCTCTCTCCTTTCTAAATTCATATGCATTAAAAACATCACCTTTTAAATCTCAAGCCCAAAGCAGCTTTCTACGCTCTGGAGTGGCCAGCTCTTAGGGCAGGGACCTGGTTGTCACGCTATGTTGTGTCTCTGCTCGGTTTTGGTTTCGTATTGTGACTGGTGAACATTTTTAGCAACCCTATCGGCCCACGCAGATGGGTTTATTTTGGAAACGATATGTGTGCTACTGTAAGGTAGCACACATTAGGTACATTATAAACATACTCCAAAGTGAAAATGATGAGATACCACTATATGCCCACACATGGCTAAAACGTAAAAGACTGACAAAGAAAGCAGTGGGACCCTCCTACATTGTTGGTGGGAATAAAAAAGAGGCATCAGAGCCCAGTTGGTGTTGCTCAGCAGTTGAGTGTTTACCTATGACCAGGAGGTCAAGGCACATGCTCGGGTTGCAGGCTTGATCCCCAGTGTAGGGCATGCAGAAGGCAGCCAATCAATGACTCTCTCATCATTGAGGTTTCTATCTCTCTCTTTCTCCCTCTCCCTTCCTCTCTGAAATCAATAAAATGTACATTTTTTAAAAGTCACAAGAACTTTTCAAAACAGTTGAGCAATTTCTCATAATGTTAGATATGCACTTCTCCTGTGACGCAATAACCCTAGTCCAAGGTATTTATCTAAGAGATGTGAAAATATATGTTTGCACAAAGATTTGTACATGAAAACCTGGAAGAGATTCAAGTGCCCATCAACAGATGAAAAGACAAACTACTTACATATCCACCTAGTTTGGATATATAAAATGAATAAAAATGAATAAACTACTTATGCACATAACTGTGCATAATTCTCAAAGAAAAGAGCATATAGATTTATTTATGTGAAATTCTAAAACAGGGAAAATAATCTGTAGTGACAGAATGCAGATCAATGATTGTCTGAGGCTGGGTGGTGGTGAATTGCAGGGAGCTCAGGACTAACTACAACGAAGCATGAAGGAAATTTTAGGGTAATGGATACTTTCTATATTTAACTGTAGTTACATGGGCAAATATATTTATTAAACATACATGTAAATAATGTATATGTAAATTATTAAACAAACATTCAGTAAGCATGCTTTTTAAAATAAAAGTAAACTTCTTTCACTTTTATATTCTTAGTCTGTGCAATAATATAAGAACCAGGAATAAAATAATTGAAAAGGAAGAAAAAGATAGCAATGAAAATGAATACTGAAGTCTATATTTCATTAATGCCACACAAAAACCTAAATTGTTGTGTGATTTAAAATATTTAATATTTGGAGATAATGTTATTTAAAGGTCTGTTTCTCTCTTAAATTTATTTTGACACAGTTATGAGGGCTACTGCTGCTGGATAGAGCAATACAGTGTACAGGTGAAGTGTTATAGAATTTGAAAACATACAAAACTATGTAAATTCTGGAAGAAAGGTGAAATGAATTGAGCTAAATCATAATACTTATTTTTTTAACCAAACTATGAAGTTCAGTTAATACATTTCTCTTTTTTTCTGATGTCAGTCAGAAGGATCTATGAACTAATTAGAGGCTCAGTGCACAAATTTTTGTGCATGGAGGAGTAGGGGTGTCCCTCAGCCCAGCCTGCACACTCTCCAATCTGGGACCCTTCGAGAGATGTCTAACTGCCCATTTAGGCACAATCGATCCCAGTAGGATTGGGCCTAAATGGGCAGTCGAATATCCCTCTCACAATCCAGGACTGCTCCTAACCACTCGCCTGCCTGCCTGATTGCCCCTAACCACTTCTGCCTGCTAGCCTGATCACCCCCTAACCACTCCCCTGCCAGCCTGATTGATGCCTAACTGCTCTCCTGATGGCCTGATTGCCCCTAACTGCCCTCCCCTGCTGACCTGGTCACCCTTAACTGCCCTCCTCTGCAGACCTGGTTCCCCCCAACTTCCCTCCCCTGCAGGCCTGGTTGCACCTAACTGCCCTCCTCTTCAGGCCTTGTTATCCCAAACTGCCCTTCCCTGCAGGCCCAGTAACCCCTAACTGCCCTCCCATGCAAGCCTGGTGTCCCCCCCCACCCTATCCTGGAGGCCTGGTCACCCCTAACTACCCTCCCCTCCTGGCCTGATTGCCCACAACTGCCCTCTCCTGCTGGCCATCTTGTGTCCACATGGGGACAGCAATCTTTGACCACATGGGGGTGGCCATCTTGTGTGTTGGAGAGGCAGTCAATTTGCATATTACCTCTTTATTAGATAAGATTAGTAGTCATTGTATTTTTACAGTTTTAAGAATGGATTTTAAATTATTATAATTTTGCCCAGCCAGTGTCGCACAGTGGTTGAGCATCAACCTATGAACCAGGAGATCCAGTCAGGGCACATGCCCAAGTTGCAGGCCCAGTCCCTAGTGTGGCACATGCACGAGGTAGCTGATCAATGATTCTCTCTCATCATTGATGTTTCTATCTCTCTCCCCCTCTCCCTTCCTCTCTGAAATAAATAAAAATATATTTAAAAATATATTATTAAAATACTTTTTTAACTGCATGGTGATTTCCTGGAGAGAGGGCCGTGGGGAAGGTAGAGGAGAATATAGGAGGAAAAACCATCTCATGGTTTTGATGTGGAGACTTGACTTGAGGTGATGAATACATAATACAGTGTACAGATGAAGTGTTGTAGAATTGTACACCTGAAGCCTATGTAACTGTGTTAACCAGTGTCACCCTAATGAATTCAATTAAACATAATAAATAAAATATAAACTGAAATTTTTTTAAAAATTACTAAGATTTTTCTTTTGTAAGGCTTTGGGAAAATTATGTTCCCAATTTTTTAAAATTTTGCAGATATAAGACTTTTTATGTCATTTTCAAAAAAAACAAAATCATGGGTCAATGAAATATCCCAAATAACCATTTCAAAATGTTCTTTCCGTAGCACGGGTTTCTTTTGAAAAATAGTACATCTCTGATTCATTACTAAAGGTCATCTTGACTTTGGAAGAGCAAATGAAGTTTACTTTTTTTTCCCCAAATGCCTGCTAGGTAGAGCACTACTTGTCATCACAGGAAATTTTAACAAATTGCAACTCTTATCTTTAACAAGAAAATTTTATGATTCATCTGTAAGCGAGGCAGCTCTTCCAAATGCTTTGCTATGAAATAACCAGTAAAAGGTCATTGCTGTAAAGATTGTCAAGGACATCTCCATGTTATTATAGAGTTGTGAACAGACTACTCTCTTTTAGAAGCCTTTTAAAAACATATAAAATTATCCACATCGATGACACCCCATAGTGCCATTCTAAGTCCAACTTCTTGTCTGTAATAACTTGCTGATGTATGTGCTGCAGATGACTTCCCCTGGTGGAACTGTCTCTGAAATGTGCTCTTTATGTGCATTTTAGAAATCCCACCGAGGTAGCTATGCCCTTAGTGGTCGCGTTTTCCCGTGAAACTGATATAGGTAAAGGTCACGAACCTTCTCCAGTGCCTCCTTCCTTCCATTGGCCCTGAGAAAAGCAGTTGTTCTGGTATTTGTCATTCAAACAGAATGTGAAACATACCATCTCATGCTAGGAGCATGTGCATGTCATACAAATGTATGTAGCAAACCTTCTATAGAGCATGTGTTTTTTTCTGGGTTGTTTCTTAAAATCATCCATCATGTTCTCTCTGCATTATCAACAATATTTGCTAACAGATGTGTGCATATTAGTGTTTCGCTATATTATCTCCATGCGTTATTTCAGTTATTTTTACTGTAGCAGAAAGAACAAGTATTTCTCACTGACAAGTAGCCTTTATTCTTTGTTATTATGCAAGGAACATCCAAAGTGGAGAGAAATTTGGGGAAACTTTTTGCAGACATAGATTGAGTAATGCATACCTTTAAACAGTGCTCGAAAAGGGTTTTTTTTCAAGTTGGTCTTTATATCTCATAATTGTTTAAATGTGTAACCAAGTCTGGATGCTTTTTACTAGCACTATATATAACCTTGAGCTGAGCTTTGTTGTTAACATGTGGTATAAATACATGTTTCAATAAGTTTCCTTGGTAATTTTGAATTTTTAAAGCTGTCTGCCTTGTGAAAAATAATTATCTGTGATTTTTCCTCAGAATGGATCTGACAAGAGCTAGTAACGAGAAGGGTCAGGTCTTCCCTTTGCTTGTTTGTTTTTTATTTTATTTTTCCCATCACCATTTATCCCCTCTATGCCTTCTTCTGTTTCTCACTGCCCCTCCCTGCAATTGCTTGCTTTTTGTATTATGACAATATGGAACTATCTTGGATGTTCTGGAACCCAAGACAAGGTAATAGGGTACTAAGGTAAAAAAAAAAAAAAAAATGGGTGAGTGGAGTCCCTCAGTTTGCACCCCCCATACACCCTTTAGTATAGATATTATGAGGGCAGGCTCTGGAATCAGTGTCTGGGTGAAAGTCTGCCAGTACCTTTACTAGCTAGATGGTTTTGCTAGTTACTTATGCTCTCTGCACTTTGGTTTCCTCATCTATAAAATGAGCATACTATTAATAATAGCACATCCTATTATCGACTCCTTTCCTGCTTTGTCCATCTACATCACATCTCCCTTCAAAATCTAGAATCCATCCACCCCTCCCCTCACTGCTCCTGGCAAAGCCATCTCGTACCTAGAATAGCCGAGTAGCCTCCTCACTCTTCTTCCTTCTACCCTTGTCCCTTCTGTTCTGTTTTCCATGTAGCAACCAGAGTAATCCTGTTGGATCCCAGAACCTGGCACTTCTCTGCTGAAGCTTTCCAGGGACTCCCACTGCACTCGGAATAGAATCCCAAGTCCTCACGTGCCTGCGAGAGCATTCCCACTGGCCTCCGCTGCCTCTGGGACCGCGTTTCCTCCCACGCTCTCGCCTCGCTCTGCTCCAGCCTCTCCAGCCCTGCCTCTCTTCTCAAAAACAACAGGCACACTTCCACCTCATGGTCCTCGCTCTGACTGCTCCCTCTTGTAGGAGAATCCCTCCCCAGGCAGCCACAGGGCTAGCGCTCACTCCATTCAGGGCTCCTCAGTGTTAACTTAGAACTGAGGTCTTCCCTCACCACTCAGTCTTTGCACCTCCCTTTGGGTCATTTTCTGTTACTTGACTCTGTTTTGTGTTTACTAATGGCACTTTTATACTTATCGTACTCCAGTCAATAATCTGCTTTCCAATAGTTCTCAGTCTCGGGTGACATTTTTCACTGTCTGGAGACATTTCTTACTGTCACACTAGTGGCAAAGGATAGAGGTCAGGAATGTTGCTGAGCACCTACAATGCCCAGGAGAGACTCCACTGCAACAACAAAGATTACCTAGCCCAAAATGTCAGTATTGCTGAGGTGAGAAACCCTGCTGGAGCCCCAGCTGGTTTGGCTCCGTGGCTAGAATGTTGGCCTGCAGACGGTCAACGGCATGCACCTCAGTTGCAGGCTCGATCCCTGGCCCTGGTCAGGGTTCGTGTGGGAGGCAACCAATAGATGTGTCTCTCTCACGTTGATGTTCCTCTCTTTCTGTCTCTTCCCCTCACTTCCACTCTCTCTAAAACTCAATGGTGTGGCTGTCAGAATAGGCAAGGGTTTTAGCAAGACTCTGCTATAGTAATTAAAAAAAAAAACCTCCCAACTTCTCAGGCCTAACCACAACTGAAGGTTTACTCCTTTGCCCACATATATAATGTCCATGGCTTATGGATTATTTGATTGACTGAAGCAAGCCACACAACTAAGCCTAATGGGAATGGGACACGAAAAAGAATATATATAGGCAATAGGAAGACAGTTTGTTTGTTTTTTTAACTTCAAAAAATAAAGGTTGTAAAATATATTGGTCAGGCTTTTGGTTAGAGTCACAGTAGAGTAACTCACACTGGCTTAAGAGAAAAGAGAATTTATCGACTCTCATAACCAGGTAGTCGAGAGGAAGAATAACAAGTGACCCAAATGAGATTGCTTTCTCTCTCTTTCTATCTCCCTATCTCTACCTCTACCTCTACCTCTACCTCTATCTCTCTTCCTTTTCCTCTCTCCCCATTCCTATTCCTCTCCCACCTGACCTCCCCATCTCTTTGTCCAACCCCCTCCCTTCCCCACCTTATCTCTGTGTTGGATTTATTCTCCTATTACAGACATCCCATCCCCAGATGGAGGAGAAGACTGCTGACAGCCCCTGACTAACACCCTTTGAGATTCATGAGTAAGAAAATGAGTCATCTTCTCCAGGTCTAGATGAATGGAGATCTATGATTGCCTGGATCTGGATCCAGGCCACGTCTGTGGCTGGAGTGAGGGAAGCTGCAGTAATTGGCAGCCCTACAGCTGTACCACATGATCAGAATAGGGGAGTAAAAATTTCCCAGAATTACCTAAGAGCAGGTCCTGCGCAGGTGAAAACAGCCCTGCACAGGGCTCCAGCACGTCCTGTCTTGCTCTAAATAAGATAAAATACATGAAAGCCTTTTGTCAACTGCAAAGCATTGTCCAAAAGCTAATTGCTGTTCTTATTCCTTTCAAGACGGAAAAAAAAAAGCCCCATTATTTCCGAGGGTAAAATTAGTGCTGGTGGCAGGCCAGTATTGTCCCACACACTCACTGAGGTGAAAGTAAAGTTGCAGTAAATAGACAGAGGTTGCCTGCAAATTGAGTAAGTCGATGACAAGAGCGTGTTTCGTTTTTAAAACTAGAAATAGTGCTTGTTACTTCGGAATGAGGTTGTACCTGCAGGACAACTATAGGGCGGTAATGTGAAAAGTTCTGTTAATATGCATTTTCTGAGGGCTACTGTGTCCCTGGCTAGATGCTAGCGGGTATTCTGGAAGAATAAGGCACAGCTCCTCTCTTGCAATGTTTCACTGTGACCAGATCCCAATAGCTCGAAATATGCAGATTATGTCAAGGAAGGAGCAGGACAAATTGACCGAGTTTCTCCCTTCTCCTCCTGATGCCTTGACAGCCTGTGTCTCAGACACAGTGAATGATGTTTAATTTAATTCGTGTGCTGGAGGCAGCGCGCCCTGCATGGCAGCTGTGCACGGTTGGTTTGAAAGGGCTTTTGCAGCAAGGCCAAAGGCAGGAAGCACATTGCTGTGACACCTTGATGAATGCATCCCTTGGAAGGAAGCACCCTTATAATAAAGTCACAAAACAAAATCTTCAGACAGACATTCTTGGGAGCCCGGCGGCCTGCATACATGCGTGCAGCCAAAATACTTCCAAAATGACCCCCTTGAAGGTAAATAAGGCCAATGCTAGGCAGAATTTTTAAAAGTCTGACTGCTGTGTCTCCAGGCAACATTTCTATAGCCATCTTCTGGTAAACACACACACACACACACACACACACACACACACATACACATACACACACACTCACACACTGCATCCATCTCTGTTATGAACCCTACTCCTGCTTCCAATACCCAGTGCCTCTTACTTTCCCAGTCAAAACAGGGAAGAAGAGATAGTTGTCACTTTCCCCTGTTGAATGATCAACTGGGTGAGTTTTGTGTTGCTGAATTTTGCCTGCTCAATAGGCGTTACATTTCAGGCCTTGAACTCTAACTGTGGTAAATGACAGCTTCTGAGCCAACGAGTGCCTGCCGGGGGAAAGGGTGAGGTGTCTGAAATCACACTCAACCTTATTGTGACAACAGTCCTGATGGAGAAAGTCCAACTCCGTCTTTACAGCCCGAGTAGGGAACAGTGATATGGGAATCATGTCTCCAGGAGCCTCCTCTCCCCAGAGTCTTGATTGGCGGGGGGACTGGTCCTAGAGCTGGTGTCCAGGAGGTCAGTCTCTTCACCTTGGCTGCACTCCAGGAACCAGAGCTGCATCCGAGATAGTAAGGATCCCAGACTCATGTCTCTCTCTCCATCTCCATTTTCCTTTATCGTCCACGTATTAGTCTGCCATAGCAAAGTGCCTCAGACTGCATGGTTTCAACTACAGAAATTAATTTTCTCCAAGTTCTAGAGGCTAGTCGTCCAAAACCAAGTAGCTAGTAAGGCTGGGTTCTTCTGAGGCCTCACTCCTTAGTGTGTAGGTGGCCATCGTCTCTCTGTTTTCACATGGTCTTCCCTTTGTATGTAGGATCTGTATATGTGGTTTAGGGCCCACCCTAACGACCTCATTTTAACTTAATTATCTCTTTAAAGATCTTATCTCCATATTCGAGAGTACTGAGGGATTAAGGGCACCAAGAGATGAATTTGGAGGGGTATACAATTAGCTCATAACAACTTACCTCCTTCCCCTTATCTTGACCACTTTCCTTCCCTTAACTGCCTACTCCAGGTCAGGCCTGGCTGACCCAGGTACTTGGTTGCCAGATGTGTGGAGCCAGAGAGAAGACAAATGATAGATCAAAATGGTGACTAGGGGCCATCTGAGCCAACCATAGACTTAGCAGGCTCAGGTCCATGGCTGCTTATGAGAAGTGTGTGACATAAGGACCTGAGATAGGAAGGACATTGACCCAGACTTGCACAGTTTAATTAAAATCTGGACTTTCCCTTC
The DNA here is from genome assembly GCF_014108245.1 of Pipistrellus kuhlii. Classification (NCBI taxonomy): domain Eukaryota; kingdom Metazoa; phylum Chordata; class Mammalia; order Chiroptera; family Vespertilionidae; genus Pipistrellus; species Pipistrellus kuhlii. Next base: position 33,877,744 of record NW_023425427.1, on the reverse strand, counting down.
CTTGCCTTGCATGATTCATGATTCTTTCATATTATACACATTGCTTTTGTGATCTTCATTATTAGCTAGTTAACATTAATGATAGGGAAAGAGCAAAGGGGAGGCCAGACGTTTTAAGCATGGTCATCTGGGCAGCTTCTCAAGCAGCTACAGCTTCATGCTCCCCATGGAACCACAGTTCATTCATTCCCTGCAGATCACGGGGGAAGGGACAAAACAAAGGGGAGATGGGAGCATGAGCAGAGAAGACAGGGTGATGTAGGGAAGATGCTTGCCTGTCAGTGGGTACAATGGATTGGCTAGGAGGTGGAACCTATCAGAAGCAGGCGAAATCTTGGAGAGTTCATTGGTTAATTTGAAGAAGCTCCTGGTTAAAATCCTGAAACACCGAGTTCCTCTCTCTGGCTTGCTCTGGCTGTATCTTGCTTGGTGACCCACACTCGCTCATGTGCTCTCCTGTTCTCTCTCCATCGCCTTTGGCCTTAAGCAGCCACAGGGCCCATGGTATGTAGGTACCACGCACAATGGACTGCTGCTAGGAAAACATGCTAAGCTAGCCAGATGCTGGACTGGACTTGAATGTGGGACAAAAATTCTGGACAGTGGCTTTAATTCTGGCCCTGCTGAAGACAAGATTGAATTTCTTCCATGGCAAGACAGAGATGGGAACATGCAGAGAAACCCCCTTAATTTTACATAATCAATAAAGCTTTCTGCAAAATCCCATCCTCCTGGGGGCGTGGCGGCTCAGAAAATTCCTTTTCTCTAGGCACCCCAAGAACTCCACTTCCACCAATAACACTTTCTCCGCTTGAAACCTCCTTCTGCCACAGAGTTAACATGACCCTCTAGATTTTACGGCTAGTCACTTGGATGAAGAGCCTCCCTCACTCGGGGCATTTTAGTTTAGTTGTTTAGAGATTCCGCTAGATGATTCCATGAGAGTAGTGGCACATCTTGTGCTTTTTGAGTCCCCGAAGTCGAAATTTCTCAGCAAATGCTTACTCAATGTGTTTTAAATTAGGTTGTTCACACTCTTTCTTTGAACTCCTTTGGCTTGTGTATCCTATCTGTGTCTCTCATTCTGCCTTCTATGTGGGAAAGTACACAGTGTGCTCCGTGCTTTCAGAAACATAAGCAGGTTGGTGAAACGGTTATGAGCTTCGAGTCTGGCACCGGAATGCTTGGGTTTGAAGTCACTGATTATTGGCCTGGTGGCTGGGTTAGTTTGCGAGGGTTACCAAAACACAGTACCACACACTGGGTTGACTTACCCACAAACGTATTGTCTCCAGTTCTGGAAGCTGGAAGCCTGAGATTGAGGTGTCGGCGGGGTGGTTTCTTCTGAGTGTTGTGAGGAGGACTCCTGGCTTCTGGTGGTTTGCAGGAATCTCTGCTTTTCCTTGGCTTCTGTTGCCTCACCTCAGTCTCTGCCTACACCTTCACCTGGCATTCTCTCTGTGAGCATGTCTGTGTCCTAATTTCCCCTTTTTTTGTAAGGAAACCAGTCATATTGGAGTAGGGACCACTCTACTGCATATGACTTCAACCCAACTAATGTCATCGGCAATGACTCTATTTCCAAAGGAGGTCGCATTCTGGGGCCTAGGGTTTGGGACTTCAGCTATACTAATCGTGTTTGTGTGTGTGTGTGTGTGTGTGTGTGTGTGTGTGTGTGTGTATGTGTGTGTGTGTAAGGACACATTCGCCCATTATAGCAGCCCTTGGCAAATGACCTGGTTTCAGTTTGCATGCTAGTAAAATAGAATAAAAATATAACCTAGTTTATAGGGATGTTGTGTGATTAAGTGGATTAATATTCGTAAAGCATTTAAAACAGTGCATGGCACAAGTAAGCCCTGCATCAGCATTAACCATTAGTTTTTGGCTGCGAATGTGTCTTTCTTCTTCATGAACCAGTGGTGGTGGAAACTCCACTTGGTCGTATTTCTAATGGTGTCACATCATCTAGAGCACAGCACTTGGTACCTGATTGAAAATCTTTGAACTGAATTTATTAAACTAAACGGAAGGCACGGTGATCCTGGACTAGAATTGAAAGTCTGTCTGGATTTGTGAGATAATACATTTGGTAGATTACACTTCATCATGCCAGTCACATAGTTGGCCCCAAACGCTTGCCCTGCGATGCATCTGAAACCCCTCTTCTTTCTTGTTCTTTTCCTGAGATTTCCTGCTTTCTTAAGAATGGTTGGGGAACTCAGTATTACACATACAAATGCCGTATTGTCTCCAGGAGTAGAGAGAGCTTTCAGCTTGAGTGTCTTACCTTCAGTCACTGGCGTCATTGATGCTGTGGTTCTCTAATCAGTCGTGGTATTATCAGAGCGAGGCAGGAACAAGGAGAGATGAGAAACGAGATATTTCTTCCTCGGAGTCCTGGGTGGGCCATCTGGCAATCTTTAAATCCAGGTGCCAGACTGAATAGCATGCTTTGGGTGACTTTATAAATGTATTCTTCAGGGGAGATGTTGTTCTAACCTCTGTGCTTCACACGGCTTCCTAGCTGATGGAAATCTTTTCTGTCCTTTGCTTGAAAATTATGTGGAACACGGCCCAGTAGAGACTAATAAATCAGCATAAGAACTTCTCAGCTGGTCTGAACAGCAGCTAATGATGGGAAAGGTGGTTGAATTATTCTGCATAAAGCCGGGACAAGAAAATGATGTGCGAGTATATCAAGTTCAGCGAATATGAGGCACTGTCTCGGGGTCCTGAGTGAAACAGCAACCCAGTTCTTCCTCATGTTCCAGGGACAGGGAGACCACCTCCATGTGGGAGTCTGAGTGATGAAATGAGGAAATGCCACATGGGGAACAGTGAGGTCAGGTTCTAGCCTACACTGGGTTGCTTATTGGTTCCTTGAAATTAACAAGTCATGTTACATTTTGTGTCTCCATCGCCTCTTTTGCCCAATGAGGTTGTTGAACTAGGACCATGATCTTTGAGGTTCCATCTATGCCAGTGGTTCCCAACCTTTTTTTGGCCATGCCCCGCCTAAGCATCTCTAAAATCCTGCCTCGATGCACACACCCCTCCCCCCCGCCCCATGACATATAATTCTTATTATTAAAAAAGTGAACTCCTATTCATGTGGAGGAAGCCTAAAAGGCCATTTCCTTGATCTAAACAAGCTTCCAAAGAACATGGCATCCATTAAAGAGAAAAATAAAAGAATGAAAGGACAGTTGAAATACCAAGGAAGAAATCACTAAGAAATTGTTAAAAATAATAATAATATTAAAAAATAGAAAATAAAGTTTCAAAACATAATAGAGAACTAAAATGCATAAATATGCCATAATATATATTTACATACTGTATATGAGGCCCCTAGAACCATAAGAAATGCAAAAAATTCACTGCTAATAACGCATTCTTGAATTGCCCCCTTAAAAATCAAAGTGCCCCACATTGGGAGCCACTGTCCTATGCTTTCACTTCCCCCATCACATTTTATAGATCTGTAGACCTGCATTGTTGACTCCAGGCTAAGTGGTTACAATCACTCTAGTTTCCGATAACACACCCTTTAATTACTCTCATGCAGTTCAGTTCCCAGTATTTGTATTTTCTGGATTGCATTGTCTCAGGATTGTATATTCTAAATTGCATGGTCTCAAACCAATTCAAGGCTTGAATAAGAGCCTGAGTATGTATTATAACTGAATCATAGGAAAAGAAGGAAAATGTAGAGGTCAACTCTTCCTTAATACTGAGAAATTATCTGAGTGGATTAGCAAAGAAGTGTCCCCACATGTGAGATAGAAGATTGTTCATCATGATTGTGCATGTTTCTCTGCTCACAATACTTCTGGCACCAAATGGGTGGGCTTTATGCCCCTTGTACCAACCAATTTTCCAATGCTCTGGACCCCACTGGGCATCACATAATTTAATTCGGACACTATCTGGAGTTAGTGCCCAATTCCACACGTGTAAGGGCTCAGTCCCACAGGACTGCCCTCAGCTTCCCTCAGATATCAGTCACACATGGTGGGTCCTCAGGGTACCCACACTTCTGTCATCTTGCCTACTAAGTTGGAGGGTCCCACAAACCCGGTCAGTTTTCAGTAATTTGCTAGAAGAGCTCATGAAACTCAGGGAAACATCAACCTATATTTATTAATTTATCATAAAGGACATTATAAAAGGTACAGATTGAAGAGGTATTTAGGGGAAAGTCAGAAGCCCCCCCCCCCACCATGTAGAAATGTCTGTCCTTTTGGTGTTGGTGTGTGCTACCCTCTCAGCATGTGAATGCATTCAACACAGATGCTCTCTGAGCCCCATTTAGGAGTTTTTATGGAGGCTTCATCATGTAGACATGATTGATTATTAATTCAGTCTCCAGCCCCTCTTCCCTTTATGGAGAATACAGGAGGGGCTAAAAGCTCCAAGCATCTACAGACTGTGGAATCTCAGAGGGAAGGCAGAGGCGCTTTAGTGGAGGGATAGGAGGGTTGGGAAGAGATCAACTAAAGAACTTATATGCATATATGCCTAACCCATGGGCACAGACAATAGGGTGGTGAAGGCCTGGGGGATAGGACAGGGTTAGGCTAGAAGGGATATTGGGAGGGGGCGGCAGAGGGGGTGGGGGAGAGAGACAAGACATGTAATACTTGTAATACTTTCAACAATGATGACTTAATTTAAAATAAATAAATAAATAAATAAATAAATAAATAAATAAATAAATAATAAAAGTTCCAAGCTTCTAATCATGGCTTGATCTTCCTGGTGACCAGCCCCTCTTCTGAAACTGTCCAGGAGCCAACAAGGAGACATCTCATTAGAACAAAACATGCTTCTCTCACTCGGGAAATTCAAAAGGCTTTGGGAGCCGAGTGTAAGAGGCTCCTATCACTCCAGAAATTACAAGGGTTTTAGGAGCTCAGTGTCAGGAACCAGGGACCGAGACCAAATGCATATTTCTTGTGTCACATTGTCCTTGTGAAATCCTGGAATAAAGCAGAAACAGAAGGAAATATAAAGGGTGAAAAGCATCCCTGGGTCTCACCTTTCGCTCAGACCTTCTTAGCAAGAGGGCAGGTGAGTCATTGATATCAGGCAGAGACAGATGAAGGGTCTCCCGGAAATAGGCCAGCAGATCCCTGCCTGGAAGAGCTTGCTGCAGTATTCTGAGGGGGGTCACCAGTCAGTTAAGGCGCCAACTAGCTGGGGATGAATTTATTTTTATTTTTTATTTTAATTTTGGCAGGTTGAGCTCAGGCAGCGTGTGGTTTGGGATGATCTAGGAAGAAAATGCTTTGTGAGGTTAGAGTGAGCTGGGTCGCTCTGCCCCATATCGTGCCTAGATATTTCTCTGAAGCAAGGAGTAACGTGGATGTGGAAGAAGTTCTGAAACCTCCAGTCTTCCTAAACAGTCCCTGTAAGAAGAGAGGTGGGTGGGGGAGGAGGAAGAACACACATCAAAACCCAGATTTGAATAGTCTCTAATTTTTAAGAGTAAATGTGTTTTTATCCTACTTTCTCCGAAGAGCCCCAATGCATTTATTCTCTAAGTCCCTAGTTACATTCACTTGATAATGAAGGTCTGCATGGACTCACACTCTTTCAGATCCGTTTTGGTTGTCATGACTTCATGACTGTTTCTATCCATTCGTAATGCTGCTTGCTTTCAGAAATGTGATTTTTTTTTTCTTGTGAGCACTTCCTTAGACTAGGTATTCTTCTTAAGAAGGACCTGAAGAAAACGTGCAGAATGCCTTGGCTACATTTTTATGACCTAGGCATTTTATTAGCCCTCACTACACAGGGGCAGTTCTGTTTACTCGTCTGCTATCCCAAAGCTCTGCAGAGCTGGCTGCAGATCAGGCCGCCAGCTATTCCCAAGCCACTGGTTGCTCTCAAAGCCAAGGATGAGCTAATTAGCTGAATTTCACATTTGAGGAAAAACCATCTGAGAGCATGAAACATGTGGGCTGGTAAAACCCGAGACAGTTTTTATACTCACATAACATTTGGTGGAAAATAAATCCAGATAAATGCTAATTCCTTCATAGTTAAATGGTTAAAATGCTGCTTTGTAAGAATTACTTTATAGACACATAATATTTTTCAACCCAGCTCCTCACTTTGATTTGGCCTATAACCAGTTTATTTGTATTATTTTTCTAACATCTAAATCAGCATAATCAAGCATATCATTTGTCAATCATTTTTATATGTTGAAAATTCTGACTTCAAATAATCCTTTGGTATATATTTAAAAATCAATTTTGCTATTTAAAAAACCTCAGTTAACTCAAGAATTTCTTTAGTGTCTAATTTGCTATAAAGAAACAATATGCTTGATAGTTATTTAATCATTTTGAATTTCAGTTTTCATATAAAAAAATGGAAATAATGCCCCCCTTACAGTGTTATAGAGTAGATATGAGATAATAAATGGGACATACTTTGTGAGCAGAAAGGTCTAATATTAGCATTGATTTTACTAAAAGCAAAGCAACTGAAATATAATCATATATCTATACTAGAGACCTGATACACAAAATTTGTGCATGGCAGGGGGTGTCCCTCAGCCTAGCCTGCACCCTCTCCAATCTGTGACCCCTTGAGGGATGTCCAACTGCCCATTTAAGCGAGATCGGCTCTACACAGGCAGTTGGATATCCCTCTCAAAATACAGGGCTGCTGGCTCCCAACTGCTCACCTGCCTGCCTTCCTGATTGCCCCTAACCACTTCTGCCTGCCAGCCTGATCACCCATAACCACACCCCTGCTAGCCTGATAGATGTCTTACTGCTCCCCTGCCAGCCTGTTTGCCCCTAACTGCCCTCATCAGGCCTGGTCACCCATAACTGACCTCCCCTGCGGGCCTGATCACCCCTAACTGCCCTCCTCTGCAGGCCTGTTCCCCCCCAACTGCCCTTCCCTACAGGCTCAATTGCCCCCTGCTTCCCTCCCTTGCAGGCCCGGTCTCTCCCAACTTTCCTCCCCTGCTCGCCATCTTGTTGTGGCCATCTTGTGTCCACATGGGGGCAGCCATCTTGTGTGTTGGAGTGATGGTCAAGTTGCATATTATTCTTTTCTTACTTTTATAGGATATAAAAGTCTAATATGCAAATTGTCCCCATGGAAATTTGACCAGGAGACTGATTGCTCACTCTGACATGCGCTGACCACCAGAGGATGGCACAGAATGAAGGAAGGCCCCAGCTGGCAGCTGGCAGCTGGGGAAGGGAGGCTCTGGCCAGCAGCTGGAAGGCCCCAATTGGCCCTGATCACTGGCCAGGACTAGGGACTCTGCCCGTGCACAAATCTCATGCACCGGGCCTCTGGTATTGTAATAATTATGTACTGTGCCAGGTGGGTAACTAGAGTTATCAGGGGAATCACATTGTAAATTATATATACAAATATCTAACCACTATGCTATACACCTAAAACTAATATAAAATAATATTGAATATTAACTGTAATTGGAAAAAAAAAATAGAAAGATGTTGGGAGTCTTGTTAAGCCCAAGAGATGGGCCAGGGAGAGTTATTAGTGTCAAAGGCCTTTTCAGGGTATATACACATTTGCTGTTGGCTTTTGGATGAGTTGAAGCTTCAAAGGTGCTTTAGTGTCAGGGACATTTACAGCTTCCGTTTCTAAGCCTCTCCCTAGATGGTAATGTGGTTTAGTTCCCCGCCGACAAACCCTCTAGAGAGAGGCCGTGGTGTGATGTGGCTGCCCTCTTTGGTGTAAGCAGTGGAGAGAGAACGCAGGGAGATGGTGGTTGTGATGGTGGTTGTCCTCTCCTGGACACCTGACTGATGGTCCAGACTGTGAGCAGTTTTCCACCTGATCACTTGTCATTCAGGTTCCTGGTCTATGAAGGCTGGAGAGCGTTTGCTTACTTAGAATCACTGAAGGTCACACTTTAGTGATTGCGGGAGAGGAGTATTTGGAGGTGGGGCCAACAGGGGGCGGAGCCACAGTTGGTTGGCTGGCCGCCTCCTCCCCCAAATCGGGCCAGCTGGCCACTGCAATGTGCAGCATAGCCACTGGTTGTCTGGTCATTCCACCATTTAGACGCTTGGCATATATATATGTGTGTGTGTGTGTGTGTGTGTGTGTGTGTATGTATATATATGTATAAATATGTATATATGTATGTATATATTGATATATATTATATATTAGAGGCCTGGTACATGACATTCGTGCACTGGGGCGGGAGGATGTCTCAGCCCAGCCTGTGCCCTCTCACAGTCCAGGACCCCTCAGGGGGTGTTTGACTGCTAGCTTAGGATGTCCTGTGGGAGTGCACTGACCACCAGGGGCAGCTCCTGTGCTGAACGTCTGCCCCTTGGTGGTCTTGCATGTCATAGATTCCAGTCATTCGGCCATTTGGTCAATTTGCATATTAGCCTTTTGTTATGTAGGATAAATAGATTATTGGCTATATTCCCTATGCTGTCCTTAATCCCATCCCTTTTTTTCTCAGTTCCCCAATGCCCCTCCCATCAGGCAAACATCAGTTTGTCCTCTGTATCTATGAGTCTGTTTCTGTTTTATTTGTTCATTTTTTGTTCTTTAGATTCCACATATAAGAGAAATCATATGGTATTAAGACACCCACATTCATCTGTTAGTTCATCTCCATGTAACAGATAACCCAAATTAACACTGACTTAAGCACACAAGAGCACTTTTTATCTCATGCAAAAGAAGTCTGATGGACGGAACCTAAAGAATGTGGACGCTCCACAAAATGTGAAGGGCCCCTTGCATCTTCCTGTACATTGTCCAGGTCTATGGCTTATCTCCTGAAAGTCACCCCAGCCTCCAAGATGTTTGCTGTAGCTTCATCCCACCAGTTCAATAGGATGGAGAGAGGAAGAACTCAAAAATGTCTTTCCCTAGTTCTTTCTCCCTGTTTTAAGGAATCTTCCTGGAAGTCATCCCAGCAATTCATGCATATATTTCATAGGCCAGAACTTGTCAGTTAGCAACACTCAGGTGCAAGAGAGGCTGGGAAATATAGTATTTTAGTTTGTGCATTGTTGCCCTCAGTTGTATAGGCATTTTATTAGTAAGAAAAAAAGGCAAGAATGGATTTGATAAGCAACTAGCAGTTCCCACAAAAAGTGTAAATTATTTGTGGCATCCTGGGGAAAGAGTAGAATGGAAAATCCATGGTCAAGGAGAATTGACCTGGTAACCTGACCAACTGTCTACATCCACACTCCCGCTCTTACTGGACCAATAGCATGGCTCTCCTTGATATTTGCGAAGCCATGTATAATCACATTACATGCATTATCTCATTAAGTCTCAAAGCAACCCTGGAAGTAGGTGCTAATATTATTCCTATTCTATATGTACTCAATTCAAACTTGAGATTAATTTAATGAAAATTACTAGGACATAGAGACTTGAACTCAGGTCATTATCTCGGAAGCAAATACTCTAAACTAACATGCTATCCATCCTACTTAGAAGATAAGAAACAATGAGGAGAAGTTTTGAAGAAGTTACAGAATAAAATTATGTCCCAGAACTAAAGTTAAAAATGGTATATTAAAATGCTAAAAGATAATTTTTAATGGTAAAGTGGTGACTCTCACACAAATACTAAATGAACTTGTATCAAATAATTTTATTAATGAGTGAGCCAGTTAGCTATTAAACCTCCTCTTATAGATAAAGAGGAATGCTGAGAAGAAACTACAGATAGATGCAGGACTGGCCTACGCACAGAGCATTCCACCAGATGCAATTATTTTCTATTTCTCAGAGCAAGAATTACTTGCATCATCTTCTGTTTTCTTACAGAGATCTAAAATAGCTCTAAGACACGAAAGACAAAGATACCCTTGGCCCTTACTAACCTTGTCATCCATTTTAAAAACTCAGCATTTAAATTATTTCTCCCCATTGCCAGGTATGCCAGCATTTAGAGAGACATAAAGAATATCCCCAGCCTGGCTGGCATGGCTCAGTAGGTGAGCGTCGACCTATGAATAAGGAGGTCACAGTTCCATTTCCGGTCAGGACACATGTCTGGGTTGTAGGCTCGATCCCCAGTTTGGGGCATGCAGAAAGCAGCCAATCAATGATTCGCTCTCATCATTAATGTTTCTGTTTCTCTCTCTCTCTCTCTCTCTCTCTCTCTCTCTCTCTCTCTCTCTCTCTCTCTCTCTCCTTCCTTTCTTCCCTTCCTCCCTCCCTCTCTGAAATCAGTAAAAATACATACACATATATATTTAAAAAGCATATTCCCCCAAGTTCCTTTTAACCAGTTACCCTTCATTGACCTGCTAACGTAGGACCAGCATAAAGACTGGAAAGGGGAATAATGATCTTTTCTCTTGGAACTGCTCCCCTGTGTTGGTAATAACTTTCCAAACTAAGATGGAAACTAGATTCCAAGGGCTGCTATGTCACCTTTGGTGAGGTAATTAACAAATACATATTGGATGCCTTCAATGTGCCAGATACTCTGCTAGCTGAGCAAAGTAGACACGACCCCTGCTGTCAGATACAGTTCAGGAGAGAAAACGTCCCTTCCAAACGAGGGCAAATAATCTGGCTGATAGGATGTGCAAAGTGCAACCCCAATCCCCCCCCACACACACAACTGTGAATTGCTTCTGTAGACATTCCAGGTTTCAGTGCTTACTTTATAATGATCAAAGCTTCCTTTCCAAGTCTAAACAGCTTGTCTACCTCCTTGAGGCTCCCTTTCCCCAGTTTTTGGGCATTCTGGAACATCTTTAAAGGGAAACAACTATCTGTATTAAACTTGCCAGAGTGGGTGTGTTTTTTTTGTTTGTTTGTTTTTGTTGTTGTTTTGTTGTTGTTGTGTGTTTTGTGTGTGTGTGTGTGTGTGTGTGTATGTGTGTGTGTGTGTTTGTTTGTTTTGTTGGTGGCCAAACTATAGGATTGGCAACATCTCCCTCATAAAAGCTTCCTGCGACTTCTGCCACCTTTGGAAATTCTGCGAGTGATAAAGGGGCATATAATTACTCAGTACTGAGAAGCTTCTGGACTCCTCCCCTTCTGCTCTTAAGTCGTCCCAAAGAGAAGCAAGGAGAAATCCCTTTCTTTGACTCTTTCCCTTCCTTCTGCATCTGTCTCCTGCCTCTGCCTTCTGTCTTCCTCACTCTATGTTCTCCTCATCGCCCTGCCAACTAGTTCTTGTTTGCAAAGGTTTTCTGTGCTCACGTCTCTGGCTGGTTCCTCCAGGGGCCCATTTATTCCTTTTTAGCCGCCAGTTTCACAGGCCCTGTTTGCTGCACACTGTAATTAAGCAGCAGTGGCCCAGAGAGGTCAGAGGCAGTGCTCAGTGCTGTAATCACCTTGATTACAGGAGAGAGGCAGGTATGCACTGAGGGGGAGAAAGGAAAAAGGGAGAGAGAGCGGGGGAGACAGTAACCACAGGTACTTCCTCTTCAGACCCTTCTCAGAAAGGAGCCAAGCCATAATGCCACTATCATCAATAATGGTTATGAACTAAGCTTGTTGAAACACATTGACAGATACAATTACTTTCATCCAAGTCCGCCCCTGATTGGACACTGACCCCTCCTTTCCCCCTCCTCCCAGGACTCAATGTCCTGATTATAAAATGATGGGCTCAGAACAAGTAGTTAGCAAAAACCTTTAGCTCAAATATTCTGTTTAAGTAAATTAAAGCCACTGAACTTTTAACAGTAAGCTTGCTATTGCTTTTTATATATTTTTTAAATTACTTTATTGATTAAGGTATCACATATTTGTCCTCAACCCCCTATTTCAATCCCCCACCCCTCCCCACTCATGCCCCCACTCCCCTATTGTCTTTGACCACTGGTTAGGCTCATATGTGTGCACATAAGTCCTTTGGTTGATCTCTTCCTTTTATCCCCACCCTCCCTTTGAAGTCCAACAGTCTGACCCATGGCTCCTAATCTCTGGGTCTGTTCTTGGTCATCTGTCTATGTTCACCATTTCTCCTAGATGAGTGAGATTATGTCCTACTATAAACATAAGAATCAAAAATGAGACAAGCAATAATCATTATGCTGAAAGGCTTATGAATCAATCTGTAGTGAGTTTCTTTCTTGGCCAGCAGTTCTTTTGAAACCCAATTTCTTTTTCTTTTTCTTTTCTTTTTTAAAAAAAATATGTATATTTTATTGATTTTTTTTTACAGAGAGGAAGAGAGAGGGATAGAGAGCTAGAAACATCAATGAGAGAGAAACATCGACCAACTGCCTCCTGCACACCCCCTACTGGGGATGTGCCTGCAACCAATGTACATGCCTTGACCAGAATCGAACCCCGGACCCTTCAGTCCAAAGACCAACACTCTATCCACTGAGCCAAACCAGTTTCGGCTTGAGACCCAATTTCAATGTCAAACTATTGCTTTTTAAAAATATCTGAGCCAGTGTTGAGCATTGCCATTAAGGAATGGGGCTGAAGGAAAAGAAAAGAAACATTGGTTAGGGGTCCTGTTGTTTGGGGGGCTGGCTGCTCACTGGCTTTTTTTGTTTTCATTAAAGTGATAACTGTACATGAAGAAGGGGAATCCAGTAATTTAGGCAGTTCTAAAATAAAACAAAGTCATGTCCCACCCACCCATTCATGCCAATCGTGTTTTCCAGTGAATCACTCTGAGCTTTTGACTTTTTAGTTATTTAGCTGATGGCCATCATCACTTTATATCCTAATACCCACTTTTCTGTTATCCTGAGTTATCTACTTTGAATATAGTATTGACTCCCACTCACTATAGTGGAAGAGGAACTGTCGTCTTCAGAAGCACCTCCCAATTTTGTTCGATTATATTATTTCTAGATTGTCAGGGTTTAGAATAATCAGTCTTTAATGCTTTGTCTATAACTTGCTTCTGAAAACATACCCCCCAGAAAAGCATATAAAGTATAGTGATCATATAAATATCTTCCCCTATGGAACCAAGTGATTTCATTGAACCCATAGAAAAGGAAATGTTACCCTGGCCAGTGTGGCTCAGTTGGTTAAACATCATCCCATGCACCAAAGGGTCAACAGTTTGATTCCCAGTCAGGGCACATCCCCAGGTTTCTGGCTCGATCCCCATTAGGGATATGTGTGTGCAGGAGGCAGCCAATTGATGTGCTTCTCTCTCTCCCTCTCCTATCCTCTCTCACTAAGATCAATAAAATCATATTTAAAAAAGAAAAGGAATATTAATGCTACTTCAAAAAGAATGTTCTACATATAATAAATGGGTAAACTTTTACTTTCAAATTTATTCACTTCTAATTCTACCTATGTTATCCTTTTTCTTACATCTTTTCCTCTTGACTGATTCCTTGTGTCTTTTGTTGTTGTTGCTGTTGATTTTATATTTGTTACACACAGAAAACCTTTGAGGCTTTCTATATCTGAAAATATTTTCTATTCCCTCACACTTTGGATTAATCATTTTGGATTAATTTTATAACACCCTATAAAATTGGAATGGTTAGCATTCAGTTTCCTGAATTATAAAATGATGGAATGATTAGAATGGATGAATCCATTTCTAACCATTAGTCTTTTATTTTAACTTCTTTATTACCAATTTTTAATATTAATCTCTTAATTGTGTAGATTTATTTATTTTTATTTCTGACAAAGCATTTTTGAAGAGGGCTTTTGGGTGCTATATGAGTTTTTTCATGTTGAAAATGTGAATCACACCTTCTGGATTTAATCTTCTTTTGGTCACAATTATTTCTTTTTCTAAATTCTGTAATCATTGTTCCATTGTTTTCCAAATGAATGTGACTATGGAGAAGTTAATGCTAGCCTGACTTTCTTACACTTTTAATATGATTCATTTTTCTGCCTAGGTGCCGGAGGAATTTTTTCCCCTCTAAATCCAAAATCTTGAATAGAATATATTTCCATGTTACTATTACTACATGAAATTTTCCTATGACCACAATGTATTTTTCTTTTAACAAGTTAATTTTTTTTCAGGGGACTTTCTTTTAGTATACCTTTGAGTGATTTTTTTCGTTCCATTTTTCTATGTCTTGAATTACCTTTATGCTGTTTTGTTTAATTTGTCTTCCCTGCCTATTAGCTTCTTTCTGATTGCAGAAATCAGTTTGCCTCTTAAAATATGCATTCATTATGATAATCTCAAGCTTTTCTATTAATAACATAATTTAAAAATTTCCTATTATAAAATATTTCATGCATATAGAAATAGAGGTGAGTATAAATATAAGGTGTAAAGAATACTAAACAAACACATATATATCCACAATCCAGTTTAAGAACAATCAAAGCAGTTTTACTATTGAAAACATTTGAACTTTTTTATAAAATCAATTATCTTATATTTTCTCCAGCAGCCTGCTTCCCCCCTCACCCCCTAGTTTAAAATTCTGCTTATTAAATTAATTTATGTTAATACATATTTCTCACTGTTGAATAGTATACAGGGTTACCACCATTTATTCATTCATTTTACTGTCACTAATTCATTTTATTTTAAAATTTTATTTTATAACTACTGATATTATAAAAATTTTAGGACAAGTTATCTTCTATACATGTTCAAAATTTTGTCTGGAATATATATTTCTAGGGGGTGATATTTTTAAGCCATAGAATTAAGGATATTGTTAGCTCAGTTATGCCAAATGCTTTGGTAAAATTATTATATATAATTTGAGTGTAATATATTATTTTCTTAGAAATTGTGTATTATCCTATAATTATGTTGCTTTGCTTCTTGATTTGTTTCCTTGGGTCTGAAATCTCTCTTTTAATCTTATTATGTTGCTTTATTATCTTGTCTTCAAATTCTTCCATTTAATCTATATTCTTTTTAACTTATATATTCCTTTGTTCTTTCTCACTTGATTTGGTCCTTGAAATAACACTGTGGAATAGGTAATATTATTATTCTCATTTATAGGGGAAAAATGGACTTCCAAGAAATTATGTGTCTAGGCCACAGTCTTAGAGCTAGTGAGTCAAGGATTCACAACCAGCACCAAGTATTCCACCTCCAAACTCTTGCTGTTTCCACTGTTTTAAGAGAAAATATAATTGAGGGCTACATGGTATAGTAAGGCCTCTAAGACTAATTAAACTTTCAAACTGAGCAGGCATAGATAAAACAACACATAATACGAGTACCGTATTTTTCGGACCATAAGACGCTTCGGACCATAAGACGCACCAGTTTTTAGAGAAGGGAAATGAAGAAAAAAAGATTCTGAAACAAATAGTGTCCTAAAATATTTTATGTGCATTAAAACCCAACATCACAGTCATAAACACATGTAATCAACCCTGTAAAGCACACATGTCAAACACAAGGCCCGCAGGCCAAATCCGGCCCACCAGGCCTTGCAATATGGCCCACACCGCGCTGTCATCACTGCACTCCGCTGCGTTCCATCACAATGATGCGCGGTGATATAGGAGGCTTGTGATCTCGAGGGCCGCCTCGCCAGCCGCGCTGTACTTGCTATCTATTACGCATGCGCATAGATAACAAGTCACGCAAGATTCAGGAGGCGTGACCTATAGTCCGGCATCCGATGTGGTTGTGCGGGTGGCAGAGCAGAGGAGAGAGTGAGTGTGCGGGCATAAAAAATACACAGCAGAAGCTGCCAGTTCCTGGCATAAAGTGCAGGCATAAAAATCGCAACAGAATCTGCTATCTGTACCCAGCCAGGCATTTATTGACTGACTTTTTTTTTCTCCACTCCATCTGCCAAATCAAGCTATCCCTGTGCAGTTTTCAACTTTTTCCTTCTAACACAGATTTCCAATAAACTACATCTTTTACTGCCAATATTGATCCCAAAATGTCCAGGAAAAGAAAAGTTGACGGTGAAGGCAGACAATTTAATGACAAATGGGAAAATGAATACATGTTTGTGCTTAGAGAGGGCAAACCAGTGTGTATATTGTGTTATGAGACAGTGTCGGTGATGAAAGAGTACAATATACGTCGTCATTTTGACACCAAACATAATGTTAAGTATGGCAAATATACTTTGGAAGAAAAGCATAAAATTGTTAAAGAACTAAAAGGCAAACTACAATCACAGCAGCAAATGTTTACAAAGGCTACAGCGAAAAATGATGCTGCAGTGAAAGCAAGCTTTATAGTGGCTGAAGAAATTGCCCGTACTTCAAGGTGTTTTTCAGAGGGTGCCTTTTTGAAGCAATGCATGCTAAAAGTGTGTGAGCAAGTATGCCCAGACCAGATATAGAGTTTTCAAAATGTCAGTTTGTCAAGAAACACCATTGCAGATAGAGTTCAAGAACTCTCAGGAAATCTATCATCACAGCTGGCTGAACAGGCATGCAGTTATATCGCTTTTTCACTTGCTATCGATGAAAGCACAGACAACACTGATACAGCGCAGCTGTCCATCTTTATACGTGCTACGAAGACCGACCTCTCTGTCACTGAGGAACTTTTGGATGTAGCTGCCATGCATAGGATGACGACTGGTAGAGATATATTTGAGGCTGTGGAGAAATCTATAAATAATTTTAAATTACCCTGGGAAAAGTTGGTGGGGCTAACTACCGATGGCGCACCTTCAATGTGCGGAGAAAAGAAAGGCTTGGTTGGACTAATGAAGGAAAGAATGCAAAAAAGTCACTGCCACACACCCTTGATTACTTATCATTGCATTATCCACCAAGAGGCTATGTGTGGAAAAGTTCTGGACATGAATGACATAATGACCACAGTCATTAAAACTATTAACTTTATACGGGCACGTGGCCTGAATCATCGCCAGTTCCAGCAGTTTTTACAGGAGGTGGGTGCAGAGCATGGAGACGTGCCATACCACACAGAAGTAAGATGGCTGAGCAAGAGCGCAGTCCTCAAAAGATTTTTTGAGCTCAGAGAACAAATTGCTCTTTTCATGGAAAGTAAAGGAAAGCCCTTGCCTGAACTGTCGGATCCCTCCTGGCTATGTGATTTTGCTATGATGTGTGACATATGTGAGCATCTCGCCCAACTGAATCTGAAGCTGCAGGGACGCAAACAAGTCATCACGAAGATGTCTGACATGATCACGGCATTCCAGCGTAAACTTCAACTATGGAAGTCCCAACTGGAACAGGACAATCTTGCCCACTTTCCCGTTTGTTTGAGTATCTCAACCACTATTTCTGGTACTTTTCCTTGCAGTCGGCTGGCTACCAAAGTTAGCCGTTTACTAAGTGAATTTGAGCGGCGCTTCTCTGACTTTAGAACACAGCACTCAGGCTTTGACATCTTTGCCAATCCTTTTACAGTTGATGTCAACAATGTGCCCTATCACCTTCAGATGGAGATAATCGAGCTTCAGTCTGACAGTGGCCTGAAATCAAGGTTTCAGGATGTTGAAATTGAGGACTTCTACCCTCTACTGCCCCCTGACTCAATGCCAGAGCTCCAACTTCATGCTGCCCGTATTCTATCCATGTTCGGGAGCACCTATCTTTGTGAACAGATGTTTTCAATAATAAATCTGAACAAAAACAAGCACAGATCACGCATTACCGATGACAACCTCCATGCTGTTTTGCGGGTTGCTACAGCCCAAGAAATAAAATACCGATGACAACCTCCATGCTGTTTTGCGGGTTGCTACAGCCCAAGAAATAAAACCGAACATTGACTCATTGATCCGGGGAAAACGGTGTCAGACATCTAGCCAGAAAACAAAACAATGAGCATTTTAGGTACATTCCAATATTACTGTTTTGCTTGATACCAATATTACTGTTTTGCTTGATAGCATGTGAGTTGGTTAACAGCACTGTTAAGGAAAAGATTGTTCCACTCATTTTAAATTCACATTTCTGGTTAACATTGTCAGTTTATGACTGTTCAGTAAACCATTCGGCCCGCGATTTAGGCTGGATTTTAGATTTTGGCCTCTTCTCTGATTGAGTTCGACACCCCTGCTGTAAAGTAAACAGCAGCATTTAGAACCATTTTAGAGCCAGGCAAGCACACAGAGACCACACAGAGCCGGGCAAGTAAAAAACTTTTTTTTTTAAAGTATATGTGTAGGGTATATTTGGACCATAGGGACTTTTTCCCCCCATTTCTGGGGGGGGGGGGGGGGGGGAGTGCGTCTTATGGTCCAAAAAATACGGTAATTCGATGAAAATCCTCCCCAATAAGACAACAACCGCAGAATACCAGGTGACATTACCCCTGATCTATCTTGGAAGTTATTGTGATAGTAAAAGGAGGAAGTCTATTGCTGCTACCACCTAAAGATTGTACATGTGTGTGAGTGTGTGTGTTTTAGGCAGCTGATAACAAGTGAAATGAGTATTGAAACAGGCTTTTGAAACCTAATGTAATATCAAGGAAACAGGATGGAAACAAGAATATGACACGGGTTTTCTTGTACTTTGATAGTATTGGGAGAAGAGCCTTTATTTGGAATCTCCCTCTATCCTCAACTCCCTCTGACCTGAAGAACCAGGTCACACAGTGAAAATTGGTGCAACAATGAATATGATGGAGGGCGGAGCCTTCGCTACATAAGGGCCTCTTCCAGAACTTGGAGGGAGAGACTGAAGTGCCTTTTTTTCCTGGAAAAGGCAGTGGCACTGAGTTACAGTTTTGGAAGAAAGGTATAGAAAGTGGCATAAGTGATCTCTAGTGAAAATAATGTAAACCAAGCATGAAGGATAGCAAAAACTGACTAAAAAAATATTATATCCTTTATCTCTGGAATTGGCTGCTCTTGTGTTTTAAAGCTACTTTCAAATGTCTATGTCAAGAAATTATATTCAGACATAGGATTATCAACTATTTTCATTGTTTCCTAAAGGTTGTCCTATGGGAGATCAATACATTTTCAATGAAAAAAGACTGCAAAGTATTCAAATAGATTTGGATGTATTTTTTTAACCATGCCAACAATATGGGCTAAAACATATTACAGAAAAAATATTATTTTTATGTATATTAATATGTAATTGTAAAATATTACATATTTTAACAGAGATGTACTAAAATTCTGCTAGGAATATACCCTGCCCACATCTGGATGGCAGGAATAAAAGTGAATTGCATTTTCATGTTTTTGCTCATCTTCATTTCTTTTTGTTTTGTTTTTAGTGAATAATATTTTTAAGAAATGTAATATGACAACAATAATAACTTTAATACTTAGCCCTTAATATGTTTTATGTCACATAGTCCTAAGAAGTAGGCACTGCTGACATTATATAAATGCTATTTTTAAATTTCAGACTTAAAGCTATGATGAACTGGACAAGTTGGTTCAGGCAGAAAGGAGAAAATGGGAATGAGACATCTGGAAGGCAGAAATAAGAAAATATAGAAACTAATTGTCAGTGGGAAGCAACTATGTATGCCCCCAGGATAGTAAGGCTTATAGGATTAGTGACAAAAACAGAATCAAGGAAATCTAAGATCATATAAAGGTTTTAATGAAATTTAAAGGAATGGTTATTTTTCAAGAAGAAGCAGGGGTTGGCTCTTATTGATAATTGAGGAGGTGACAAAGCACATTGGTAGAAATGTTTGTGTGCTGGCCGGGACTCCTGAGAGAGAGGAACCTCAAGATGTAGTTTGGGCAGCCATCCACAATGGAGTCTTATTGAGAGCCGTTCATGTGAATGGGCTCTGCCTCCTGGTCTCTATACAATCCCAAGGACTTGACTAAAGTATGGAATGATGATAGATTGGAATTCCGAGTCCTTGTGCGTGGATGAATGTTGACAAAGGATGACATTTTCAAATTGTTTTTCCTTAGAGATTCCTTAATTTCTTTTTTAAAATAAAAGTGGAAATGGCATTTAATAAGGTTACACCCTAGAAGATAGTATTTGAGGTGAAAGATACCCTAGCCACATGAAGAAGTGATCAGAAATTGAGAATTGAGTCATAATAAATTTATGGTATACTGCATGGAGGATGAGGAAAGGGATCGAGGTAGGAAAATACAAAATGAAGGTCTCTGACTATGTATAAATTCAATGAGCAAAAATGTAAGAGTTTGGGGGTCTCAAAGAACCCCAACTTGAAAGGAATGTGCTGTATATCATGCTGGTACGTGTAAGGTGTTTATTAGGATTTTTTTTCAGGCAGTAAAAAGACATAAATATAATCATGCAATCACCTTGTCATATTGAGCATTAGGAAGACCTATATTAGAAATATAATAAATTCCTTTCTCTTCAAGGCCCCTCTTTTAAGTGAGTTCAAAGTTATTAAATAAAATCTAGAGGACATCAAAGAAAAATGAGTACATAACTGTAAAATGTACTTCTAAAGACAGGTTAATGAACATGATATTTTTGGCATCAATAGATCAAAAGGTAATTTAATAAGGATCAAGGTAATTAATTTGGGCAAGGTTATGGTACAGAAATTTTTGGCATCTTTATTGCAGGCAGAAAAATCGGAAATGAGCTGAAACCATTAGTTAAAAGTAATCTCCCAAAAAGTACCTGTGCATATACAGGGTGGGGTCAAAATAGGTTTATAGTTGTGTCTACAAAGTTTATTCTTATATTACTATTTATTTATTTATTTGTATCACAATTGTCAACCTACTTTTGCCATTCCCTGTATATACACACACTGATCACACATACTTACACATATACATATACACAGTGTTTGTATAAACAGTGTGGAAGGGTATGTGTCAAACTCCTAATAGTTATTATTTGTCTATGGTACAATGATAGGTGTCTTTATTTGTCCTATATCTGAGTTTTCTCATTAATCTATATTAAACATTAGATATTTGTGCAATAAGGAAAAAAAACCTGCCCCAGCCAGTTGTTCACAGCATCATCCCATACAACAAAAAGGTCAGGATGCAATAGGTTGTGGGTTCCATCCCAGGTCAGGGTGGTATGACAGGCATCCAATCAATATTTCTTGATGTTTCTCTCTCTCTCCCTTCCACTTACTCTAAAAATCAATTAACATATCCTCAGATGAGATTTTTTTAAAAATATCTTTGAAGTGTTTATATTATAGGGAAAAAAAAGTCACTTCCCTCTCATCCCTATTGCACTGTCAACCCCTAACCTATGAAACTAGTTTTTTATAAGATTCTGTATGACAATAATACTGCTACTCTGTTTTATCTTTTTCAGATACTAGTGAAAAATAACCATCTTTCAGACAAGATCACTGTTCTGCCAGGGATAATTGAAGAAGTCTCACTTCCCGAGGCTGTAGATGTGATCATCTCTGAACCTATGGGGTACATGCTGTTCAATGAAAGGATGCTGGAGAGCTATCTTCATTCCAAAAAATGGCTGAAAGCAAATGGTGCGTTAGCCAATCCTGGTTTAGAAAATAGGCTAACTTGTCTGTAAAATTTTCCAAGAATCCTGTCAAAAATGTCCCCCATATTCAATTCTGTCAGAAAGGAGAGGAGAACGTTTCCATTGCACCATTTCTTTTATTTTCTCATCTTATTCCTAACACATGAGATAGTCACCAACCATGATGGCAGTGTGCTGCACAGGATTCAATACAGTAGAGGAGACTGGTTCAGAGTTATGTATTTTCGTCCTGGTTCTATCACATTCTTCCTTAAGGAACTTGACCTAATACTTGACTGTTTGACTTCGATTTCTTCACCTGTACAGTTAAAAATAATCTCTAAAGCCCTATGAAGTGTTTGCCTTCTATAATGTAACAGACTCTCTGGGGTCTGCTAGTTCTTTCTGACATACTCTTTTTTTACTGCTTATCTTTTCCCCTATGATCACTACTTATAATCAAGATAAAACTATATAAAGTGCAATAATTTTTGTGCTTACCAAGTGTCTGCATGCACTAATCAAGTTGCATGATTTTATAAAAACCTTACAAAGTGTGAATGATGGAGGTTTTTAACTTATTTGAAGGGTTAATGCTGAGGTTCTTGTGATTTTATATTTCTTCCCCGGGGGTATTTGGCGACATTTGGAGACAATTTGGGTTTTATAATGGGGGCGGGGGAGGGGCAGGGCCAGTACTGGCATCTAATGGGAGAGGCCAGGGATGCTGCTAAACATCCTTCAAAGTACAGTACAGCTTCTATGCGTCAAAGAGGCACCCCCCCTAAAATATTAATAATGCCAAGATTGAGACCTGGCTTAGGGAGATGGACTTGAAAAATCCTGGCACAATGAGGAAAACAACCTAGCAAGGGCGCACCTTCAATAAGTGGCAGAAAGACCCTTACACATGTTGTCTACAAGAGATTCACTTCAGATTGAAAGACACACATAAATTGAAAGTAAAGGAATAGAAAGAGATATTTCATGAAAATGAAAACAAGCAAGAAGAAAAAAAAGCTGGGTAGCAATACTTATACCAGACAAAATAGACTATAAAGCAAAGGCTATAATAAGAGACAAAGAAGGGCCTAGCAATTCCATTTCTGGGAACTTAACCAAAGAAACCCAAAATTCTAAATCTAAAAGACACATACATCCATATGTTCATTGCAACGTTACTTAAAATAGCCAAGATACGGAGGCAATCTAAGTGCCCATCAGTGGGAGAATGGATAACGAAGAAGAAATTGTGTATGTATACAACGGAATACGACTCAAGCAGAAAAAAGGATGAAATCTTGCCGTCTGCAACATGGAATGACATAGAGGGTATTGTGCTGAGTAAATAAGTCAGACAGAAGAGAGCAAATACCATATAATGTCACTTATATATTCATCTATAAAACAAAATAAATGAACAAGCAACATAGAAACAGACTCATAGATGCAAAGAATATTTTGATGGTAGCCAGATAAGTGAGGGGTTGGGGGAAGAGGTACAAATGAAGAAGTACAAATTGGTAGTTACAGAACAGTCATGTGATATATAGTACAGCATAGGGAATATAGTCAATAATATTGTAATAACTATATGGTGCCAGATGGATAGTAGATTCATCAGGGCAATCCACTTAATAAGTTATAGAATATTTAATCTCTGGGTTGTATGCATGAAACCCCTAATATAATATTGTATATCAACTGTAATTGAAAAAACATATTTAAAGTTAAAAAAAAAAGTGACAGAGCAGGGATTTGACCCCAAGTCTGTCTGACCTGCATCCCACACTCACAACTCCTGTACCCATGCTGACTTTCTACTCTTTCCCAGAGAGAGTAGGTGGAATTCTAACAGCCCATGTCTTTCCAATAAGACATAGAAGGTAACTGAATTGTGGCTTCCTACCTTAATTTTATTTACTCTAAATTGCTCCCTATTTTGATATCCAGCAAAATTTGAAGATAAAATGGGGAATAAAAGCACAACTCATAAGTAACCAAGTGACTCAGTATATGTGTACAAATAAAAGCCTGAGACTCATCCATACATGTTTTCAAAAGTTAGGGATTCAGCAATATGCACTTAAAAAAAAAAAAAAACACTCATGTGAAAAAAAAAATAACTGAATAAACTTAGGAAAGGATACCCAATGTTAAGAACTTCATTAGTGTACCTGTTGTAAAACAGCCCAGGTTGAACTTGGAAGCCTTGTGTCCACACGATAAAATCGAACTGTGGAAGAGGAAGGAAAGGAGCAAAGCTGCTTGGATTTCCTCCTCAGTGTCATCGTTCTGCCTCCCCCTCTGCCCTCTCCCCTCTTCCCCCCTCCACTACTCCCCCCCTCCACCATTCCCTCCTCCCCCTCCAGGGAAGAATTTTTATACGTCTTTTCTGGAAAGTTTTTCAAATGGTGAGGTGCTTTTGTCTGATGAGATGTTACACATAGTTAATTAACTGGCAACTGATTGAGCCTGCCTCAGCTGAATATTTCCCCAGGTATTTGAAGTGGATATGAAATTTTATATTGGGCTATGTATTTTTAACTAGGCAGGAAGAAATAAATGCTGATTTTATCCGCTTTTTACCCTGAGTGTTCCTGAGGGAAGAATGATTGATTGTTTTCCCCTAATTATTTTGATTTTCCATCAAAATACGACATAGTTTACAGCATCAAATAATATTAAAAGGCTTATGATAAAAAAGAGGAACCCTCTGTCACATCTCCTCCTATGCCGAGACCGCTACCCAAAGGCTGTCCCTTTCAACTCTACTCTCTCTGTTTCTTCTGTCCATTACCGTGTTTCTATGTAAAGTTACCCTATTGCTATTCTTGTCACTCTGTGGTTGGGAAGTTAGCTTTCCTACATATCAGCTCTCTCCCTTCTTGATACACCCTCCCTTCCCCCATCCTCTCAATGTATGTATACAGGTCCTCAATACCTTATCCTAACCCTTGGGGCTAAATATGCTTCAGAATTCAGAATCTGAAATTCTTTGGAAAGGTAATACACTCATATACCATGTGTTACTTCATGCCTCCAGTCAGATATGAGGCACCGCTCCGTAATGAAACACATTACGTGTATCTCTGCTACTAAACATATGAATATGGGTGCCAAGCGAGATAAATATAGACTATAAATCAACTCACATCAGTTCAGGTCAGGTTTTATCATCGAATGATGTTGCAAACTTAAAAAAAAAAAAATCTGTTGCTTTGCAGAGCAGAGCTTTTTAAAAATTTAGAATTTAATATAAAGAAATATGGACCTAGCTCAGCCGGTGTGGCTCAGTGGTTGAGCATCTACTTAGGAACCAGGAGGTCATGGTTTGATTCCCCGTCAGGGCACATGCCAGGGTTGTGTGCTCAATCTCCAGTAGGGGGCATGCAGGAGGCAGCCAATCAATGATGCTCTCTCATCATTAATGTTTCTGTCTTTCCCTCTCCTTCATCTCTAAAATCAATAAATAAATAAAAATTTTAATAAAGGAAATATGGACTAGGTAATTATTTGGTTAAACGAGTAATCCATGTGGCAAAGTAAATAGTGTTCAGTGCCAAATCTGGGTGCATATGATTATATATTTTCTCATGTAATCTTTTGCTTTTCCTGGAGTTAATTGCCTTTTATTTTCATTGGCTTAGTTTTCTATATACTCATTACTAACTTTTTTCATGTTCCAACAGTATTGATCGATCCTGTCAGTATTTATTCTGTGAGGCCTTCCTCCTGTGGCCCTCTGTCCTCCACTAGTCCCATTGCACGGCTTCCAGCTTTGACTTTCTCTCCCCTTCTTGTGTCTTACACCATCATTCCCACAAAGAAGATTTTCTAACAGGTTCTGGAGAAAGGAAGTTTTAGAAGTTACTTTTTTTATTGAGTCCGTGGATTATCATATTGCTGGGTAGAGAATTTTAACTTGAAAACAATTTTTTTCAGTATTTTCAAGGCTTTTTTTTTTTTTTCTGGTTTCTAATATTGCTATTGAGAAGTGCAATGCCATTCTGACTCCTGATGCTTTAGGTGACATACTGTTTCTCTGTGGACACTTTTAGTATCTTGTCTTTATACCTAGTTTTCTTAGTGTGAACTTTTCAAGTTCAAGATTGAATCGGAAGACATTTTCTTTAACTCTTGGAGTTTTTAAATATTTTACCTTTGATGATTTCCTCTCCTCCATTTTTATCCGATATCTTTGGAATTCCTATTAGGCTTGGGCTCAGAACATCTGCCTCAAAAGCTTCCCAAGGTTACATATTACTTTTCTAGGGTTGTTTAATAGCCTTCTATCTTGAAATTGAAAAAACTCCAAGCAATCATTGTTTGACACAGACGCATGAGATTTGGGTGACATAAAAATGATTATTATATAATCATGCTTTTTCTCTACCTCTGAAAATACAATCTGTTCTATTTTAATAGACTTTGAGTTAAAGTATGGGGCCATTGACTATCAAAGGATATTCTACCCCTAGATTTTGTCTTTCTACTTATTAGCTCTGAGATTGTGGCTGAGACACTTAAATTTCCCTGTTCCTTATTTTTCCTCATTTATGAAATAGGCATAATAATAACACCTATTTTATATTGTTATAAGGATTAAATGAATTAATACATAGAAAACCCAGGGAAAAAGCTCATGGCAAAGTTAACAAAATCAAGATATTTTAGGTATTATTAGTTTTGTGGCAGCATCTCCAGTCTCTTAGGCAGTCCTCATCTTTGAAATAGGATTAATAGCTAATCTATCTTTCATGCACAGTTTAATAAATGACTATTAAAAAGGGTCTCCCTAAAATTGCAAGAATAATAATGCTGATCACCACGTCTACCTGCTCAGAAAGGTCTTATTTCAGACATGCTAGTCTAGGTGTTTGTTTGCCAGCCAAAGAATCTGCCTTTTCCCTGGTGACTGTAGATGTTGGAGCAAAACTCAAGTGTGGGTGTACCAGCAGGGAGGGTGGTGAGCCTGCATATAAGCATAGATTCCAATAGCACTTAAAAAGATAGTCAATATGATTAAACACGGACAAGTCTGAGAAGGGAAATAAAAATGTGATAGAATGATGCAATGTTTATTATTTTCAAAGCCAAGTTTCTTTTATAATAAATAAGAGAGAGAAAAATAAATAAAGGAAGTGCCCAGAAATCAAAGCAGAAGACATACAGAAAAGAACAAAGCCAATAGCTGGGAAGGCACATGTGCCAGGTTGAATGTCTCACCCAGGACTGTATAAGCTTTTATCAGCACATAGCTCAGGGACTTGATTTGGTATTCTTTCTTATATCCCCTCTGATCTTTTGCCTAATATTCTTATCTTTGCTTTGAGGTGAAATTGTATTTTAGCCTGTTGTGTAATAACTGAAATAGATGCAAGGATGGAGCTGGTCAAGAGGCAGGTAAGTGGGCCATTCAATCAGAAGGCAGTAGGAGTCAACTTTTGGATCTGTTGTTTTTTGCTCCTTAGGAAAGATGTTCCCGACATTCAGTGACATCCACTTGGCCCCCTTCTCTGACGACCAGCTTTACATGGAACACTACTCCAGAGCCAACTTTTGGTAATGTTCTATTTCCTTTCTTTTTTTTCCCCAGAGTAAAGTAGAATTTGTGAAATGATTGACATTTGAGGTCATATATTGGGACTGAGGGCTGTCCTCTGCACTGTAGAATGGTTAGCTGCATTTGTGGTCTGTATCTACTAGATGCCAATAGCACCTTCCTTCCCAGGGTGACAACCAAACTGTCTCCAGACATTGCCACGTGTTCCCTTGGGGGCGAAATCACTCCTCAATGAGAACTAGAATAGACATAACAGAGAACTGCTTAGTAATATCAAACACCCCAAAGGCTACCCTGAGGCTAATATGACAACATCTTCCCCCTGACTGCTTTAGCTCCCTTTCCACTTTCCAGCATCCGTTTCTTGACTTGGTACTGTGGCTTTTATTAGAACATGCCTTTGTCAGAGAACATATCAATCAGTATTCCTCACTGTAAATGGGTTGATTAAAAAATCTGTGGAGTTTTCCAAATTGGCTGTTGGCTTTTTGGCAGTTCACCTCACCCTCTGAGACTTGGTTTCTTCATTTGAAAAATGAAAACTAACACAAAAAAATTCTTCCAGTTCTAAACCACCATTCCTTCTAGCATTTTTTTCTGAGAACTGGTTTTTAGAGGAGAAAGAGGGGAGGAGAATGATGCTATTGGACCCATGGAGGAAGGAACAGAACTAATAGCATCCTAGTGGGAATATTAAGTGTGTAGAAGGGAGCACAGGTATGTGCAGGCAGATAGATGAGGATGGATGCTAAAATTTAAGCTTTGAGTTCTAGCTGAGGTAAGCAGAGCCCTCCAATAGAGATATCCAAAGTTCATTTCCCAGGTTTGCTCTTTATAATTCTATCCTTTGGTGAAATGACAGCAAATAGGAGGTGCTTTGGTTTCCTAGGTTACAAATTCTGTGAGAAGTAGGGTCAGAGTGCTACTATTTTTCTTTTCCCCAACTGTTTTCTTATAAGACAGGCTTTCCTACCACAGATTCATAGCATTATGTAGCTTCTGCTTAATCTGTAAATCTGAAACTTCAAGCCAGAGACTTTCCAGTGGGGATAAAGAGCCTATTGGTATGTGGAGGGCAATGAAATGGGGGAGAACTTCATTATGATTATTGTCTGGAAGACCTACCCTAACTGTTTATATTTTAAATGTGTCCTCCTGATTCAGTGGAGAAGTTGGGAGAGACCAGAATTCAAATAAAAGAGTAGATGGAGAGGTTGGTTGTCCCGGCATTCCTTATATGACCTCCCAACCATACCATCTGTGGGCAGATTACTACCTTGAGACTATACATGGTAACAGTGGACTGGCTAGGCTCTCTATAAGTATACAAACATGCTGCTACTTATTCTATCTAAAAAGAAGAAAAAGCCGAAACCAGTTTGACTCAGTGGATAGAGCGTCGGCCTGCGGACTCAAGGGTCCCGGGTTCGATTCCAGTCAAGGGCATGTACCTTGGTTGCGGGCATATCCCCAGTAGGGGGTATGCAAGAGGCAGCTGATTGATGATTCTCTCTCATCGATGTTTCTAACTCTCTATCTCTCTCCCTTCCTCTCTGTACAAAATCAATAAAATATATTTTAAAAAATAAAAATAAATAAATAAATAAATAAATAAAAGAAGAAAAAAAACATTTTTTTAAAATATCTCACTTCCCCAGTCAGCCACCGTTCACCCATTTAAGTCCCCTTGCAGCAAATTTTCTAAAAAGAGTCATCTAGCCCTAACTGGTTTGGCTGAGTGGATAGAGTGTCGGCCTGCAGACTCAAGGGTCCCAGGTTCAATTCTGGTCAAGGGTATGTACCTTGGTTGCGGGCACATCCCCAGTAGGAGGTGTGCAGGAGGCAGCTGATCGATGTTTCTCTCTCATTGATGTTCCTCTCTCTCCCTCTTCATCCCTCTCTGTAAAAAATCAATAACATATATTTTAAAAATAAATAAAAAGAGTCATCTATGCCCAGCCATCTCCAACTGCTCCCTTCAATTTTTCTCAAGACATTCTACCAAACTCACTCTTATCAAGGTCCCCAGTGCCTGACCTCCACATTGTTAATGCCAGTGATCAGTTCTCCCTGTTTGACTTATTTAATTTACCAGCATTTTTGGGTAGCTTTCGAGCAGAATTACTTATTTGTCCCACATTATTTTAATTTTTCTCCTGCCTCACTGGCCACTTTCTCAACCTGTCCTCATCTGGTTGTTACTTGTCTCTTTAACCTCTTGATGTTAGAGTGCCCAGGATGATGTCTTTGGACCTCTTCTCTGTCCACAGTTGTTACCCCCTTTGTAAGTTCACCCATTCCCAAAGTTCACAACCATCTATATAGTGATGATTCCTAAGTGTACCTTTCTGGCTCAGACATGTCCTGGGAACTCCAAATTTTTCACAGCCAACTTTGCCTTCTGTAAATCTCCCTTTGGAGAGACTTACCGTGCCTAAAACTCAACTTCTGATCTTCTCCACTCCCATAAACCTTCTCTGCTCATAGTTTTTCTATCCCAATTGCTAAGAAGTTTATCCTCCCAGTTATTGAGCCCCCAAACCTAAAAGGCTTCTCTTCTTGTACCCCACAGGAAAACCATCAAGAAATTATGTTGGCACTGTTTTCGAAATATATCCGGAATCTGACTGATTTTCAATATGTTCACTGTTCTCCTCAACACTATCATCTGATCTCATTACCGCGATAGATTCTTAACCTATCTTTCTCAGCATTTCCAAAATCTTCCAGTGGGTTCTAGTCTGACTCTTCATTTCCTACTACCATATTCAGTCAGCTCCATCCACACCAGTTTCCTGCTCATCCTTGGACAAATCAGACATGCCCCCACCGAAGGGCCTTTGCATTTGCTGACTTTCCACCTGGAATACTTTCTCCTCAATATTAATGGCTACTTCCTTCACCTCCATAAAGTCTCTTCATTAAATTCCACTTTCACAATAACACCTACCCTCACCACCCTATTTAAAACAGTAGCCATACCACTCCCAACCCCACGTTTTCTGCTCTGTATTTTTTCTCTAACATGTATTACCTCCTAAATGGTATATGCTTTCTTTATTTATCATTGTTTATTTTTGTATCCCTCCTGATAGACTGTCAGCAATTATAAGATCCAGAATTCTATCAATTTCCACTGTCTCTCAAGCACCCAGAACAGTGCCTGCCACATGCTAAGCCTTCAATAAATATTTATTAATATTTCTGAGTAGAAATTTTAATATCCTCAAGCATGTACAGAAATAATTACTATTAAGATTTTAGCTGATATCTTTTCAAATTTTCTATCCTTTATAAAGTAATTATCATACATTTTATAGTTTTCATTTTGTTTTGTTTTTCTTACTTTAACAATATCTTATTGACATTTTCTCATATCTGTTAGATAGCCTATATTCTACCAGAATATGAAACTTTATAGAATTTTATATACTAAGTTCTATAAGAAACAACACTAAAGTAAGTTTCCAATTATAGAAATCTTGATGTACATTCTGATTATTTCCTTACAATAAATTGCTAGAAGCAGAATCACTGGACCAAAAGGTGTGAAGAAGGAACTTTAAAAATTGTTCTTATATATTGCCAAATTGCCCTGTGGAAAAGTTTTACCAATTAACACTTCCACCAGTGGTATATGAGAATGTCTGCTCAGTCTTGCCCATAAGGGATATGTTTTATTTTTTTAAATGCCAATTTGATTTGCAAATTTTTTTTTTTTTAAATGGTGACCAGTTTATTTTTAATCTGTACTGCTTTGATAGCTGGTGCATTTGAATTATTTTATTTTTAGTCAATAAACATACAAAAATATTTTTTAAATCATATAGTTCTCAAAATTTACAGCCTTTGCTTTCTTTCTAATTTCCCTCCCTTCATAAAGCAGTTTTTGCATTAGACTACTAGCATGTGGACCTTCGGTTGCATTGCCCCAGGGAACAGGTGGTGAAAGCCTGCAAGATTTCTGTTAGAAGAAGCAAAGAAGTGGGAATGCTGGCTGAGGGGAAGAAGGGGGATGAAAAAAGAAATGAATTTGGGTGCATTTTGAGGGAGTCAGCTGAAGAGACTGAGGAAACAACTAACAGGCTGAATAAGATAATCATCAGGTATAATGAGTTATTAGTCTTCACATGACTTCCCTACCAATAGCACTTGATGCCATTGGCACATCTGGAGCCTAAACTTGGTTGTCTTTCTTTCCTGGCCCCAACTGCCCAGTCTCCTCCCCATCATGATCCAAATCTTCAACACTGGATTGACTCCAGGTTCATTCTTCATTGACTTCATTGATACAGCCGTCAGTATCATCTCTAGGCTGACAACTCCCATGGTTAGAACTCCAGCCCAGATCTCTCCCTGGAACCATAGGCATCGGATGTCCATCTGGCTGTTAACAAGTCTACTTAGATGTCTGTAGGATATCTTAAATTTAACATGTCCAAAGGCAAGCTGCTGCTCTTCACCGCCACCCCCTTAGCACGTTTATTGCAACTACAGAACAGAAAGCATAGGCAAACTGGCAGTTGTTAAACGCTAGATGAATCAGACTCTAGAGCCAGACTGAACGGTGCTTAATTCTGAGTTCTGTCAGTTACTAACTGTAAAACCTTAGCCAGGTTAGTCCAGTCTTTCTGAAACACAATTTCTTTATAAATTAAAGATCACAACATTGCCGGGACCGGTTTGGCTCAATGGATAGAGCGTCGGCTTGGGGACTGAAGGGCCTCGGGTTCGATTCCGGTCAAGGGCATGTACCTTGGTTGCGGGCATATCTCCAGTAGGAGGTGTGCAAGAGGCAGCTGATCGATGACTCTCTCTCATTGATGTTTCTAACTCTCTATCTCTCTCCCTTCCTCTCTGTACAAAAATCAATAAAATATATATATTTTTAAAAAATCACAGCATTACCTGCCTGGGGGTGGGGGAGTTTCAGTTTGAGGGCAGTGTGAGGGGTCTGCCAGACGCTGCATGTATCTATCCCAGTTGTACATTCAGGGATTGTGGAAATAAGCAAGGGTGGGTATGAGCCCCTTGGACACCCCGTGCAGTGGACTTGGTCCAAATCTTCATTTACTACCTGTCCTCCATAAACCCTTACCTACTAGAGGCATCCTAAACTCCTTAGTATCAATAATAGTTCCCCCCTTGTTATATAACATTCCTTTAAAAGTTGAGATATTTGCCTGACCAGTGTGGCTCAGTTGATTGAGCATGGTCCCAGAAGGTCACCAGTTCAATTACTGGTCAGGGCACATGTTCAGGTGGCAGCTTGATCCCAAATAGGGGGCATTCAGGAGACAGCCGATGGGTGTTTTTATCTCTCCCTCTCCCCTCCTCTGAAATCAATAAAAAACTTATTTTTTTAGATGGAGATGTTCTCCTTTCTCCCACATAGGTACTTTGTCCCAGAAACCCAAGTCCTCTGGCGAAGGATTGGGGAATATTTACCATAACTGCTTGTGGTGCTTCAGGGGCCTGGGCCTCCACTGTCATGGACCAGTTCTCTGCACCCATAAACCAGATCTGGAAATTAGTTCTGCAAGTTAAGTGAGGGATGCACTCTTTCTATTGTGACAGCTGAAGCCATAAGCTCACGAGCTAGCACGTTTGTTGTTGTTCTTGCTGTTACACAAATTGAGTACCATCCTGGTGACTGCACATCTCTTTCGCCTCTCTGGTAACAGTAGGATCTATCAGCATCCACCACAGATCCCTGTGGGTCAAGGTATTGCCACTCTAGCCTTGCTGTCTAACTCAGTATTATGTCATTTTTGCCTATGACAGTCGATTACTGCTTTATTGCTTCTGACATTTTAAAATTCCATCCCCATTGTGCTCATTGAGAGCATAATTTAATGGCACCATCACCTATTATTATTGATCTACTGAGGAGAGCCACCGTAAGCATCTCAAAAATGCCACTGCTCGCTCACGGAGTTACTCCAAGTTACCTAATAAAAGGAAGGTTTTCTGGGATTTGTCTGAGAATAGTCAGGTAGAATGTTCTTAGATCTTCTATAGTAAATTCATCCATTATTTCCACCTCTCTGAGCCTTCTGACCCTTTCCTCAATACTATGCTGCAGAAGTTTTAGAATCTCTGTCTCATTAACTGCAGGCCTCATGATGACCAAGCTTCAAAGCGACTTCCCAGCAGACCATGAGGACTGGTCTCTTGCTAGAGCATTGAATATGTGGAGTGCCCCTTGTCAGTGAATTGTACCCTCATCTGACTTATATTCTACCCTAGTTCAACACCTTTAAAAATCCATTTTCATACATATTTTCCTGTTTCTTAGTGGAAAATATTAACCAGCTTCTTGCAGTTCCTTAGGTGTGTAAGTTATCTCTTCCTAGAATAGGAATCATATTTACTGCTCAGGCAGTGCTGGAGTTATCAGCTGGACAGCGTGGGCAATAGTGAGGCAGATCCCGAGGGGAACAAAATTATCTTGCAAGGCACAAGCTTCAGGATAAGTTGTGCAGTCTTCAGGCGAAGGGAAGCTATTCTCTGCTGCGAACAGGGATAAGAATTCTGTTACTACAGCCCTGAAGGAGTCAAGGGTGTTGGGAAGGTGTTTTCAGGATTCTCTGCCTTGTGCACTCAACTTTCACAACCCCAGAGCTCAGAGCCCTTCTCTTTCCCTGTCAGGGCCCCAATATGATACATAAGTCAGTCAAAGTTGCCTGTCCAATCTCCTTCACAGCTCTCCTGCTATTACTGTTTTAATATCTCTTTTGGGCCGGGACCGGTTTGGCTCAGTGGATAGAGCGTGGGCCTGCGGACTGAAAGGTCCCGGGTTCGATTCCAGTCAAGGGCATGTACCTTGGTTGCAGGCACATCCCCAGTAGGGGGTGTGCAAGAGGCAGCTGATCGATGATTCTCTCTCATCGATGTTTCTAACTCTCTATCCCTCTCTCTTCCTCTCTGTGAAAAATCAATAAAACATATATTTTAATATCTCTTTTGGGGGTAGGGAGATGGGCAATTTTAATTTGAGGAACTGTCTAATTCTGTACCTGAGTTTTGGCACAGCAGGTCTGGGAGCACTGAGGAGATAAGAATTCCTTTAAATTCTGCTAAGAAAACCCTCTGGTTTCACAGTGTTTCTTAAGTTGGGAATTGGTTGCCCTGAGAATATAGTTCTCTTTTTTTTGCAATGCTTCCAATGCTGTTAACAGAGACTTGCCTGCTCCTCACTCCATATAATTATTATCACCCCAGAATCTCAAGCACACAGTTACCATATAGCCCAATGCTTCACCTTCTACCTTTATTGCATCCTAATTAACCACCAGTGAGATCATTAGTAATTACAATGAAACTACATGCCAAGGGTTATCACTTCCTGCTAGCAGTGAGGATTCTATTGTCATCAAGTTGGTGAATAATTCCATCTTGAGGGTCTACATTCTAGGGCCACACTTTATATTGATTGTCTTTACTTAGGGTCCCCAGAAATCCCAGTCTTAGACAAAGCTTATAAGGTGCCACTTTATTAAAAAATATAATCTCAGTGAAACAAGAATGAGGAGAAAACAAGAGTGAGGCAGGCAAGGAGGGAAATAATACACAAATACGTTTCTGAGCTGAACACTGGGTGGTACCAAACATCAAGAGATTGCTTGATCCGTTGATTGAACCACATCTCAGGACAGTTTATACAAGGGTGGGAGAGAAGCAAAGGTATCCATTGCCTCTTATATCCCCACTGGTCAGATGTTCATCCTTCCACATTAACTACACACTGGGTTGTGCATGCATGGGCATCAAATGGGTCTCAAGGCATCTCATGCTCCAGAGTCAGCAGGGGTCCTGGGGCAGGAGGGGAGACACCTATGTGCAGGCCTGAGCAGAAGCACTGTTGGGTTGTGCTCAGGTGGGGTCAGATGAGTCCTTACCTCAACATAGCAAGAGTGGAACACATGGCTGAGGATTCCAGAGACAGGTAAGACTGAGTGAATCTGACACTTAAAAGGTGATACACCACTTAGGGAACCAGGGAAAAGGAGCCATTTCCTCTTCTCAGCTTGGTATGAATGGATATGCATCCACCATGCTCAACAGGAGCCGATCCAATGGAATGATATTAGGGATAGATACCCTTTGTGGATGCCCTGTAGTTTGTTGTTCTTTACAGAGATCAGAAGTCCATGCTTGCAAAGGACAAGGGAAGATGAATGGAACAGGACTAAGCCACAGGCAATAAGTGCTCCCATTTTGCACCATTCCACTCCAAATATACCGTATTTTTTGGACCATAAGACGCTCCGGACCATAAGACGCACCAGTTTTTAGAGAAGGGAAATGAAGAAAAAAAGATTCTGAAACAAATAGTGTCTAAAATATTTTATGTGCATTAAAACCCAACATCACAGTCATAAACATATGTAATCAACCCTGTAAAGTAAACAACAGCATTTAGAACCATTTTAGAGCCGGGCAAGCACACAGAGACCACACAGAGCCGGGCAAGTAAAAAAACTTTTTTTTAAAGTATATGTGTACGCTATATTTGGACCATAAGACGCAGGGACTTTTCCCCCCCCCACTTCTGGGGGGGAAAAAGTGCGTCTTATGGTCCGAAAAATACGGTACTACATGTCTTGCTGACCATCGTACTGCTGGGAAATAGGACATCTGGTCAGCTGAATGAATAATTTGCTAAATTCCACTGTGAAGATAATGGGTGGTTCATTCCTAGGCTAATTCTGCTCCTAAACTGAAATTTCTACTAAAGGTTCTTTTGTGTATAGGTAGAGTTTTAGGCCTTCTGGACTTTCCCAGTAATAGATTTGACTCTGATAGTCACTGGTTCATAGAAATATTATGTGAGCCAGATAAGAACATTTCACGTCACCATGTGATTAAACCAGATTTTTGTCAGAAGCTACGCATGTGCACAAAGTTTCACAGAGAAGGAACTTTTGCAGGAATACTGAGGCCAATGCAATCATGTTTGGATTTTCATGGGCCACTGTCCTCGTTTTGTTATTTTTCAATGATTTTTGGAACTTTAATTTCCTTTCAACTATCCAGTTTTGTTTTTAAATGTATATTTCCTTGGCTTCTCTATTCATATCTGCAGCTCTTGAACTCATCTGGCTTTTGCTTACAGAATAAGCCTTAATTTTTACATTCATCTTTTTTTGTAACTTGTGTCAAATTCATAGCTGCTGGACCTACACACATCCAGACCTGCGTCATCGAGGATGTAGTATTTCAGTTTCTGGATCCTCTGACATTTCCAGACAGAATCACCAATCCAGCAGATATCCTCTTTACCATGCCCTCACCTGGTTCTAATGGCTAAAACAATCTAGTTCCTTACTCACAGAATTAGGAGTCCACTGAATTAGGCAAAGCTATTTATTATATTCATAGCACATATACAGGCAGACTCTTATTAATTGTTTTCTTTCCACTTTTGGTTTTAAGAAACAAACAAACAACAATGAGAAATTACAAGAAAAAGAATATTTCTGGTGAATTTATCTGAAAACCCAAGAGCAGGTTCAGCTTCTCAAATACAAGTGGATTCGGGCTCACTCACGTTGGGTCAGATATCCCTCCCCACTCCCTCCGTCTGTCACACTTTCCCTCCAACTCTCTTAGCCCCACTCAGTAAGAATTTTCTTCATGGAAGCAACATGGTTTCCAGCAAATCTAGATTTATAGACTCATATCTTCATATCTACTTCTTCTTTGTAGCAGTAGGAGCAAATATCTTAGACTTGACTGTCTTCAAGTCAGATGTTTAACCCTGGATCCATTGCCAAGGCCAGGGAGATAAGATGCTCTGGTTGGCTGAGACTGAGCCAACCTGCAGAGGGCAGAGTCAAGACCATCCAAATCACAAGAACAGAGAACAAGGAAGATGTATCTTCCAGAAGATCTGGTGTCATTAACAGAAGAAGAGCAACTGTTTGCTGGTAGAACAAACAAAAGATGTCCACCACAGTTGTCTTGACACTCTTCCTTCTGACACAGACTTCCAATTCCTGTGCAAACCAAGAATGACACAGGCTCTCTGTCACTTCTTACAAAAGAGCCACAGTCAGAAGTTTGGATGCTTTTAAGGCCTGTGAACCCATTTCTCCCTCTCCTTTGTACCAAAAATGTATTTCACAAGTACAAAATGTATATAAATACAGACATGTAAAATATAAGCTGCATTATTTTGATGGAGTTTAAATCAGCAAAACCAGACACAAAATGAATTGAGCATCTTTGCGTGATGGTACATCTGCATTCTGCTGATGCATGAAATTGTCTGAAGCAACCAATCCTTTAGTCCTGCCATGTGTAAGGGATGTATACGAAGTTGAATAAAGATGCATTTTTTTTCCTAAAGAGCCATCCTTCTCCTATCGGCGTTTCTACCAGGCCATTCCAACCACCCTCTCTCGCGGCATTCTCAGCACCCTGTGTGACGTAGCTGACATTCTTGGATCCTTGCTTTTGGTTTCTAGTTCTTAGGGAAACATATGACTTTCACCCATTGGCATCCCTTGGTTGATAATCTCAATAAAGCATAGTACATGAAGAGACCCAAAACTTGTTAATTGTTCAACAGCGGAATGGGGTTTCCCTTCCCTCATGTTTCCTTTCTTCCTTCATTATATTTTCTTAATGTTTGGGGGTTTTTTTTTACACTTGATCTTAGCCAAAAGGCCGAGGAGCGATGTTTGTTTGTGTTTGTTTTGTTTTGTTTTTAAAGGAAGGGAGCTTTTGATGTGGATTGAGAGATTTTTGTTGTTGTTGTTGTTAGAATGAAGAAGCAAAGATTTTATTAAAGTAAAATATCTGAGTTATGTTATGAGAGAGAGTGTTCATATGAGCAAGAGTGTGTTCATATGAGCAAGACCCTCGCACTGGAGAGGGTCTCTTCTGTTGAATCTGGAAGACCAGGGCTAACTAATGCAAGAGAGCCCAAGGCTGCACCACCCTCCTTCTAAGACAGATCCAGACACTGGTGGGGAGGAGGGACAAAAGGCCGAGGTGAACTAGAGGAGCGACTACAAGAACAGGAGAGGCTGGAGAAGGGAGGTTCTCCTGGCTGCGGGCCTGAGCCAGGCTCAGCGCAGAGAATGTGAAGTTAAGGTGAGGGTAAGTGGTTTGCTCCTTTCTCTGCATTGTGGGTATGTTTAGGCATAACTAACAATAAGATGGTTTTCCTGCCAAAACCGGTTTGGCTCAGTGGTAGAGCATCTGTCTGCGGACTGAAAGGTCCCAGGTTCAATTCCGGTCAAGGGCATGCACATTGGTTGCAGGCACATCCCTGGTGGGGGATGTGCAGGAGGCAGCTGGTCGATGTTTCTCTCTCATCGATATTTCTAGCTCTCTATCTCTCTCCCTTCCTCTCTGTAAAAAAAATCAATAAAATATATATATTTTTTTAAAGATGTTTTTCCTTCTGGACTTTAGTTGTGGGAGGTTCCAGATGCTGCATGTATTGTGGAGAAGTGGCGGGGGGCGGGGGGGGAGGGGCGAGGGGGCGCGGATGCACTTGAAATTTGGAATACAGGACAAAAAAAAAACAAAAAACCACACACATAGATTCTGCCTTGTGGGCTTCTAAAGGGATCGTAAGTTAAGTCAGAAAACAAAACCCACATAGATTCTGCCTTGTGGGCTTCTAAAGGGATCGTAAGTTAAGTCAGAAAACAAAACCCACATATGATGGAAATGATCCCCAGCTTCTAAGTCAACAGATTCACTTCCTAATCCATCCCCCCACCCTGGGGACTCAGAGTGATGCCAGCGCCCCTCTGCTTTAATCATTTTTATGAAGCGTTTCAGAAGGAGATTGGAGATTTCTAAGAATTAGAAACATAGTCCAGCCAGAAACGTTTTAAAACCCAGGCAGTGGGCTCAGTGCCCACAACTCTCCGTCTGCCCAAGGAACGGTGCCCATTTGCACCACACTGATCGTGGCTACTGGGCTTTCATTGGCACTGAACACACAAAGCAAATGGCACAGACCAGGCCCTCCTCCCCCACTGAGAGCTGTGGTTGTATGTGAAGAACAGAGAGCCATTCTCAACCTCAGCCACTGCCAGGCAGGAGCTGTCTTTGCTCTTGGGGATTTCTCTTTCACCTACTTGGCGAGGATTCTAGGACAGCTAACTTAGTAGTGTTCAACCCTGACTGCACGTTAGAATCACCTAGTGAGCTTTGGAAACAAAGAAATAACAAAAGGAAAGAGTCATCCTAGGTAGAGGGAAAACAAGCAAAGGCTCAGAGATGAGAAATAGGACAAGTTCCTCAGGATCTGAAAGTGGCTCGGCGGGGCTTGCATTGCACTTTGAGGTTGAGGCCTGGCTGTTGATCTAACACTATGCTGCTTCCCTGCGTCTCTAGGGAGCATCTGAGACTTTGCCTCCTGTTGTAGAGCCTTCCTTTGGCTGTGCCTTCCATCACAACCTAATTGCACCACAGATTTTTAATGTTTATTCTGTGCTTTGTTGTGTTCTCTCTCTCTCTCTCTCTCTCTCTCTCTCTCTCTCTCTCTCTCTTCCCTCCATATTGGCAGGTGGAATTGGGGGGAGGAGGGTGGAGAAGGAGATGGATGAATTAAATTCCCATCTGATGGACACCCTTAATAAACGACTTTTTAATCTCAGGATAAAAGCCCTCACTCTTTAGTAGCGAGGTCCCAAGCCTTTCTGGAGTTGGACCTGGGAATTGGAATTATTAACAAGCTCCTCCAAGTAATCTCCATGGTTCAGATTGGGAACCCCTGCCCTAGACCCCAGTGCTGAGGTGAGGTTCAGAGAATGACAGCCGGCACTTAGACAGCAGTGACAAAATGTCAAGTGAAATAAGCCAGTCAAAGGAAGATAAGTATCACATGGCCTCACTCGTGTGGAATCTAATGAACAAAATAAACTGATGAACAAAATAGACTCAGAGACGTAGAAGCATGGAACAGACTATGGAACCTCAGAGGGAAGGTGGGGAAGGATGGGTGGGAGAGAGAGGTCAACCAAAGAACTCACATGCTTCTATGCATAGCCCATGGACACAGACAACAGGGTAGTGAAGGCCTGGGGGCTGACTAGAAGAGTTAGGTGGTGGGCGGGACACATAGATATTACTTTCAACTATAAAGATTTTTTTAAATGCCAAGCACTGCTCAAAGGGCTTTGCTTATATTAACTCATTTAATCCTTACTGTAACCTGCAAAGTGAGCCTTGCATTATTTTTATTTTTAGAGATAAGAAAACTGGTAGAGTTCATGTGACTTGCCTAAGGCACAGAGCCAGGGTTTGAACAAAGCTAGTCTTAATCCAGATACTGGATCTCCTCCCTACATAGCCAAGACCTTTAGGCAACACGACAGAGAGCCCATGCTGTGCTGCAGGTACCGGTGGCTGCTGGTGACACTGGGGCACTGAAGGAGAAAGCAGGATTTGTAGCACTTGCTGGATGTCACCGACCACAGAATTGAGGAGTGTGCACAATGGACTGTGACAATCCAGCCGTCACTCACTGGGCCTGCCCTGTCTGCCACAACGGCAAAGGCTGTCATGAAGGCGCCAGCCAGTGGCTATGGAGGACAGAAAAGGGAAATCCACCTCCCAAAACAACAGGAGTGTCCAGAGGCTTTGCAGATCTAAAGTCGTGTTCTGGGTTGAGCTAATGAGAGGGTCCAGAAATTGTATTTTGGGACTTGCATAGAGTGTCATAGACCAGGCATGAGATCAAGGATGGGCCATGAGGCCAAGGGTGGGAGCCCAAAGGCCTTCCTCCGCCCCCCCCCCCAATATCCTTCTCATTATGTGTCCCCACAAGAAACTTCCATTACCTCAGCTACACCCTCCCTTCTCTCTTGCCCAACACAGGTCAAATGCAGGTCTTAGAGAACATTTCTGCTCTGCTGCTGCCTACTGACCAGTTGTCCTTCTCATGGCCTCATTCTTACTCCATGGTACAGATTGGGAGGTCATGTGATGCTTAAATAAACTGATGACCGTGATGAGCTTCTACATCACAGCTCTGCTGGGCTTCGGGACTCAGGTGAGGGATGGGATGACATACATGATGACTCTTTATGCTATTGCAGGTACCAGCAGTGCTTCTACGGGGTCAACCTGTCCAGTCTCCGGGCTGCTGCGGTGGATGAATACTTCAGACAGCCAATCGTCGTAAGTGTGTTCTCCTTATGGTCTTCCTCCTGTATGTTTGTTTGTTGATTCATTCATTCATTCATGTACGCACGCGTGAGCCTGCATCCACTGTGCCGCCAGGCTGGGTGCTAAGCCATCACAGAAGAGCATGTTTTCAAGTCTTCCAGCTTTGATCTCCCAGTCCATTAAGGAAATTCTCAGAAAATGAAAGCAAGGCCATTTGAGGGCTGCCTTTCAATAAGTGACTTCAGATTTTCTTCCAGCTCAGACCCATCCCCTGCAAACACTCAGCCTCCTCACTTCTTCAATAATGCACTTCCTCCCATTGATTCTAGTGGCCCAAGGC
This sequence comes from Pipistrellus kuhlii, assembly GCF_014108245.1. Lineage (NCBI taxonomy): Eukaryota > Metazoa > Chordata > Mammalia > Chiroptera > Vespertilionidae > Pipistrellus > Pipistrellus kuhlii. The sequence continues at coordinate 33,836,396 of NW_023425427.1, read as the reverse complement.
GCAATTAAAGAGGAAGTGTTGTAAATAAATAGCAGAGACTAGGAGCTTTGCTGGCACAGATTTGGGTTTCAATGGTGGCTCCATCTCACTGTGTAACCGTGGACAGCTTGACGTTTGCGTCGTCCGAAACTCTTTCAGTTGTAAGTGGAAGGGAACCCAACTCCCGTGGCTTAGGCTGAAATGGAATCACTGGCCCTCAAGAAACGCAAAGCCTGGAGCTAGAGCTGGTTTCAGAGACTTGCTGCACAAGTTCAGGCAGTGCCTTCGGGCTCTGGTTTTCCTATCCTCATCACATACCTCCGTTTCCTCTGGTTTAATTCTGTCCTTCCCCTCGTGGCAGGGAGATGTTTCAGAAGCTCCAGGCTCCGATTCTTAAAACTCTGAGTCCCAAACAAGAGCCTGCCTTTTCCTAATAACCTGGGCAAAAGCCCAAGAATTAATTTTGATAAAGCCTGATTGTCCGATGAGCTTAGTGACTGTGCAGCTTCTTGGAATGTGGAGAAGAGGTCAATTCTTGATGGTCAGAAACCACCAAATGCCTGCCCCGGAGAATTTGTGAAGATTGATATAGGCTAGGAAAGCACAGAATTCTTAGGGCCGGGCAAACAGTAACCACTGAATAAATGTTGGCTTGTATCAGTAATATTATTCTCATTAAGTTCATGCCTTCTAAAGTCTAATCTCACTGACTAAAAATCCCAGGAGGAAAGCTGGACTGCAATCAATCTTGCTTGAATTCAGTCTGTCCTGACAGAAAGATAACATCTTTGTGTGTTTTTTATTCCCCAGGACTCATTTGACATTAGGATTTTGATGGCTCGATCAGTCAAGTACACAGTGAACTTTATGGATGCAAAAGAGGCAGATCTCCACAGGTTTGTACCAATAAGTGATGCTCCCGGTTTTTAAGTCTCCTCTCTCGCTTTCCCACCCCCAAGTCTGCAGTGCAGAGATTTGCTGTTCACACAGGGAAGAGATCTGAGGTCTGAGTCACACACGGAAATAGTTCATTAGCACTGGTTTCCCTTATTGCAGAATAAGGGTAAGGATTGTTTCAAGAATTGAATGAGAAAAATTAAACAGTGTATATCTCTACTTACATAACCAGACACTACTCCGAGCCCGTAACATATGACCCATTTAATCCTCACGCAGCACCATGCAAACAGTACCATTGTTTTGTCCATTTTACCAATGACACATATGAGGCAGAGTGGAACAATCAATTGCATAAGGTCACAGAATGAATAAATGTCATGAGAGCTGGGACTTGAACCGTTCCTAAAGCTCCAGAGTCTGGGCTTTTTAACAATTCACCCAGGTCAGTGCCCGTAAGAATGACAAGAAGAGCTATAATCTGATGAGTGCTATAGTCCCACTCATCTCACAAGAGTATCCGGGATACTTGGTCAACAAGAAAACGTGTCTTCTTTCTCTTTTGTCTCCTTGCAGAGTAGAAATCCCCTTTGTGTTTCAGATGACACAGTCTGGCCTCATCCACGGCCTGGCGTTCTGGTTTGACGTGGCCTTTGTCGGATCTGTGTAGGTATCACCCCCCTTCTTCACCTACTCTCTCCCATGCTGCCTTCTGCCGTTTGTAATCAGACCTTTAACACTTAAAAAAATTAACTTCAACTGCAATAATACTGGTTTTTATGCATTCCAAGAAGATAAGCATTGATGTTAGTGTTACTTTTAGATTTTTAGGGTGCACAGAAAATAGGACAGTTTTCCGTAGTGTCATATCAACTCTGGCTAAAAGAAAGGAGGGCGAGAGGGTCTGTGCTTTATCTACCCTCCTATTTTTTTCCAGAATAGATGTGTGTGTGTGTATGTGTGTGTGTGTGTATGTGTGTTGGGGGGCGGGGGCGGGCAACCATCCCACCTGACTGCAGAATCTCTTGTATCTGGGGTAACACCTCGTGTCATTCTTTCTCCCGTTCACAGCCTTTGCTTTCACAATTTAGAATCCCTTTTTAATGACCAGGCAGGCTGGCAGTGCTGATATTACCGTATTTTTCGGACCATAAGACGCACTTTTTTCCCCCCAGAAGTGGGGGGGAAACGTCCCTGCGTCTTATGGTCCAAATATAGCCTACATATATACTTTAAAAAAAAAAGTTTTTTTACTTGCCCGGCTCTGTGTGGTCTCTGTGTGCTTGCCCGGCTCTAAAATGGTTCTAAATGCTGCTGTTTACTTTACAGGGTTGATTACATGTGTTTATGACTGTGATGTTGGGTTTTAATGCACATAAAATATTTTAGGACACTATTTGTTTCAGAATCTTTTTTTCTTCATTTCCCTTCTCTAAAAACTGGTGCGTCTTATGGTCCGGAGCGTCTTAAGGTCCGAAAAATACGGTAATTGCAACATTAGGTAACTCCTCCATCCTGAACTCCTTTCTCCCTACGGCAAAGGGTTGAAGTTGCAGGGCTTTAACAGAGGATAAAAAGCACCAACAAGTTGACTATTGGGTCTTGGGGCTCCTGGTAAAGGTTTTGCCACTCCCATGCTCCTCCTCTTTGCTCTCCTGACTTCCGGACCTTCTTCCTAGGCTTGCTCCAGTGCTCAGCTAGCAAAGAGACTTGCTTTGAGTCAAATGACCAGGCAAAAGGAAACCCTTCACAGTACACCTCCTCCACTCCTTATACCACCATCCAGGCTCATCTTTGCACCTGGCTCATAAATCTGTAATAAAGTTTGGGGTTCATGGGAGAAGGGGTCCCTGGAAGCTTTGCCTGGGCTAGCAGAGAGAAAATGGTGTGCAAGTCATTCCTACACCACATAAGCATGTCTATTCAAAGATTCCATACATGTTCCCCTTAGACTTTCCCCCAGTAATATCCCAAGTAAATGCATCGGTTCCTGCAAAGGCAAGGACGATAAGCTTTAAGTGGCCTGCTTCCAGCGGGAAATTCCTTTGAAGTTAAAAGTGTTATCTTTAACAGCTATAGAAAATTTGCATTCTAGTTTGTAATGTGCCTGAGTATATTTTGATATACAAGTGGTTTATATCACTTAGTAACTTATATAAAATGTGCCCCCAAAATCTTCAAGTCAAAATATACACTGAAAATTTACCCCACACTTAGCATGCACCTTCTCCCTATGAGCCAACATCACCGCCATGGCAAGTGGCGCAGTGCTCAGAGCACAGCAAGACGTTCTCACTTCTTCATCTGAAATGAAGAACCTCAACTTAAACTTTGCCTCACACACACACACACACACACACACACACACACTCCATATCTAATGGAAGGGAGGTAGAGGTCATGCACTCCAGTAGTTTCCCTTTTTTTAGATTTTTACTGATTTTTAGAGAGAGACAGACAGACAAATAGACATTGATGTGAAAGGGAAGCATCAGTTGGCTGCCTCCTGAATGCCCCCTGCCAGGGACCGAGCCCTCAACCCAGTCTGGGTCTGTACAGGGGATGGAATCAGCAACCTTTCGATGCACAGGATAATGCCCATCTAACGAGCCATACTGGCTAGGGCTCCAGGAGTGTTTCTTGCTTCGAGAATCTCCATCAGGAACCCTGAACAAGTTGGTATGAATCATTAAGAGCCCAGACTCCAAACTTCTTAAACAAATCAGTTCCCAATTTAACTCTGTTACTTTTTGGGTTTCTCATTAACTTTGATTCAGAAGTATAGCCAATGGATGGGAAGCCCGGCTCTCCACTTGTCCTCTGTGTGATGTTAGGCAAGTCCTTTAAGCTCTCTGGGCTTACTCCATAGGGTTGTTGGGTAGTACGCACAATGGGCTAATATGCACAAAGCTCCTGGGACAGTACACAGCACATAATAACTGCTCAATAAAGTGAGCTATCGTTATCTGAAAAGGGTTCAGTGAGTCAAAACAATGAAAATTATCTATCAACCTAAGTCCCCAACCCAATCCTATTAATATATAATAAAAGCACAGTAGCATAGTATGCAAATTGTCCCCTCCACCAGAATTCTTCTGGGAGTTCAACAGGGGACAGTGGGGGGGGGGGGGGGGGGGGGGGGGGGGGCGCGGGGAGGCCCCGGTGGTAGCAGGTGACCAAGGAAAGGGAGGGAGGCCCTGGCCATCTGCCTGCTGATGGGACCCTACCAGTGCACGAATTTCATGCACTGAGCCTCTAGTCAATTAAAATAAGCCTGGAAGATAATTGGCTTTCCTCTCTTTTCTTGCCCTACAGGGTAACAGTTTGGCTGTCCACAGCCCCAACCGAGCCTCTGACCCACTGGTACCAGGTGCGGTGCCTTCTTCAGACTCCTCTCTTTGCCAAGGAAGGGGAAACCCTCTCAGGGAGAGTGCTGTTCATAGCCAATAAACGGTAAGCAGGAAAGGATAGCCATGATCTCGCCGCTGCTTGTAGGCATGGTGGGTGGGAGCAGGGGGGAAAAACTGGCAGGAACCTGAGACTCCAGCACTGAGAAATAGCAACTTTCCAAAGGCCTGGCGGAATGTCACAGGGACCCTCTGCCACAAAACGGGCAGGGCAGATGTCCGCTCTGCACTGCGTGTGGCAAGGAAGAGGAGCTTCGGGTACCGCCAGGGCCGTGTTCTCCACCTGACCGTGGAGGAAAGAGGGAAATCCACCAGCTCCTGGAAAGGCTTGCCAAAGGCTTAAATGACCAACTGCTTTAAATCCCACGTCAGCTTCCTGGCCTCTCACAACACCTGTCCAGCCACTCAGCCCAAATTTAGTGCAATAAAATTCATCGACATTTGCAGGGGCGGTGTCTGGTGTGTCAGACAGGATTGGCTGCTTCTGGCCGGTAATGGATTTCATAAGTTCTCTGCAGTAATTCCTTTGATTTATCTCATAATATGCTCTCTTTTCTTTTTGCCTTTTGGGAGCTTCTCTTGGGTGCATTAGAGGAGAGAGGAGGGGCAGGCTGGGTCAAGGACTCTTGGGATAGTAAGGGTACTCAAAGGTCATCTCATTCAACTGTCTTCCCTCCCTACCAGCCCCGCTTCCTTGGGTCTGTGCTTGAGCAGTCCAGGGACAGAGAGCTCACCACCTCCCAAATCAACCCTTTCATTTCTAAAAGTCTTTATTTATTTATTAAAATACATTGTTGATGATTTCAGAGAGGAAGGTAGAGAGGGGGAGAGAAATAGAAGCATAAATGAACATAAATAGAAAACCACTGATGAGCTGCCTCCTGCATACCCCACATTGGGAATTGAGCCTGCAATCCTGGCATGTGCCTGGGCTGGGAATCGGACTGTGACCTCCTCGTTCATAAGTTGATGCTCAACCGCTGAGGCTCACTGATGGGGCTCTTTATTTCTTTAATTACAAAAAGCTAACGTGCTCATATGTGAACTCAAAACTACCGAAGTGTCTCCGGCCCCTCTACGCTCCCACCATTTGCCACACTCTCCAGATGTGACCCATTGTCTCTGTCTTTCAGGTGGTTTTCTGTGCGTGTGCCAACAAGTGCCATCCTTGTGGGTTGGTTGTTGTTTTATAAGGAGATTTCACTAGCAGTCTGAAACTTAAGATTTCCCTGAGTACTAAGTCCCGAATTTGTATAAATGGATTTGCTTTGTTCTTTTCATAGATGCATAATAGTCTGGGGCATGGATATACCATAATGTTATTTCTCATTCCATGGTTGATATTTAGCTTGCTTTCTTTCTTTGCTATTGCAAAAAGGTTTGCACTAAACATACTTGAATATATAGCTTGCCCTTGAATATTTCTAAATGAGATGCCTAAAAATGGAAATACTGGATTAAGGAGTACATACTTGTTACACTTTGGTAAATACTACCAGTTGCCACTCACACCAGCCATGGCTCATTTCTCCACATTTCCCTAGACTGAATGTTGTCATTCTCTATGGCTTTTGGTAATCTAATAGCCCCCAAAATAAGTTTTTAAGTTGCATCTTGTTGTTTTGGTTTGCATTTACTGATAAGGTTAGATAACTTTTCATACCGTCTTAGGCTATTGATGTTGTAATCTTTAGATATCTCTATTTATTACAAAAGTATTCTTACAGTTGATCCTATATCTTACTTCCTGTAAATTCTAATTGATCTTAGTTATATCTCTGAATTTTTAGAAAAAGGTCTATTCCAACCTTCCAATGGCAGTTGTTCAAATATTTGGAGAGTTTTATGAAATATCATTTCCATCTCTATCTTCAAGCTAACATCCTCGACTCCTTCCTTCTATAAGAGTGACTGAAGTAGTTTAAAATTCTAAGTCCACTCCTCTGGAAATATCCAGGTTATCACTGACTGCTTTGAATATTTCACTAAAACTAAATACAGGACAGCATATGTGTTCTGATAAGTGCTGGGTACAGAGTGATAGCAAACACTGCCATTTTGAGTACTGTACTTATAATAATGTAATTAAAGTTTAAATTAAGTTTAGGGGCCATTTTACTTGAGTGATTAGTCAATTAAAACAAAAAATTTTTTATGTGATCTAGTTTTAAGTTATATTAGTGTACAGCTGATTTTTGTCAGCTTTGGTTCAATTTCTTATATATGTATTTTGTATGTATTTCTTTATGGATTTAAGAGAGGAATGGAGAGGGAGAGAGAGAGAAAAAAAAAATCAATAATGAGAGAGAATCATTGACTGGCTGCCTCCTGCATGGCCCCTGCAACCCAGACATGTGTCCTTGGCTGGAATTTAACCCGGGACCCTTCAGTCCACAGGCCAGCACTCTATCCACTGAGCCAGATCAGCTAGGGCTCAATTTATTATATTTATTCCACTAGTGCATTTATCATTCTATTTTTAGTTCCTTATTAGAGCCAATGGATTATTTTATTTACTTTTAAAGTTCTTTTGTGTGATTTGCAAATTTAATAGAAAAAAATTTATTCAAAAATTATTAAGCAGAATGAGTCCAAGGATGTATTCTTTCTTCAAATTTTGAAGAGCCTAGTCTGCACCCTTTGCATTTGGTTATGGAAGTAGCTCAAAATATACCCACCTGAACTCAGGTCCAGCCCACGTCCTCTATCCAGTCCAGAAAGAAGGATGATTTGACTTTTGTTGAATGTGATCTCAGGATAAGCTTAATCTCTAGTTCCACCCTCACAGCCCAGTCCAAAAACCTTGCCAAAAAAGGAGAGTAAAGCTAATTGGATGAAGTTCTTATTAGTTTTTAGTGAAACTTATTTTCTCTGCTTTTATACCTCAATGGTAACATTTTATATCTCTTTTATATATCTTCATTTTCTCAACAGTACATCTCGAAGATATTCCCATATCAGCACTTTGAAATAGTTCCTTCTCTTTGTTGAGTTTATGTATTTCTGTGTCATGATCCTCTTTCATAGTTATTATTGCTTTCTGATGGCTTAAATGTGGTTTTAAAAATTCATAAGAAAATATTTGCTCACATATTTTATTTGTGCCAAGGCATTATTTACCTGTTTTACATCTGTTAGTAAATTTCACTGCTCTTTTTCTACTTGTTTTCTAATAATATCTTCGTATTAATGTTATGATTGTTCATCATCCAATTAAAAGGACACTTCTAAACAGCAATTTACAAGAAAGAAGTTCCTGTGGTCGAGAAAGATGTGATTGTCTTCATGCAGTCTGTCTTTCTCACTCACCCTCTCTCGTTCTGTGCTGCCACAGAGTCATTCTGCTTCCTGCAAATATGGCTCCTCTGTAAGTCTTTAGATCGTAATATCTTACGCAGGAATTGGGGTAAGAAGACTTCTTACCCCAATTCCTGCGTAAGATATTACAAAGTCTTCTTACCCCAATTCCTGCGTAAGATATTACAAATAAGGAATAAAGCTGTTTCTTTTTGGTTCTCAAGTTTTATTTAAGAACTCATACAAAATGTGTCAGATGAGTGAGTTTTAGTCATCATCTTCCTCTTCTTCATCCTAGTTAATCTGGAAGTAACGCAATCCGTAACTATCTTTGCTATTAGCAACTACGTACAACCAGTCACGGAGATTATTCTTCTGCAAATATTTTTTGGTGAGATATTTCAAATACCTTTTGGAAGTAGGCACCTCAGAAGTTACCATGATCTTGCTCTTGCTTCTTTCAGTAGTTATGACCTCTCTGCCTTTATTCCCAGCTTTTTCATTCACTTTGATTTCTCTCCTGAAGAAACTGCTCAAAATAGCAGCATCCATGGGTCCATCTTCTACAGGGTGGGTGCAGCCAAGGGCAAGCTTCAGAACATGCTTTCTTTTTTGACCCCTTTTGCCACAAGCTTTTTAAGGAGGAATTAAGCTTCTGCATTTCAGAAAATGTTCTTTGCTGTCAGTGAGTTTGTTATTGCAAGCATTTTCTGAGATGTGCTGTCCCTGAGCTCTCTTGCCCTTCTTTACACTTCTGCACTTTTTGTTTCATGTGGCTTACAACCAATTGCAAGCGCATTCATGGGCCTTGCACATACGATGGAGAATCTTTCTCCTGATTTTACAGAAAATGAAGTCTGTGGTCTCTAGTATCTTTCTCTTCCCCTTGTTTTTGGGTAGCTTCCAGGAGGAAAAGTGGGGAATGCTGACTTGTGCCATGTTCATCATGGAAGTTACCACTTTCTCCCGAAATCCTTATAAACCATCTGTTTTATGGCCAGTTATTTAAAAAAAAAAAAGTGCTCTAAGTAGCAGCAGCCAACATCTGCCTGGAGTTTTGGACTTTGCCTTTCCTGATTTGTGCAAACCAGTGTTAACTATCGTTTACTTTCAAATATTTATGTTCTTAAGGTACCTTAGTGTATATTTAAGTTATTTTTAAGTCATCTTATTCTTTCACTACTTGTTCTAACAGATCTTGGGTCGAATGATCAGTCAGATTTTTCTACCCTTTTCTCCTTGATTTCCCTAACAGGTAAGAAGAAAGCAAACCATTTACCTCGCACATTTGCTTCATGACACCCAGGGCTCCCACAGTCCTCCATCCCTTACTGATGCACCCCTGTTGCTTGCTGTTACTTGCCTATCTGTGAGCTTCCCAAAAAGGGGGGATGGGGGCCAAATCTTACTCTGCCGTGTGTCCCTCTTCACTTATTACATTCCGGAGACTCTGCAATATTGTGGAGTGAACACCTGAATGAAGGACTGCGAAGCAGATGATCCCTTTCTTATTAAGAACTTAGCCTAGTGCAATTGAAAGGAGGCCCTAACCTGTCCTGGGCACACACTGCTTTGCAGGAGGAAGAAAGGGAAGGAGGGTGGGAGGAAGTTCTTTGTCTCACTAGACCAGTTGCCTTGTGTAGTGAATGAGGCCAGGTTTGGGGGTCTCATGTGTCCTGGTTCTGTCTAGTTTTTTTAGTTCTAGCACCCCAGTTTCCTGACCTCATCATCTGTCATGTAGAATTTATAATAATTATCTCACTAGGCTTTTGCAAATACTGAAGGAGAAAAAATAGTAATTAACACTTAGTAGGTCCACAGTCTGTCATAGTTGTATCCACTTCCTCCTCCCTTATTCTCTTTCTTACTCTCATTGTATCTCATCAGAATTTTTGTTTTATAATGATTGTTTTTCTCGATATTTCTATACACCTCAGCATTTTCCGAATGTCTGTGTTTTCACACTATTTTCTCAGTGAGGTGCTATGTCTTTGTTCTGCCTTGGATAGGATCTCCCCCTCGCTTATTGTCAAATAATCTTTTAAACTCTGACCTCCTGGGAGAACTCCCTCTGCAGCCACGCAGGTGTGACAATGACTGACCTTTTCTCCCCCTCCCCATTTGTGATTGTATTGTTAGCATTTTATTTTTGACAGCCTGCCATCTTTCTTGAGCTGTCACTCATTTTATGGCTCTGGACAACAAAGTAGAACTTAAGTTTTTTATGAACTTTATGAAATTGATATCCCTAAAGTTTACAGATATGGTCTCCAACAATTTTTTAATCATGTGGATCAATGAGTAAAAACACTTCATGCATGTGCTTCCCAAGTATACTAGTATTTCTCTTTTAATTATGTATACGTTCTATGATAATAATAACAGAAAGCACCAACCTAAGCTCTCAATATAGCTGGAGATATATATATATATATATATATATATATATATATATATATATACACACACACACATATATATATATATATATGCCAATATACCATGGATAAAAATGTCTCTATATACATACATATAGAAACTCATATGGTGTATATAAGATACACAAAACCAGAAATAATAAGAATGAACTGAAAATTAAATATAGGCTGATTGTTGGGTCTCACTCAGCCACCTATCCTGTGCGAGAATGTTTTGAGATACCTATGATGGACTCTGCACCCAGGTTTGCCAGGGAATTTGATTTGCAGAGTTTGGCGAACTTTGTGATTTACAGAATTAAAAGAAATTCTGGTCAAACTATTAAAGCTTTGAAAGCTTCAAGTGGCACTCTGAATTGTCTCCCTTGGACTGCACCTGAGATAGCTCTATATTTGGACAGCTGCATCTGAAGGAATTATTGTGCACAGTAAGGCACTGTGAAGTAGCAGTGTGTGCTGGTGCAGTTTTAAGTGACATGTCTTTGTTCCACAATGTACATGTCCCAGCACATGATTATTGTTATACTCAGTAATGTTAAGCCACATAATTTAAGGTACAAACAGAATCTTACTTTTGCAGAACCTGAGAAACTGTGTGAACATGACTGATACCTTAACTCCTAGCTGGTGATTAGAATCCTGCAACCATCCTGTAAATTCACTAGTGTTCAATGTGTATTTGGTAAACAATTGCCTTAGTTTCCTAGGGCTGGTGGGACAAATTACTGCAAACCAGTTGGCTTAAAACAACAGGAATCTATTTTCTTGTACTTCTGGGGCCTGGAAGTCTGCAGTGAGAATGTCAGCACAGCCATGCTGCCTCTGGAGGCTCCAAGCAAGACGGTTTACTGTGATTTTCAGCTTCTGTTCCTTGTAGCTGCATCAGTCCAGTCTCTGCCTGTCTTTACTTGGCCGCCTTTCTTTCCTGTGTGTACCTTTATGTGTTCTCTCCTCCTCTTCTTTTTTGTTTTTTTTTTCTAAAGATTTTTTATTGATTCTTTGAGAATGAGAAAGGAGAAGGAGAGAGAACAAAACATTGATGTGAGAGCAAACCATCAAATAGCTCTCTCCCACGTGTCCCCCACCAGGATCCAGCCCACACCTCGGGTATGTGCCCTGACTGGGGATCAAACTGGCAACCCTTTGGTGCACCGGGCAAATGCAAACCAACTGAGCCACACTGGCCAAGGCTCTCCTCTTATGGGGACACCAGTCATTGTATTTGGGACACACCCTAATCCAGTATGACCTCATTTAAACTTTGTTACAGGTGCAAAGATCCTATTTCCAAGTTAGACCCTATTCACAGGCAATAGGGGTTAGAAAATAAGCATATATTTTGGCAAGACACAATTCAATTCACAGTGACAGCTAACTGGAAAATTAAAAATATCCAGTATTTTCTTCCACGCCCCAGTGTGTTCTAAATCCTCTCGGCCCCTGTGAAGAACCTGATGTAGAGCCCATGCCTGCCGCTGAGGTGCTCATTCTTTCCTCTATCAGGAACTCCACAAGTGACTTGGGCCATTTCCCCCGACACTTCCCACAACGTCTGTTTCTCCATCCATTCTTCTTTGATGGTCAGCCCTATGCCGTCTCACTCTTGCACCTTCTGTTTTCTCTCAGATGAAATTATCACTAATTACCACATTTTCCAGAAAAGACACCTTCTACTTATGTTCCCAAGTTTTTAATTCTTGTTAAGTGTTACAAAAGAAATGTTGCTATATAAAGTTATGATTTTTGTATTCAAACCTTGAACTAAGTTATATCCCCCCTTATGTCACTTACTCTGTCTCCATAAGGTTTACATATACTATAAAATCATTTTGACCATTCAGCATACCATTACCTTTGTAATTTTTAGATCAAGAAATTATAACTGTTAAAGTATTCTAACAAATAAAGACTTTAATTACATCCACTAACACTGATAGCATCTAAATAAATACATAAATACACTTGGACGTGTATAAGATTAATATGTACCCTTAAAACCCTCATGGAGTAGGTATGTGTAGAAGATGCTCTAGATGGATGTGAGTAGCTGACCAGCCTTGGGAGATGATGTGTGTGTATTTGCTTGGTTTTGCCATACAGACAGAGCTATGACATTCAGATCGTGGCGCTGGTAAACCAGACGGGCTTCAGGTCTGGGAACATCCTCGATTTAAAGAACCCTTTCTTCAGGTAAGAAATGTTTTCATCCCTTTCACACCTATGCATACAAAGTCTCAACTGACCACATGCCCAGGTAAGGAGGGTCAGAGTACTCCCACCTTTCCTCAGAGGGGAACAAGCCTCTACGCTTCCTCCCCGAGGAGACTTTGTTTCTGATGCCGCGTTGAATATGATATGTGGTATGAAACAAAATTCAGTATTTAACAATCTGGCCCTAAAACAGAGAGCCCGGGAGAGCTCCACACAGTGAATGCTTGCTCAGCTGGGCCGGAACGAGCTGTGTGACCTCAGGCAGGGTCACTCTGCTTCCGGCACTTGCTTTTCTGATCTGCAGAGTTTAAGGATGACCTCTTATGACCTTCATTCACTAAGTATTCCAATTACATCTTACACATGAGTCCATTTAAAGTATATTTTTGAGACTTTTTTCTGAGGTCATGCAAGCCAGGACATACTTCTCTAGAAGGTGTGCAGAGTTTGTCTCTGACACAAAGAACTTGCCACAACGAGACAGATACAGCACAGGTCTCCGGGAAAACTCCCAATCCTTACAACTATTCAGTGTGAGGTCATTAAAAATCCACACATGAAATCGCCTACACAAATAAAAAAGCACTGGACATGGTTACTCTTTACTTTCTTATTAAAAGGAGACTTGTCTCACATATTATAATGTCTCCCTAAGGCTTTTTTTTTTAAAAAAGCATTATGCTCTATAGCACTGAAAAGCTAGAAGAGAAGAGGGGACTCAGGAAACCAAATAAGAATCCTTCGGCAGAGATGGGAAAATGAAGTTTTGACCTTGAGGCAGGGGAGGGGACAAAACAGGCAAAGCTAAAGTCTTGTGTGGGGTGTGCCAGTTGTCACACATGGTCTGATTTTTGGAATCCATTGCCAATTAAGTATGTGAATCTCACCTTTAATTCTGAGGCCAGGGAGGAGTCCTCGCCCCCATCCCTCAGTCACATGCTCCTGCCCTGTAAAGGGGAGGACACGGGTTTTGGCCTGAGAGGGCCGACTAGTACTATTTAACTTGCCTCAGCCTCAGTTTTCTCATCTGCTGCCGGGGTTCTTTACCCAGCCTTACAAAGGGTTCAGCATTCTGGAGAAAGGAGCTGTGCGTAGATGATGAAGAAGGAGTCCAAAGACGAAAGATAATCTTGAAAGGCATTGGGGGTCAGAGGATCTTCAGCTAAAGGACCTGAAGACTCACCCTTGTCTAAGGACCTTGTGCTTTTATTAATACAGTTTGCCCTAAGGCAATGTGGAGATATACACTTCAACGGGTAAGGTTTTAAAGGGTACACAAGCATTGTCAGTTTGGGGATAGCCAACAGCTGTTCAGGTGTTTGGCCAACAGGAGGCCATAGCAAACTCTGATCCTATTCAGATTTGGGGGAGGTGCCATTTAGCCTTTTCCGGCAGGTAAACTATCGATACATATGTGGCTCAGCCCTTGTTGAGCCCCCACAGCTTCAGCTTCACTAACCTTTTGGTGAAACTCTTGTAATTATTCCATGCTGGAATTGGTTGCCAGCAATCTATAAAATGGGACAAACAACACAAAACCTCCCCGGGAGATGGCAAGAACTCCCATACTATGTCCCAGTAATTAGTGCTTAATAAATATGAGTTTCCTCCCGTTCCTTCCTTCACTCTGCCCTCCAACCATCTTAGGGAGGTAAATGGGTGACGATCTGTAGTTCATTCCAAACAGAACCATTTCAGTTTTGGAAAAGAAAATAGATGGCTGGAGGGTTTTAGAAAACTCACCATTTGAATACAGGAACCATATAAACTTGACGCCCAGTTCCGCTTCATCTGACAAGAACAAGGTTCTTACCACAAAACCACCAGAGAAGGCTTTGTGCTTGGCTTTGGCCGGCACCAGCTTTGTGTGAAGGCACTAACGCTGTGGCCGCAAGGGCAAAGTGCGAGCTTGTTAAAGGTGCCCGAATGGCCTGCCCTGCCAGGATGGATGGACTGTTGAGTAAAGGGCAGGTGCCTTTCCTTCCCCCCTTTTCTCTCTCTCAGCAGCAAGTCTGACTGACATACTTAATTAATCAGACAAGGATGCTTAAAAATGTGACTCCTCCGTAAAAGATAAACAGAGTAACAGCAACCTGATTTCATGACTTAATAGAAAGCTACCGAAATCAAGGAAATGCAGTACGGACTAGTGAAAGGATGACGTGTAGACAGATGGGATGGAACAGAGGTCACAAATAGACCAAACATCTATATTGTTTGATTCTCAACAAAGTTGAAAAGGCAGTCCAATAGAGTCTTTCAAAATTGGTGCTGGAATGATTGGAAATCCGTATGCAGTGAAAAGTGAGCTTTCATCCATATTTCACATCCTCTATAAAAATTAACTCAAAAAAGATGAGAGACTTAAATGTAAAACCTAAAAAGATATATAATACTTTTAGGAAGAAAACATAAGAGAAAATCTTTGTGACCTTGGGTTAAACGAACATTTCTTTAATATGACACCAGAAACACAATTCATGAATAGAAAAAAATGGTACATTATACTCTATCAAAATTAAAACTTGTAATCTTTGAAAGGCATAAGAGAATTAAAAATAAGTTACAAATTGGGTGAAAATATTTAGAAATTACATATTTGGCACAAAAAAAAAATCAAAAAACAACTAGTATCCAGAATATAAAAAGGATTAGTGAAAAAATACTCTCAAAAAAAGCCTAAAAATACAAAAACAGTTTTTCAGAAGGCAAATGATTTGACCAGACACTTTATTAAAAAGACATAATAGCAAATTATATGAGAAGGTGCTCAACATCATTAGTCATTAGGGAAGTGAAAGTCAAAACCATAATGGCATACCACAGCACACCTAGCAGAATGGCTAAAGTAAATCCTGATGGTTTTTGACAAGTGCTGGTGAAGGTGGAGGGCTGGCAGGATTCACATTCATTGCCAGTAGAAATGCAATATGGTGGAAAAGCTTTTGAGTTTCTTATATAGTTACATGTTCACTTACCATATGACCCAGCAATCCCACTCCTGGGTATTTATGCAAATGAAATGAAAACTATATTTAAATGTTTATTGCAGCTTTATTTGTCATTATTAAAATATGGGGACAACTAGAATGTATCTCAACTGGAGAATGAATAAACAAAATGTGCTCCATCCAGAAAATGGAATAATTTTTAATATAAAAAAGGAATGATACCTGTAATAATACAAATGAGTCTCAAATATAGCACGCTGAGTAAAAGAAGCTGAACTCAAAAGGCTGCAGATTATATGACTCCATGCATTTGACATTCTGGAAAATGCAACACTCTTGGTACAGAAAACAGATCAAAGCTAGGTTTGGGAGAAGCAACACTATAAAGAGGAACAGGGCATTTTTCACAATGATGGCATTTTTCTACATCTTGATCGCAGTGGTGGCAGTATAAGGTCGCACGCATTTGTCAAAACTCAGAGAACTGTATGCCAAAAAGGGTAAATTTTGCTAAAAGGTTAATGTCTCAGATGGTGATTAAAGAAAATTTTAATTTATTTAAAGAAGAGGGTATGGGAGATGGGGATATCCAGAGGGAAGGTCCACACAGCACTGAGTCGAAGGGTATTGGGTCTATGATGGACTTGAGGCCATGAAACAAGGCAGGGCACAGAAGAAGCAACTGGAAAGCCTGGGCTGGGCTGCTTTGGCTCACTGAGAACTCGGAGAAAAGGGGGCCTTGGAGACAGGTTCAGGGGTTAGCCCAGGACGAGCTTCCGCTGCCCATTGCTCCCCTGGTTGCAAGTCTCATGGGGTCCCTTAAAGGCTGGGGGATATGTGCCTATGGGGGAATGGCACAGTTGTGCTTTGTGGAGGGAGAGTGCACAGTGGGTGCTTGTCCGGAGCCTGTTTGTCTCTCTCTGGCAGGTGGAAGTCTTAGGCGAGATCTCAGGAGAGAATTTTAATAGAATATTCATCAGTGTCCAGGTGCGCTCTTTCAGGGTCATGGGCTCCACCGATTGGTCGGAGCCAGGGTAAGGGGGTCACTAATCAATGTAGCTGGTCCTGAGGTAGCCATGGCATCACTTGTCTGGTTTTGCTGCTTTTCTGGGCCTGGAGCTAAAATACAACTGAGACCTAGATGTTATCCTTAAGAAGGAAAAGGTCAGGGGGTCTAAACTGCCCGACCAGCGATATGAAAGATCAGGGGTCCAAACCACATGACCGGTGTCATGCTAAGGGAGGATAGGTTACTCCGAGGGCAAGGTTCTTGTTTTCCCAGTTTTGCCCCTTACTAGGCTTCCGGGGGTTTCTGCCCTGGTGAGTTTCTGTACCTGGCCTGGCATCCTTGCTCTGCTCGTGTTTAACATGTACTAGATGTAAAAACTTTTTCAATTACATAAAGACTTACCCAAAAAAGAACTACATAAAGGGTTGGCAGAAACAAACGGAGTGACATGCTAGGCAGCGGCAAGGCCAGAGATGGGAGGTGGGGTTATTTACATTGAATGAGTGGTCTGGGCGGCCTCCCCACAGAGGGGGTAACTAGTAGAGACCAAATGTCAGAAAGGAGCCCTCATGAGCAGATGTGCAAGCAGAGCCTTTGGGAAGAGGACAGTGAAGGCAGAGTTAGCCTATTGAATAGCAGGAAGAGAGAGTCGTTGATGCTTATTAGCCTTTGCTATAAACCTATATAAAGAATAAGTTCTTTCAGTGAACAAAAATCCAGATCGTTCTCTCAGATCTGAATTTAGGCTATGCATAATCAAACTTACTGAATATAGCGGGTAAATATAGATTTAAGGCTGCCCATAAAAATCTCTGGGGAAGAGCACGGGAGTAGGAAGTGGGGGGGGGGGGGGGGGATGGAGAGAGGAGGGAAGGAACAGACCTGAACACATGGCTCCTCTTATGGCTTTGGGTCTTGCTAGAACTTCCTTACTTTCGGTGTCATGGAATCACCTTCTCTGTTTTAGGTTTGCTTAGAAGATCAATAAGTAAAATGAAGGCCTGAGAAGTCCCTCGACATTCAAGTTCATGTCTCCTGTCTCAAACATGCATTCTGAATTTCACAAGTATCTTAGCTTTATTTATTTAACTTTTTTTTTGTTTTGTTTTTCCTAACGCTAAACTGTGCATCCTAATTTTCTTGGCACGTCTATTTCTTGTGGCTTCTTAGACTGGTTCTTTATCGCTTTTTGCATGTAGTTGAAAAACAATTTTTTTTTTAAGTTTTGGTTTCTGTTTATTTTTATTTTAGTAAAGCCATAGATGTCGCTACAAGTTCTGGTGTATTTAAAAAAAAAAAAAGACAGTTAACAAAACCCTACCTCATGTTTATATGTATGCTATGTACAACATGACATAGACCACGTTAGAAGGAATCTTCTATTTGCTGTTTCAATCTATTTTTGCAAATATCTGCAACACATCAATCGCTAGTTCCTCGTTCAGCTGCGTGTTAAAGATTTTTTTCTTTTTGCCTATTCATGTAGCGGAATGTTCTTCATTGGCAATATTTGATGACTCTGTACATAGTGAAGAAAATGCAGATGGAACCTTTGTCAGTGCTCTGAGGTCTACAATAAAGAGTACCGTGTGGCATACCCGGGGGAACTCTCCTTTGCTTTAAGACATTTGTTATATGTCACATGTCAGCCGGCGATGAAAGATAATCTTTCCAAAGAGCAAGTTTTCCCCTGGCCCCCAGAAAGCCCACATAAAAAATGGATGTCACATCAGCAGGATAATCTAACGAAGCCCAACAGGCAATCGGCTCTCTCTAAGTCAGGGGAAGCGGAACAAACAGCAGCCACATATTCTCATCAGTCAGTCAGTCACTCACAGTATTCAGCTTTCCACTCCGGTGCCTCCCTCATTCTGGCCACTCAGTTTGAAACAGTCCATTCCAATAGTCTGACTCACATCACAGCAAGGCTCCGTTCTCATACACCCTCACCAGCACGCCCTGCTGACCGCCATCCACGCTCACATGCCTCACCTTCGATGGATCTCCCCTCCCTCCCCTTATCACATCCTTTCTTATAACATTTTATCACTTCATACCCTAAATAACACATATCTTTCTCTTCTTTGAACTGCATTTTTTTGTGGGTTGGATTGGAGTCCAATTTGTTTTTTAAATGTCCCACAGTGCCTAAGAGCATGCCTAAGGCATCCAAGGTGTTCAATCAATGTGTTTCGATTAAATAAATAAATGTGTACTGAAGTTCAGAGTAATTGGAATTATGGAATCCGGTCTGACAATGTTCTAATTGCCTTTCAAGCATGGTAGGCAGAAACTATGTAAACCCTGGGATTGCAGAAACACTATTTGGCTATTGCCACTGTCTCCACCCATACCCTGTGCAGACATTCATAATCAATCCCTGCAGTCTTTCCTGCCGAGCTGTGACTTGGCCTCACAGTCCTCCTCAGCCTGATGCCCTACGAGGCCATTATCAGTCTATAGAAGTAGTCATAAGAGATGAAACCTATGACTTTAAGGAGTCAAAAAAAAATGATATTCTTTTCCAGTCCTTGAGCAATTCCAAAGATCTGTGATATTTATGAATTTGTCATTTGTCCCATGACATTGGTGATTGAGATGTTACTAGGTGTACTGGTTAATAATGGCAGATTTTGTAAGCAAAGAAAACGCGATAATTTCAAGAGAAACATCAAAAGTGCTTTATTCAAAGTCATGTCCATCACTAGCTACACATTTCCCCAATCCTTCAGGTAATTTGTGGATACCGTCCCAATAGAACTTTTCTTGTTTTGAGGCAAACCATTCAGAGACCCAATTTTCCACTTCGTGTGTTTTGAAGTGCTACTCAGAAAGGGCGTGTGCCATCGATCGGAACAAATGGTAATCTGAAGGAGCAAGGTCTGGTGAATACAGCAGGTGGGTTAATACTTCCCACGAACATTCTGGTCTATTCACAATCAAAGCGTGGTTCAAATTGATTATTTGTGGGTACCGTCCCAATAGAACTTTCTTGTTTTGAAGCAAACCATTCAGAGACCCAATTATCCACTTTTTCATACTTCCTACTCAAGATCTTTTAACGTGTCTTTAACTGGTTTTGAAGTGTGTGATGGTGCGTTATCATGAAGCAAAATTACTTTGCTGGGTCTTCTGGTACATTCTGGTCGTTTCACAAAGTGTGGTTCAAATTGATTATATGTTGTCGGTAGTGATCAGTATTAATGGTTTCACCTGGTTTTAGAAGCTCTGACTACACCACACCTTCCCGATCCCACCAAATGCAGAGCATTGTCTTCTTCCCAAAGCCATTTGGCCTTGCAGTCTATGTTGACCTGGATCAACACATGATTTTGTGCATTTGGGGTTCTCAAAATAAATCCACTTTTCATTGCCAGTCACAACTTGATGCAAAAAAGACTTTCTTTCGTGCCAATGAAGCAACATTTTACTGATGACTTCAGTTTTCCATTTGTATTTCATTCCGTTGATGTGGCACCCATTTTCCTTCCTTTAAAATCTTTCCCTTAGCTCATAAATGATCAGAAATTGTTTGCTGAGCAATGTTTAATCTTTTTGCAAGTTGTTTTTTAGTTTGTCATGCATCTTCATCCAATAATGCTTGTAATTGTTCGTCTTCAAACTTTTTCATTTGACCTGGATGTTCTTTGTCTTTCACATCAAAATCATCACTTTTAAAGCATTTAAACCAGTGTTCACAAGTATCTTGAGATGGAACATGTTCACCATAAGCTTCCTGAAGTATATGATAACTTTTTCTTCAAAATAAAGTAATGAATTAAAACTTCCCACAAATGCTCTTTTTTTTTTGCATGAAATTCGACATTTTTAAGTGTAAAAATTTCTATGATGTTAACACCTTCAGCAAATTTGACATATGAAGTTTTGAAACTTGCTCTCCATACAACAAAATAGAATACATATCAATCGCATATATATCAACATATGTGTAGCTCCATCTATTGAAAAATATCCCCATTATTAACCAGTACACCTAGTAAGAATAAAGCTCGGCTGAGCTCCAGAAACAGTGTTGGATCGTCTATCCCAGCGTTTTTCAACCGCTGTTCCGCAGCACACTAGTGTGCCGCGAGATGTTGCCTGGTGTGCCGTAGGTGCAGACAAGACAAGAATTTTATAATTTTTCACTATTTTGTTTACTTAATATTTCATAATAAAGTAATTATAAAATACTTTCTTTGTATTTATTTGATTCCTATTCAAGAGAATTACTTTATATATAGTCAATATAGGCACAGAGTTAATTTTTTTAACATTTTCTAATGGTGGTGTGCCTCGTGATTTTTTTCATGAAACAAGTGTGCCTTTGCCCAAAAAAGGTTGAAAAACACTGGTCTATCCCATCTTGGAGGAAAGGGATTAGGGTCAGCTTCTTCAATTAGCTCCTCCAAGCTTTCCCCAAACTCACACAGGTAACATTATTTTTTAAATCCAAGGCCAGGAGAGGAGAACTCAAAAACACTGTTTTTCATCACATGCCAAAATCTGGGGACAGAGAGGAGTGGCGGGCCAAGGCCCCTCAGATTATCCCTCGGGAGTCATCCCTCAGCCCACCTCAGATGGTGCTGGGGTTCCCTCCTCAGAGCAGATGCCCAGGTTCGAACCTCTAAATAGGAGAGACTCAAGCCTCCAGACAAAGACTTCTACAATTTTTTTATTCTGATTAGCCCATTTAAATAAACTAGTAATAAAAGATCCTGATCTAACCAGCACAAAAAAAAAAAAGTGAAGCACAGATTTAATACCCATATATGCTACACTGGCATATATCTGACAATCACTCAGAGGATGTATACTTAAAACTTGTTTTCCCTCCTCTTCACCTTATTTTTGGAATTTTGTATTTGCTTAGTAAATATTGCTAAAAATGGTATAAAGTAATCTAGGGCAGGATTTATTTTAGTGGAGGAATTTAGTAACTTATTCTAATTCTATATCTATAGAATTATTAAGAAGCAAAGGGACAGTGCTTTGTGGGGCAATCAGATTACCATGGTGTTTTCAAATTCAAAAATGACCTCAAAGCAGGTCCCCTGAGAAGATTCTGAAGGCTATCTTCTGTATTTAGGAACATCTTGGGCATCTCAGTTTTCATGAAACCATCCCGCCACAATTAAGGTAAGTGGCAGCACATTGGACAGGAGCTGATGTCAGGGGCCGCTCTGGGGTTCCCTGCTTCTCAGGATATCCAGCCAGGACACCACAGGACTTTGAAGTTGCACAGGCTGAGGAGCAACAAGACATACACCAGGAAGGTTCTCGTAGGTTCAGCTGTGCCTTTGACTGTGGTCACACAAGACCCTGGCTGAGAATACTTAAGCACGGAGAGTTATGATGTCACATAACAAGAAGTCCAGGATCAATGACTCAGCGGCTCAGTGATTTCATTGAAGACTGAAGTCCTTCTCTCCTTTTCTCTGCCATCTCCGTCATAGCCCAGACCCCCACATGGGTGCAAGGCCACATAGAAATTACAAGAATCTCATCTAGACACACCAATGTCCAGGGTTATAAAACAGACTATCATTTTTGGTATCTTCTCTTAAAGATGATGATGATGATGATGGTGATGATGATGATGAAGAGCACCTATATAACACTTACTGTGTGCCAGGCACTATTCTAACTGCTTTAAAAATACAGTACCGTATTTTCCTGCGTATAAGACGACTTTTGAAATGAAAAAAAATCAACCGAAAATCGGGGATCGTCTTATACACCAAATATATCCCGAAAAATGTCTCGATGTGCCGCTAAACGAATTTTTAACTGTGAAATTAGGTGGTCATCTTATACGCTGGAAAATACGGTAAATCCTCACTGAAAGCAGTTTGGCTCAGTGGATAGAGCATTGGCCTCCAGACTGAAAGGTTCCAGGTTCGATTCCTGTCAAGAGCACATACATTGGTTGTGGGCACATCCCCAGTGGGAGGTGTGCAGGAGGCAGCTGATCAAGGTTTCTCTCTCATCGATGTTTCTAGCTCTCTATTCCTCTCTGAAAAAAAAAAAAAAGCAATAAAAATATTTTAAAAAACACAGTAAGTCCTCACTTAACATTTCTAAAACATATCTTATTTTACAGAGAGGAAGGGAGAAGAATAGAGAGTTAGAAATATCGATGAGAGAGAAACATCTATCAGTTGCCTCCTGCACAGCTCCTACTGGGGATGTGCCCACAACCAAGCTACGTCCCCTTGACCGGAATCGAACCTGGGACCTTTCAGTCCACAGGCCAACACTCTATCCACTGAACCAAACCAGTTAGGGCCTCCCTTAACATGTTTTATATCTAAGGAAACCAATTTTACCATAGGCTGATTGACATGAATAAGAATTCAGTTCTTACAGCAGCATCTCATCAATGTCACAGTAACACGACACTAAACGAGAAGATGTTATTCGATGACCTGTGATATTAACTAATTTTGATTCTTTCAACATTCCTATTAGGTATTGTTATTAACCTCATTGAACAGGTGAGGAAAAGTGGGGCAGAAAGGGTATGTAACTTTTCTAATGGCACACAGCTCACAAGCGGTGGAGCTGGGAATTTAAACCAGACAGCCCACTCTAGAGTCTGGCCTGAACCATACAGCTGTCTCCACTGTAAGAAAGTATTGCCTTCCTGCTCCAGAAACAGTGCCAAAACTGCGTCACATCGCCACCTCTAAACTAATCTCAGACAAGAGACATGAGATTGTCTCAAGCAAATAAGATTTATGACTGAGCTGGAGGTTGACTCATCTTCCCCAAGGGGTAAAAAGTAGCTCTGTTCCCAAAGAGAAATGGACATAAGGCAAGGAACCAGCAACGCCTGTTTCAGGGGCTGCCTACAAACCATCCAGCTTCACTGTGAATTAATTCCATTTCCCCTGCCTTCATAAGGTAAGACAGCATGTTACACCGTAGTCCTCTGTGCGTGTATTTCTGCCTCCTCCAACTTGCTGCAAGCACTCAAGATAGAAATAAAGCTGCATGTTCCCCACAGGGGCTGGCATAGGCCCCTGCACATAGAGCATGTTCAAGAAACGTTTGTTCATTATAATTGAATTTTCCTTCTCAAGTCTACTTAATTGGAGAGGTCAGCAGTTGGCCATGCTCGAGGCAGGCAGATAATGCATTTTCACATTGATCTAGCAATCAAATGAAGTCTGAGAAACTTCCCTTACCATGCAAAATAGCATGGAATCACACATTAACATAGGTCAACGCAAAAGCCAAAACTTAGTAAGTTGTTAGGGTCTTGCACTCGCGCCCCCCCCCCCCCCCCGGAGATAACGTTAATGTCACATTTTTATTATGACTTGATATTTCCAGTCTACTTAAAGAAATATATATGATATATCAGAGAGCCATAAGACAGAGCAGGCTACACCATTTACACCGCCCTGTGCAAAAATTAACTGAATTCTAGATCAAACTATTACTGAAAGTGATGTTATAGTACAGTAGATAAGGGTGTGGGCTTTTTAAAAATACTGTATCTGGGTTCAAACCTGTCAGTTAGCTAGACAATATGGACTTGGGCCAGTAGCAAGCTTTTCCTAAGCTTCGGTTTCCTTGACTGCTGAAAGGAAGTAATAACAATAGGATCCTTGTAAGGATTGAATGAAATCATACATATGAAGTACTTGACACGGTGCCTGCATCTTTAAATGTAGCTCTTATTATATTATGTTGTCATAGGAGATGGGTCTTAGTTTCTCCTCTGAGCTCTATGCTTATATACTTTTTAAGACTCCCTTTTATAATTGTACTTCCAATTATAAAAGGGAGAGGGATACATGCCTGGCCATCCCATCTACCAGTTTCTCTCTCCCCTCTGCCACCCATAATTCCTTGGGGCATTAAGGGTGACATTTATTCCTTCTACTTTATAGTTTTGTTCTTTACCTTTGGGCCTCAGCCTCATCATCTAGCTGTCCAATAGGGCATAGCATCTTATCCATAGAAGGAACTTTGGAATGAACTCATTATATATGAAAGGAATTTTGGAAAAATCCACTTTCTGTTCATAGCCTAATTTTAAACAGATTATCTTGCTAAAGAAGTCACCTAATTCATTTATTCATTCCTTCATTCATTCACCTCTCTTGTCCCCGGTTAAAAAGCCTACACAAAGGATGATAAAGATGAAGAAGGAAAGGAAGAAATTAAAGAAAAGAAGGAAACAAGTACATTAGTCTAATAGTTGCAGTATTTTGTCTCCATTAAAAACAGAATTTTTCATTGTTATCGGTAGCTTACCAGGGAGCGTGTAATTGGGGAACACAACATAAACACAGATATCTCAGAAGCCCCAGAGCCTGCCGGCACTGTTTCCCAAGTATTAGGAAATATCTAGGAATTAGAGTGAAAGAATGTCTTATCAAAACAGAACTTTAGGGTCATGTGCTTTCAGAAACGGAGAGGTTAACACCAGGAGCTTTAGAATCAGGCACACTGGTTTGCGTGTGTGTGGACCTATGTGCTATCTGCCAACATTTCTAGTTTTCTTCTTCCAGGAGGAAGAGGATCAGAAAAGGATCTCATTTTTTTAGATCCCTTGAAGTCAGGCATGGTCTTGTAACTACTCTGGCCTATCCCATGTGAACAATGCATGTCACCTCCATGTGGAACCATTTAGGCAGTGCTGTGAGACCCTCCACGCCGGCTCTTCCTCCCTCAGTAACTGTGGGAGTCCTGTTGAGATGAGATGACATGTCATTACATGGTAAAGCCCCCGTCTGCCTGAATCTCTGAATCAGTCAGCCTCTGACTATCTTAGTACTCTCATGTCAACCTATGGATTACATGTACTTTGAGAGAGAGAGAGAAAAAACACTTTTGTTATTTTAACCACTGAGCTTTGGGAATATTTCTCATTGCAGAATTATTAAACCTATCCAAACTAATACCAGCATTATGCTAGGGACTAGAATACAGATTTATGCATCCTGGGATACATAAGTAAGCCAGGTAGACAGAATTCTTCTCCTTTTTAAATTATAGCAGGAGAGATGTATATAGTAAACATCCAAGGAAATAAATATTTGAATATATAAAATATTCAAATCTGCGGGGAGCTGTGAAGGATGTAATACCAGGAAATGGAATGTGTTGTGCCCTGTTGGCTGCTTCTCAGGCAGCAGCGCTCAGAGAAACCTCACTGAAGTGCTGAGTGTTGAGCTGATGAGGGGCCACTGAAGATTTGGAGAAAATAACTTAGGTGTAGACAACAGCAATTTGAAGGTTTAAAGCAGAGGCTGCTGCGGTCAGCTTTATCCTGTGTACTGGTTCACTCTGATTGCTTTTGATAAGCAGACTGTATGTGGGCAAGAATGGAAACAGGAAAATCCTGATATAATAGAACAGATGACAGATGGGATGTTAGGGCGAGGCTTTAGGAGTGAAGATGAGAAGGCACCAGATTCAGGCCTATTTTGGACACTGTGGTAACAGAACTTGCTGTTAGATTGGCTCTCAGTAGATGAGGAAAGCAAACAAGGTCAACTCCCAGGTTTTTGGTCGGAGCAACTCATGGAGGAGACACGGGGAGGAGCAGGTTTGGGGGTGGGGGCTGGTGAACATCAAGACTTCTGTTGGGAACATGCTGGATTTGAGATGGCCACTTGATGTCAAAGCAGAGCTATCTGACAGGCACATGTGTGCATTTGGAACCCGGAGAGATGGGTTGAGAGTCACAAAGCTGACAGATGGTAATTAAAGCACAAACCTGGATGAAATCCCTTAGAAGATAGTGTAGGAAAGGGAAGAGAAGGGAGCCAAGAGCAGAGAAGACAAATATTTAAAAGTTGGGAAGTAGGAAGGGTCAGCAAGAGAGACAGAGCAGTTTGCCCAATAAGGTCAGAGGAATGTGGTGATAGCGAACAAAAGAAGAAATCGCTTCAAGGGGGAGAGGTGAGCAATGTGTGACAAACGTGCCTGTGATGTCAGATAGGATAGAAACGGAGATTTGACCAATGGAAGGAGTAACATGGATATTATTGGTGGCCTGGATAAGAGCCATTGCAGGGGAGACGAGGGGAGGGGATAATGACAAAGTGGTTCGAATTTTTAAAAGTATAAAGGATGTACAATGAAGCCTCCAGCCTTCAAGTTCATGTCCCCAAAGTAAGCTGTTTCTTGTCCATGCTCCCATAGACACATGCAAGTACTCATGCATGGTCCCCTCTCCTCCTTTGGGAGCAGGGGTTGTCATACTCCACATACTGTTCTGCATGTAGAAAGCCAGGAATTGGATAACACGGAGAGAAGTAGATTTTTATTTTTTTTTATTTTTTACTACTTCACCTTACAGCTACCAAAATCATGACAAATATTTTTAGGAAAGCAGTTCTTATTAGGAAATGGGGTTCTCGTGTGTCTGGGGAGGAGGCGGTGTCTGTTGAATGGGGTGAAGCTTGAGGAGTGGAAGCACCTAGGAGAACAAAAGTAGGAAATGTGATGTGTAAGCATTTTTACACACGTTCCCAGGGACTGTCCTGGAACTTTGCCATCACTGATAGATTTGCTCGCCATCACTCCATCCCTTTCAGCACTTTTGGGAAGGCTCGGCCCTCCTGCCAACACACTCACAGGGGTTCTTGGCTGGCTCTCTCTCCGAAGCCAGTCAGCTGCCAAGATCACCACCTGTCCCCTGTCAAAACGGCCCTGTATCGCAGACGCATCCCTCGTGGCTGACCATCCTTGCAATGCCCCCACCTGGGTTTATTGTGTAACCAGGTCCCCATGCTCCTGGTTTGCTGTCCCACCAGCAGCTGCATGTGTGAGCCCCTCTCCTAGCAGGGGGGCATGTGCCTCTTGAGCGTGAACCAATTATAATATTTAAAAAAATAGGAGCCAGTCTTTAAAAATGTCATCTGACATGCCTAGCGAGGCAAAGCTTATTTTCAAATGATTCCCAGCTGCCATAATAGCATTGCCCCTGCATGGCTCAGTCATTGCAGAAGCAGGGAGGACATTTTCATTTCATATCTGACCTGATAATGGGAATTGTGATTAGAAATCAACCTGAGATACGTAGAACCGCTACTTATAATCATATCAATTAACATTTGTACATTGCTATTTTTAAAGCACTTCATGTGCACTGTCTGGTATGTCAGGGAGTGATGGGGGCTCCGAGGAGAGAACAAAACAGAATTCTTTTCCTTCCTAGGCTTAGAAGCAGGAAGGAAACAGGTCCTTGCAAAAGGGAATATCAAAGAAAGACCCCAGTGCTGAGCACAAAAGAAAAAGCACTAACAGTGCCAAACCTAGAGAGGCTGAAATGAAACCACTGCCAGTTCAATGGAGACATGTCACGGAAGGAGGGCCAAGTCACACCGCAGTCCTCCAACAAAGTGCTCAAGACAGAGGGTGGCTGAACACCTGTTAGGTCAGAGTCGGTTGTCTGTTCTTTTCTTTATTCCATAGGTAACACATAGCTTTGTATTAAAACACATAGCTGAAGATAAACCACAAGGAAAGGGCAAGGTATGTTAGGCTTCTCTGTCCAGCCTCTCTTATGGCCACTTTCTTGGAGAGAGTTGGCTGGTACTCGTCTCCATGGATACCCGCAATGTGATGCTTTTTCCCCTATTTCCATGTAAAGTACTTACCGGCTCTCTGTCTAACCTGCTCCCTCTCCCAGTGGTTTCAGAATAAACATTTCCTGCCTGTTGGTGACTCCAGAAGGACTCCATTGATGGTCATTGCGTTTCCTGAAGAGTTGGCACCCATGGTCAGTCACCTTTTGTCTCACAGGCCGCAATGCCCAGTTTAGCCATATAAATTGTGGAGGAATTCAGCTTGGTAAGTGTCATGGCGATGAATGCCAAGCAGAAGGATGATTTGCCACATCTGGTGATTTTGATTTGCCAGTTTTGAATAAATATGTTCTTCCCGTTGCTTTCCCCAAAGAGTCTTATGAAACTGGCTGAGTCACATCTTTGTGTATCACTCCCCACCCTCCCTTCATTTCCTTACTGGGTTCCCTCGCACACAGTAGGCACTCAGTACATGTTTTCTGAATGAAAGTTCTTAGAATGTGATAAGGTTCCACTATTGAGCTGATTCAGTAAGCGTTGTTTCGCACAAACTCCTATGAGAAGCCATTGTCCACTGAAAAGACTGATTCTCCCCCGTGGGAGTAAACGTATGGAATGTGTGAGTGTAGATGGCATGACTATAGTGTGATGAGTCTGATTGTGTGTATGTGTGCCTAAGCATTCTTACTTTATTCCTGGACTGTGGGAAGTTCCCAGCATATAACCCTTCTCACCAGAAGCTAACACTTAGAATTCTTTCTTGTCTCAACAATTCTCAAGACTCCCCTCCCTCCAGAATTCTTCTCCATCTTATTACAGTTGTACCCATATGCCCAAGTGAAAATTGACCTAAATTCTTGAAGGCCAGACTCGGGCCATCCTAGGCAGATCATAAGGTAGAGGTGAGCTCTCCAGAATTAAGAGCAAGGATGGACAAGAAAATGGAAGACAAGTGAAAAAGTTGCTGGTAAGATAAATACTGGCCTAGCATTTCAGGAACATACTTGAGAGGCTTTTTTTCTGAAAAATCCTATTAGTGCTAAGCCTGAAGTTACCCCAAAACCCTATCCTTGCCCAGATGAGGAGGGGAGCAGGGATGGGACACAGGGGGCAGGAGAGGTGAATAAGTGCAAAGAGAATTTAAATTAGAGGGAGAAAAGAAGAATAAAGTGTAAATGAAATTAAATGGAAATAGGTGACTGTTAAAGAGAATCTACCCATCATCCATCTATCCAATACCCATTCATTCATCTACTCATCTATTTATCCATTTTGCCTCCCAAAAGTATGTAAGTTCATTTCCAAGGATAACTAAATTGTATATGATGATATAGTATATACTATAATTAACTAAAATAACAAAGAATTACAAGGATGGGGCCAAAATGCAGTCAAGAGTGGGGCTGACCACACACTCTTGCTGCCCTGGTCACTGCCTCTCTAAGGGATGCCTCTGTCAGTGGGAGGCTTGGAT
The DNA here is from genome assembly GCF_014108245.1 of Pipistrellus kuhlii. NCBI lineage: Eukaryota > Metazoa > Chordata > Mammalia > Chiroptera > Vespertilionidae > Pipistrellus > Pipistrellus kuhlii. The sequence continues at coordinate 33,807,181 of NW_023425427.1, read as the reverse complement.
GCACATAACCAAATTGAGTGTCTTGCTCACCCTGGGGCTCTGGCCTGTGATGTGTATCTTCCTCTCCAAGTATGCCTCTTTGCGTCCTGCTTGGACTCGGCACACCCACTTGGCCTTTGTAGGTGGCCTCAATTTGCAGTGGGTGGCAGGGGGGAAGCAGACCTAAATGTGTGTGTTTGTGAGGATTGTACATGTCAAAGCCCAAATGCAAAAACTGCTTCATTACATAAGGTGAATTAACAGAACCCGCCCAACTATGGAACATATCTTGTCAGAAGTCATAAACCAACATTAATTTTTCAGAGCTCAAAAAATAGTAAATTTTAAAAATCATTTTTTGAGTTGAGAACATAATAAGGATTTTTAAAACATGTTGGCAGTGCCTGTGAGATTCTTTTCTTATCTGACATCTCCCTCTACTGACAGTGCCATCTCTCGCTCTCCCTTAGAACCCAGCAGGGAAATCCTTTGAAAGGGACTTGCCTGTGAAATGCCTTTGAGTCCCTGCTCACAGACTAGAGGATGGAGGAAGATCATAGGTACTGTTTGGGACTGGGGGAATTGGAGCCATCCAAGTTCAGTCAGCAATAGGTTGCATGTATGTGTCTGGAGCTCAGAAGAGAGACTTCAGACACAGAGAGAAGGGGCAGAATGCTTAGTGGGAGTGGAAGGAAGAAAAGAGGTGGAGGAGGGGAATGCCCTTGCTTTGAGAGTCTCTCAGACCTAAAGGTCAGGCAGCTGGGTAGGAGCAAAACAACACAAATTCAGTCACTCCTTGCTCCGAAGGCCTTTGACAGCACTTCCTATGGGAAGGGGGCTTGTATAATCCCAATGTTGGGAAACTCCTTCATCGTCAAGAATTGTTTGACAATGTTCAGTGCTAGAAAGTTGTTATTTATGATGAGCTAGAATCTGATTTCTACAGTTTCCATTAAAAAAAAAAAAAAAAAAAAAGATCCTGCTGTTCTATGTGATGTAGACTCTGTCACCTCACTTGTTTACCCAAGAAATGCTTCCCCTGAAAATCTCATTCGACAAATATGGCTAAATGGGTAAATGACTCAATTTCAAGTCTATTCCTTCCTTGCCCACTATAATTCCTTAGGGGCAAAGACTCTGGCTCACACCCCTCCCTCCCCAGCCTCCAGCCTATCAAGCACTTCATAGAGACTTTCTATGTAGTGAGTGCCTCGCATGCATGATCTTTTTAGACATCTCATCCACTGAATGAGCCCTGCATTCAGGTGGGGAAACAGAGGGTCAGAGAGGCAAGTAGCTTGCACAAAGCTGCACAGCAAGTGTGGGGTGGAGTGTGGCTTGCATTCCATCAAAGGTTGGGCAGGTAAATCAATGTGATTCTACCTGTGGTGTCCACTGCGCTGAATCAAGTTGTTATAATCCCTAATTGAAAATTGGTAATGTGGGGTCATGGAGTTCATAGATAAAACTAGAGGCCTGGTGCATGAAAATTCATGCACCAGAGGGGGGTCCCTCAACCCGGCCTACCCCTCTCACAGTCCAAGAGCCCTTGTGGGTGGGAGGCGACCCTGCGATCAGGGGAAGGCAATGCCCCATCACACCTTTGTTGCTGCCACTGCTGGCAGCACAAGCCTCGGCCAGTCCTAGTTACTTGAGGCTTGGGTGGTCCTGGGCAGTTGGGCAGCTGTCATTCAAGGCTTGCCTGTGCCTTGGGCCGGCCCTGGGAAGCTGGGTGGCTTTTGAGTTGAGAACATAATAAGGGACTGGGCACCACCATCTTGTAGCTGTATGTGCCACCATCTTTGAGGGTGTGGCGTGATTTAGCATATTCTCCACTTATTGGCTATGGGCACCACCATATTTGAGGGCAGGACAATCAGTTAGCCTATTCCCTCCTTATTGGCTGTGGATGATGCCATCTTTGAGGGCAGATCAGTAATTAGCATATTCCCTCCTGATTGGCTGTGGGTGCCACCATCTTTGTGATGGTGTGAAGGTCAACTAGCATATTCCATCTTTATTAGATAGGATAAGTAAGACTTTATTTTTGGACTCAAGTTTCTTCCCAGTTGACACTACTGACTTTCATATCTCAGCATCAGCTTTCATGAAGCAGCTCTCCTTCCCAGCTTTATCCCATCAGCTTAGCAGATCCAATGGTGACTGCTGCTTGATTCCACCTGAGATGCAGGCTCCCTCCAACTCTCTCCACTAAGCACTGCAGCTACAGGGTGCCTGCTGTCCTGAAGGTTTGGTTGGTGCTTCCAGCTCCTATTATTCTGGGTTTCTCCAGAAGCAACAGAATTCTGCGAGCCATATTTTGGATGTCGTTGGCTGCCCACGAGCTAGCTTTCTAACCTTAGGTAAGTTACTTAACCTCTTTGAGCCTCGAGTTTATTATCTTTAAAACTGGAATGAATACTTCCTGGTATGTTGAAAATGTAAGTTAAATGTCAAATACAGTGTCTGCCCCACACCAAAGCTACTCAAAGATAGTAGCTATTCTCAGTCTGGTGAGAAATTGAAAAGCCTGTGATTATTTTTTCTGGTGGAAGAAGATGGATGATTAGAGGAAATAGAGGCAGTAAATGGAGAGAGGAGTTATGTGGGTAAGAGTGCAAATTATCATGGGAACCTGAGAAAAAGAGAGTGTTGTCCTCAGTGCCTATTTCCGAGTGGACATTCTGGAGTCTCTGTCTCGCATTTGGCAAAGAGATAGGAGACTGTCCAGATTTGTTTCTGTAGAAAAATAGGATAGAAGCGGATGGCAGAGAAACAGAGCAAGGTGTTATGAGAATAAAGGCAATTACTGATGACTATTTGCAAAGCTTGGCTTGAAAGGGAAGTAAAGGAGTCAGGCAACAATCCAAGAGCAAGGGGTTTATGTCAAGGAGATGATTAAGGAATGATCACTGGGTCAATGACTGGGTGAGTGGGAGTGAGTGAGTGAGGGTGCTTGGGGTTTGACTAAGCGATTTTGATAACATTAACGTTGTTGAGTCTGTGGTATCTATCTAAACGCCTTTTTTATAATAGTGGTGAGAGAAAAATTGGGAGGATTATATAAATTTTTAGCAAAAAGCAAGGCACATCTTTACCAAGAGCATTAGATAAAAACCTTGTCACCTGCACCGCTTTGGCTCTCTAAACTGCCAGACATGGAGTGCCCTCCAGCTGTATGAGATTTGAACATGGTGTCAGTCAGAGAAGACCCCAGAATACCAGTGGTGGTCAGAGCTGGTCATCAAGGATCTGGAGATGTAGCAAGGTGAGTCTGAGGATTTAAATCCATTCAGGATCATTTCCTGAGTTCCTTCGGCTCACTTGGACTAAGGCAGGATGAAGCCCCATTTCTCTGTTCTCTTCAGCTCATTCTCTGGATCCAGACACCCACTCTGTGAGTGCTGTCGCTTAGTCAGAAATAGCCTAAACTTTGCAAGAGTGGCTGGTGAGTGCCAGACTGGCCATTAAGGGACACTTTCATGTGCATGAGAATCCCCTGGGGGAGCGTGCCAAGTGTAGATTCTGCCTAAACGAATGTGGGTGGGGCCTGAGAGTCTCTGTTCCTAACAAGCCCCCAGGTGGTGCTGGTGCTTGTGAGGCTGGGCACCAGTCTGAGGCACCAGACTTGGGGTAGCAAGACTATAGCGTATCTGATATTGATGTGCCCACACTCACCATTGTCACAAGTAATGGGCACTGAGACACTCATGGTGTCAGTTCCCTTCTAGGACTGATTTCCTCCCCTTCTCAACCCAACCACCACCAATCCCCGGCAGGAAAATACAATAAATACAAATTTGGTAACAATAGTTGCTTAGAATCCTGAATTCACAGCTTTTAAAGGTATTTTTTCCTTTGTTTGCTTTTGGAGGAAAGATGTGTGTGTGTGTGTGTGTGTGTGTGTGTGTGTGTGTGTTGTGTTTTTTTTTTATTTTTTTTTATTTTGGATTCCATCATTCTTGATTTTTATTTTTTTCAATTTTATTTTACCTTAATGGTTTGGCACCAACCCACGCTTGTCGATTGGGTGTTTCCTCTGTGGATAAACTTCCTGGCTTTGGAAAAAGCCTGCTTCTTTTGTGAGGCCCTTTTAACCTGCAGGATTTCCATTTAGCTTAATTGTCATATTTATGTATTGAGATGGGTGCCTAGAGGGCTCGGGCCATTGCATCTTTGTATAAATCGAAAAAAGTGAAATGAGCTGTTCTCACAGTTGTGTGCCCCTCAGTCATGGAGTGCAGTAAAAGGCTCATCGTTTACAGGCTGCAAAAGCTCAGGACGATCAATAAGCATAATGCAACCCGGAGTCATTTAGAAAAGCAAAACATGGGGTTTTCACAGCCCAATTATTTCAGGATCTTGGCCATTGCTAATCCCCCGTGAAACCCTTCCTGGGCCTTCGTTTCCTCTCTCTGTTAAGGAATGGCCTTCTCAACTCCTGATGAATCACCCTCCTAAGCTTAAGCCCGGGAGCCTTCTCCGGAAGGTCAGACAAATTGTAAACACTGAGGCGCTGTCCCTGGCCAGCCCTCCCTGATCACAAGCCCAGCTGCAGACTGTCCTTTTTAGGACACTGCTGAACCCTAGCATGCGTCGAAGCCAAGTGTGGAGATTGATTCTTATTGGTTTTATATGGCTATGGTTAATGGCTTATAGATTTTTCTATCGTCTGGTCCTGCTAGGCATGTCTGTTAAGTCTCTATTAAGGTTGACAAAGGAGCGAGAAGGTCAAAGGGCCTGGGCCAGATGTGTGGCTTTCCTCCTAGCCAGACTGTGAAGTGTCTCCTTAACAAGCATCCTTAGGATGTCCTGAAGAACTGAGAGGGGAAGAGGGACCTTGTGGTGGATGCTGGAGGAAGTTAGCCTCTGAGCTGAAGAATCCATTTTTCCCAGGAGAGGCAGGTGATAGCAGAGTAGCGCCAGTGCCCTGCAGGGATGAGCTGATGAGCATGGCACCGGTGAGCCAGGTGCCCCTGGAATTTCTAGCTCCTGTCATGGTAGCTGTAGTGAGTTGAATGGTGGTTCCGCAAAAGATACGTTTATCCAGAAACTGTGAATGTGACCGTATTTGGAAAAAAGGATCTTTGGAGATGTCATTAAGTTAAGGATCTCTAGGTGAGATCTTCCTGGATTATCCGAGTAGGCCTAAATCCAATAAATATGAAAAATATCCAAACCTACTGCTAATAAAATAAATGTAAACTGAAGAGGTGAAATGTTGTTTTAATCCCAGATTGGGAAAGATGTAAAGCAACTACAGATGATCCACTTGGGATGTCTATTTAATGAGTGTTTACCTAGAAATACCATTGGAAAAGTTATGAGCTTTGTCATTGACACAAGCTTTCGAGTAATACCTGAAACTGGGGCTTGATAAACAACTGAGAAGAACGAGCATGGGCACACTTGGTACCTAGAAGGATGAGGCCAAGTATGGCCAAGGACGGGCAGGGAGGTAGGCACACTTATGGATGGCTGGCTCAGAGTTCTCTGGAGAACAATTTTAAACCAAGAATCTAGATCCCTTTGACCTAATAGTAATTCCAAGATCTATAAGAGATATGGGCAATAATTTGTGACATTCTTTGACTTGCAGCCCCCCTGTGCTAGGAGAAATTTCTTTCACCTCCTGTCCCTCCTCTCATTCTGGGACTTACAGTGACCTCATTCAGGCTTTGCTAAACTACAAGGAGAGTGGTTGCCTTCTGAAAGCCATGTTGGATGTTGAATTACCAACCTTGAGGATACACACTCCATGACCCAGCGTGGTAAGGCATAAAGAAGGACGATGCCTGTCTTCCTGGAGGTGGTGAGTTGCCATACCAGCCTTGTACAGCCTACCTCCTCTGGATCTTTATATATATATATATATATATATATATATATATATATATATATATATATATATGTGTGTGTGTGTGTGTGTGTGTGTGTGTGTGTGTGTGTGTGTATGTATATGTATATGTATATATGTATCCCTCATTAGTTTAAGCCACTCAGATCAGGTCTCTGATACCAGCAGCCAAATCTGATTTAAAGATAGAGGCTGTGAGCTTAGTTAGCTCTATTCACTAGCACACTTGCCATAAATTTCTCCTTGGTTGCAAGCATTTGGGTGAGACTGACATCCACTTCCTGAAACACTATGCAAAAAACTTTCATTAATCATTGAGTAGTCTATTTTCTCGTTAAATTTTTCAAACCTAGTTTTTCTGTGGCAGCTTTAGAGCAGGTGGTTGATGATGCATGGAGAGCTCTTGTTCAAGGAATTCAGGAGAGTGAGCAGATGTGAAAGGGCTTTAACTGCTAACATGGAAAACACATCTGTAAAATATATTCTCCAGATACATGAGGCCAAACATTCCCAGGAGGGAGGAAGGGTTGGGAGAGAGAAGGAGGTGGTGGAACCACCAGAGGCTGGCACGGTGTGGTAAAGGTGACGGCAGGGTGGCACCCAGCATTCTGCTGCTTTATATCCTCTTGTTTAAAATTACACGAAGTTTAAAGTTAGTGTGAATGATTCATTGGGGTCATTTGTAAATGAGAGGTTGAAACATTTAGGAGTGTTCAGCTCTAGTCTCTTTCCCACTCTATTACATTGTGTAGAAGAATTATGTTTTACTGGGGGGAAAAAGAAAAGACAAGGTAATTCTTTTATAATTCAAATCTGAGCCTGAGAGAAAGTAAAAATTACATAAGCAGTAGGTTGTTATAAAATCTATTTGGATGAAAAGGTTTCCTAGGAGCAAACAGTAGAAGAGAGGAGGAAGGGAAAAAATGAAAATAAATAGATTCAGTGCAAAGCAAAGGGCAAAGATTAGCCAGGATATAAAGAAGAAGGAGGGGAGGGGATAAGGAGGAGGAAGAAGAGGAGAAGGAGGAGGAGGGGGAAAAGAAGGAGGAGGAGGAGGAGAACTTGCTCTATATATTATGGTGCTAAGACATTAAGACAGGTATTGGTATAAAGATAAGTAGATAAGGGAACAAAATAGAAAACCCAGATACAGATTCATGCATAAATGATCGCTTAATTTACAACTAAAGAACCACTGCGAAGTCAAAGGGGAAGGATGTCTTTTTAATGAATAGTGCTAACAATTGAATATCTTTAAGTGAAGAAGGAGAAAAAGAAGGGAAGGAAGAAGGGAGAGGGGAAAGGAGAAACAGAGAGAAGAAGGAGGGAGGAAGGAAAGAGGGAAGGAAGGTTCTTGATTCCTACTTCAAGCCATGCACAAAAATCAGCTCTAGAGGACTGAAGATCTAAATGTGAAAGACAAAACACTAAACCTTTTAGAAGGCAATGTAGAATAGCTTCATAATTTGAGAGTATAAAAATATTCAACAGAACAGAGAGCACTGTGTACAGAACATATTAATAAATTGCACTATATTAAAATTAAAACAATTTTAACCAAAGGATGCCATCAAAGAATGAAAATGCAAACCATAGCGTGAAAAAAGATATTTGTAACACATGTAACTAACAAAGGGAATTTATCCAGAATAGATGAAGAGTTCCTACATAAAATAAGCAAACAACAATTCAGAAGAAGACCTGAGTGAAATACATAGGCACTGAACAAATGCAGGAATCCAAGTAAAAACGTGCTCCCCTTCATTAATACAGAGGGGATTGAAAATGAAAGCCACAGTGAGCTGTCACTGCACATTCTCTAGATGAACTAAACTTAAAAAGTCTACCAATGTCAACTGTTGGTAAGAATGTGGAGCAGTGCCATCTCCCATGCACTGTTGGGGATATAAATTTGCATATTTACATCGGAGAATAGTGTGGCACTACTAGTAAAGCTTTAATACGTGTTCCTCTTGGTCAGCAAACTTATTCCTAGATATATACCCTAAGAAATGTCTATCTAGGCACAACAGGAGACATGTAACAAGTATCCAGAGGCAACATTATTCATAGCAGCAAAAGAGGAGAAAAAGTGACCATGAAGGTAAAGCCTACAAATAAACTGTGAAATGTCCATGCGATGGCATTTCATACAGCAACAAAAACCAATGAAGAACAGCGACAAAGCAATATGCATAAATCTTTTAAAAAATATTTTTATTGATTTTTTTTTTTTACAGAGAGGAAGGGAGTAGGAGAGTTAGAAACATCGATGGGAGAGAAATATTGATCAGCTGCCTCCTGCATGCTCCCTACTGGGGATCGAGCTAGCAACCAAAGTGCATGCCCGCCTAGACTGAAAATGAACCTGGGACCTTCCAGTCCTTGGCCCAATGCTCTGAGCCATCTCTCTCTCTCTCTCTCTCTCTCTCTCTCTCTCTCTCTCTCTCTCTCTCTCTCTCTCTCTCTCTTAATGTTGGGCAAAGGGAGGTAGACACAAAATGAGTTCTGTCTTTGTCTATTTGGGCTGCTTTAACTAAGTATTGTAGACTAGGTGGCTTTTCAACAACTGTCATCTATTCCTTTCCATTCTGGAGGCTGGAAGTGCCAGCAGTCAGGTCCTGTTGAGACAGAGCCCCCTTCTGGTTATGAGTGCTTCCCATGTCCTCACATGGCGGAGAGCACAGCAGAGAGGAAGGACGCTCTCTCATGCCTTTTCTAAGGCACTAATCCCATTCATGAGGGCTCCAGACTTATGGCCTCATCTAATCACCTTCCGAAGGCCCCACCTCCTTAGACCATAACATTGCAAAGTAGGGTTTCAATATACGCTTTTTTAAATTCCCTATGATTTCATTTCTAAAAAGGTCCAAAATGGCAAAAACTAGGATAAGATGTTGAAGAATGCACACTTATGTGATTGACATGAAGAAAAACAAGGAAGCGATAAAGAAGAAAGGGGTGGAAAAGGGCATGTGATCAGGGATTTTAGGGTGCTGGACATGATATATTTCTTGACACAAATGGTAGTCACCCAGATGGCAACTTTACACTAATTTGTTAAGCTGAATATCTTATGTTTCATATTTGTTGTATATGTGTAACTTTTTCCCAAAACTGAGTAGACTCCATTCAGGCAGATATTTCAATCAGGGCAGAAAATTGGCAAGTTGATAAATAGCTTCTTCATATGATGTACATGATTCTTTTGGGTGTTTGTTTCCTGGTTTGTAAGTATGTTGTAAGTCTTGTCATCATGAGTCCCTCCTGGGCAATAATGATTGAGTCAGTGATTGTGCACGGAAAGAATATTTGATTTTTCACAACAAGAGTTGTATTTCATAGAAAATATTCAAATTAAATCAAGTTTTCTTTGCATGAGGGGACATGAATAAGAATGTTCAGAACAGAACTATTCAAAATAGAAAAAAAAATGGAAGAGGTGTCCGTCAAAGTGAAATAAGTAAATTGTGCTATATTCAGGCAATATTCAGCCACAAAAGAAAAGCTACAGATAACAATCTCTCTCTCTCTCTCTCTCTCTCTCTCTCTCTCTCTCTCTCTCTCTCTCTCTCTCTCTCTCTCTCTCTCTCTCTCTTACACACACACACACATATCTCTAATGTTAACCAAACGAGGACAAATTTTGAAAGACATGTTTTCTATGAAATTGTTTTCATTAAGTCTAAAGACACATGAAATCTAAAATATAGTGTTTAGAGGTGGATCCTTACATGGTCAAAGACTGAGGAAAAGCCAGGAAATGACGAATGTACAACGGACAGGCCAGGCAGGGGAGGGGGAAAGGAGCTGACATGTGCTAACACCATTCTAGACTCACTGGGGCAATAAATCTGGTCTAACAGAAGCTCCTTGTGTAAGGATTCTGAGCAATTACTTTGTAGAATCCTATAGCATCCCAGGATTGGAAGAAACCTTAAAAATCACTAAGATAAGTAGATATTTAATGTATTTATATAAAGTCCTCAGCATCCTTATCACTCTCACAGTCATTCTCCAATTGTCTATATCTACTTTTAAAAATGTGCTATTCCAAACCGAGTGCATCTTTCCCAGCCGCCTGTGTCACCTAGTGGAGAGTAGAACCATCATCTCGTAAACATTATGCTTCTTCACTCATTACAGCCTAAAATTGCCCAGATCAATGCTGATTCTTATTAACCCGTTTGATGACAACAAGTTCATATTCCAGTGTGACTCTAGAAATTGGATGGTCATTTTCCAAAGGGTAGCATAGTTTACAATTTGATAACGTATGAAAGTGGCCAATTACTTATTTTTTAAATGCTCCAAATTCACCTAATTTGTGGTTAGTCCACATATCTCCACATGTCAAAAAATTATACCAGCAGCAAGGTCCCCAAAGGTATTTCGGAGGAGTCTTGGCATGCCAGTCCAGTGAAGAAAATGAAGTTACTGTGCACCATTTGTCCTTGGTGACTGCTCTCTGGCTCCACCTACTGGCATCAGGGTCTCTTACAGCTTCTCCAGTTCTCTGGAACTAAGACACACAGCTCCCCAATAGGCGGTTTGCAGAAATACTTTTCTCCTTTCTTAGGAAATTTAAATGATGTGAATTTCCTGTTTTATAGTTTTCTGTCACCCATGTTATCCATGAGGTTACAAAAGTCCCTCCAGTGGTAGTTTGATGTATAAATAAACTGTACCCAGATTTGTCTGGGCTAAGGTGCACAAAGATAAATTGATTAAATATCCTTACCCATCTTGTGCATAATGAGAAAGTAAAACAATTTACAAAGAAATTAAATTATTAATAATGAAAGTACCAACTTTAATTTGTACTATTAAAAGATAGTGTGTGTGTAGAATTTATCCCAGCCTCTAGTATTTGGCAACATATTGATAAATATATCCTTATTATATGTAGTATACATTATTGAATGTATTTATCCTATTTCATGTTTAATAGTCCCTCATGACCCATAACAAACATTTTGCAGAGAGACAGTATAAAATACAGTGGAGTTTCTTTTTATATAATTCAAAAAGAGAGAATAAAATATTTGTCTTCATTAAATATTCCTTAGTCTATATGAAAAGTCTGAAGTGTATTTGCATTACATAAAATTAATATATCTATGCATAGTACATTATTTATAATCACCAAACCAAACCTTATTCTCTATTTACTCTTCCATCTCTTAAGAAGTCTCCTTCTCTCCTTCACTTTCTACTTTATGGAACTCATTCATGGTGTTTTTATATTTGTAGAGTCAGTCAAATACTGCAGTTAAAAAAAAATATGGAAATGTTTGCCATTAAAGAATTATTTGCATTTCCATTCCAATCTGGTCCATTCCTTTAACAAATATCGTTTGAGTGTCTTCCACACATGCAGCCTGTTCCAGGCAGTAGGGAGTTGAGGTGAAAAGACAAGTCATCCTGCCCTCATGTGTGGTAGCATTTCAGCTGGAAACAGACAGTCCCAGAGTCGATACATAAATAAATAATCTCAGATAAGGATAGGAACTATGGAGAAAATAAAGTAGGGTAGGGGATAGAGAGTGATAGGAAGGAAAGAGGGGAAGGAGGCATTTTATGTAAAATGACGTCAAGGTTCAAAAGTTGCCCTATTTTCTGTTACTTTAATATTGGACGTTGCTGGCTTTCATCCATTACTACATCCTCCCTCCCTTCTCCACCTCTGGGGCAGAAGAAAGGGAAGGCAGAACAAAGGACAAATGACTGAGTGGTGTTAGGGACTGAGTGAGACTAATCCTATGACTTCAGGTAAAGAAAGGGGAGAGCAAAGAGGTGCCAGGAACTTGCTTTGTCTTCATCCCAAAGAAGAGAGGAGAGACTCCAGGAAGAGGAGGAGGAGCAGAAACCTTAGTGCTTCAAGAAGGACAGAAAGGAGGACTAGGGGAGGAAGAACTGTGGACCAGGGGTAGGATAATAGCAGGGAAGGTTGGGAAGGGAAAGGGAATACAAGATCTTTAATATGAGCTTGGCTAGTTTGGCGGAGGATTTTCTTCCTTCCCTTGGCAAAATGCACAATAGACTGATTAAAGAGGCATGAACCAAGGATTATTCATCTGGGGTCTTTCAATCTATAAGAGATTGTCTTTTGTTGTTGTTAATTGTCACCCAAGGATACTTTTTCCATTGATTTTTTTAGAGAGGGGTTGGGGGAGAGAGAGAGAGAAAAAGAGAGAGGAGAGCGAGAAACATTGATGTGAGAGAGACACACTGATTGGTCAACTCCTGCACATGCCCCATTCGGGGCTGGGAATTGAACTTACAACCAAAGTACATGCCCTTAACCAGGAATTGAACCCGAGACTCTTTGGTGCACAGGCTGACGCTCTAACCACCTAGCCATACCAGCCAAGGCTAAAAGATCATCTTTGAACAGAATCCAAGAGGTCAAAGAACTTAAATGTTAAAAAAAAAAAAAAAAAAAAAAAAATGAAGGAGGAGAAAGGAAAATGAATGGAAGGAAGAAAAGATATCTATGAAATATTGAGAACATAAAATACATCTTTATTTTGACCACCTTCTAAGTCAAACTAAGTAATTTCATCAAATATGATTGCAGGCCACATTATAGTTGTTGCAGATATAAGATGCCTTGAAATATCATTTTGCTCATTATTATTTCAAAATTATAAATAGATAGGAGACCTACTTCTGCTTTTCATTTACTGCATTAAAAAGAAGTACATAGCCGAAACCAGTAGATAGAGTGTCGGCCTGTGGACTGAAAGGCCCCGGGTTCAATCCTGGTAAAGGGCATGTACCTTGGTTGCAGGCACATCCCCAGTGGTGGGGTGCAAGAGGCAGCTGGTCGATGTTTCTCTCTCATCGACATTTTTAACTCTCTATCCCTCTCAATTCCTCTCTGTGTAAAAACAATAAAAATATACTTTTTAAAAAAGAAGCTCATATATTACTATGTCTCACGTTTTCTTAAATATCCTAATGACTGCGTTTCAGTATAATTGGCTCACTTTGTCATCCAATGCATTAGGTTCTATGCATCTAAATATATAATGCTGAGAAGTTCAGATGCCAATGCAGGCTGCCAGAGTGGCTAAGCACCCCTGTGTTAAATAAACTCTGCCTGGAGCGTGATGGGGAGACCAGAATCCTTCAAATCATCAGTGCGGGATGGGGGGAGAGAGGAACTGCCTCAGAACAGCAGGGCCACATTCAGTCCTTGCTTGGGGGGCTCCAGGTACTCAACTTGGGGCGATAAATGATGATAACGATTCTCCTCTCTAGCTGGTTTGGGAGTGTTTCTTACTGTGCGGTTGGGAACTGTCAGGCATTTCAGGGGAAACAGTGCCATCTGGTGGCCCATACTTCTCCTCTGCTGTGACTGCTATTTGTCTCTCTGTTAAGCACAAAACACATTGGCGTTTAGACTGGTCAGTGCCTAGCTCGGCCCCGCTTTGTTCCACGGCCTGTGTCCAGTCTTTCCAATTCTCCATCTCACAGAGCCGATGCATGATAATACTCAAGCAAGATTCTGCACAATCATGCGTTCTATCTCCTTCATAGAAATGTTCAGCAGGGCAGGCAGTGACGGGCAGAATTGGGATTTCAGTTCTTCACAAGGCTTCAATCATGGCGAAGCACCCCCTCCCTCAAAACCAAATTTCATTTGTGACAGTGCTGGGAGCGTTTCAAACGCACTGCGCACAGGAGATGGGAGGGCTGTGGGTAGAAGGGCAGCCATTCCCATCTGTCTGGAGGCTTCAGGTGGCATTGATCTCAGTGGACTCTCTGGGCGTCTGACACCGGGATCCTGGATTTGCCGCCGAGTTTTTGGTCAACTTGTCCTGGAAGCGTCAGTTGCGATGTTGGCAGCTCACAGGGTTCTGGGCCTTCTCCTCACCTCCCTGACCACTTCTCATGACTCTGCTGCTCCCTCCCCGGCTCTTCCTCTAAGACGATAGCAACAGCCTCCTAACTGGTCTCCCGTCTCCACCTCTGTCCCTGCGAGCTCACTCACCACACGCAGAAAGAGTGATCCTGTAATGACACAAGTCAAATCATAGCCATCCTCTTCTCAAAATCTTCCTCATCAGAGTAAAAATAAAAGTCTCCGCAATACCCTCTAAGGCCCTGGAATAGGGCCTGTCGGTAACTTTGTGGTCTCATCTCCTACTCTCTTTATCCTCACTGACAATTCCAGCGTCTTCGCTCCTCAAACAAACGAGACATGACTCTGTCTCAGAACATGTGTACTAGCTGTTGATCTGCCTAAAACACTGTTTCTTCAGGTACCAACATGGCTCATTCTCTCACATTCACAGAGCCAGGGGCCTGTACCCCCACCTTATCTTATTTGTTTTCCACAGTACTTATCACCCGCTAACGTTTTATTTTTTTAATATATTTTATTGATTTTTTACAGAGAGGAAGAGAGAGGGATAGAGTTAGAAACCTCGATAACAGAATCATCGATCAGCTGCCTCCTGCACACCCCCTACTGGGGATATGCCTGCGACCAAGGTACATGCCCTTGATCAGAATCGAACCTGGGACCCTTCAGTCCGCAGGCAGACACTCTATCCACTGAGCCAAACCGGTTTCGGCCACCCTCTAGCATTTTATGTATTGTATGTACTGTCTGTCTCCCTCCACTTGCTGGAATATGATCTCCATGAAAATAGTGATGGTCATCTCTTCAGTTGCAGTATCCTTAATGTCTAAAAACATGCCAGTCACAGAGCATAAGTCCAGTATATGATGTGTGAAACACTGGTATTTCCTGCCATCAGGAGACCACATGCTACCTAGTGCACGGACCTTCTTTCTCCACTTGCAGGAGATCTGGCCCCCACCCCACCGCAGACTCCCCTGGCCCCTGCGGTCACTGAGTGACCCTCTCAAGTTCTAAACTATAGCAGGTTTCTCTGCTGCTTATAGCATTAAAGCAAGACCCCAAAAAGCAGAGTGACCCCATATCTACTGTTCATGTCTAATTTGAAACTTGGGACACAAGATCACTGAGTTAAATGCTTTGACTATGATTACTTTGGGGAAGTAATTGCATCCAGATGGATGATGCTTGCATAGGATGGCTATGCTTTAGTTTCGCCTCGGGAGCTTTTAAAAAATACCAGTGCTTTAGATCTTCCCACTGAGGGCTTCTGGCTCACATAGTCTGAGCTGGAAAGTCAGGCATCCATATTTTTTTAAAGCTACCAGGTGATTCTAATGTACTTAATGACAGACAAAGCACTTTCATGCATTTTTGCATGTGCTTCTCACAGTACATCCATGTGATAGTTGGGATGGTTGATGTTTTTGTCCCCATTTTATAGGAGATATTCAAGAGGATAATTTACTTGGTAGCCAGGGTGTCTAACAGCTAAGTTTCAAATCCAGTTCTGGCTCCAAACCCGGGTTTTTTTCCCCCACCAGAGGATAGAAGAAGTCATCTCTAAATGAGACTGTATCCATGCAAAGCAGCCTCTACTTCTTAATAACGTGTTTCTGATCGCATTTTATTGTCTGTTTTCTCCATTAGACACACTTGGGAACAGAGATCAGGCTGCCTCAGTCACTCAGAGGCTAGCATATTCTAGGCCCTCCACAAATTACTTGTTCAGTGAGTAAGTGAATGAATGAACAAATGAAAGAACAAATCAATGGAGCCTTTGTACCCATGATTCATTCGCCCTGTTTTCTTGCAAATTCATTGTCCATTTGGTTGCTCTTGTCCTGCCTCAGTGGCTACACTGTCCAGAGAGTTACACTCATCTGCTGACTTGACTCCAGGGACATCGGAGCTCATGCTTCACCCAGTTCAGGGGAACGTCCAGGAACCTTCTTTTCTTCCCTTTTCCTCAGAACATTTGTGCAGCTGAAAGATTGGCTGGGCCATTGGCATGAAGAAATTAAATGTGTTTCTGCTCAGAAATCCCAAACCTGCGGGCTTGTCTTAAATAGGTCTCAGTGGACTAATTCTCTCTCCCAGCAAGTCAAAGTGAAGGGAAGGATGATCTTCCTGTAAGATGTTTCACCCAGCAACTTCTTTACAGATGAATCTGATGGCTCCCGGCTCTGGGAAAGTCCCCTCACCTCCAGTCAAGGGAGTTATAGTCACATTACCAAGTCTGGAGCCTGTGGACTGGTGTTTCCCAATCTTGGCACTATTGTCTTTGGGGGCTGGATGATTCTGTTAGGGACCTGTTCTGTGCATTGTAGATCTGTAGTAGCAGCCTCTGCCACAGATGCCAGTCACACACACACACACACACACACACACACACACACACACACCCCAACATGGTTAATTTTGTGTCCTCTTCTCTGGGTCACAGTGCCCAGCTATGCTGTCAACATTATTCTGGATGTTTCTGAAAGGGTGCTTTTGGATGCGATTGCCATTTAAATTGGTGGACTTTGAGGAGAGCAGATTGTCCCCTACAATGTGGGTGGGCCTCATCTAATCAGTTAAACTCTAAGTAGAAAAGAAGATTGACTTCCCGGAGCGAGAGGGGATTCTGCTAGCAGCCAGCCTTCGGACTTGCACCTCATCCTCGGCTCTTCGCTAGGTTTCAGCCTGATGGCCTTTCAATCCTAACTACAAATATTGGACTTGCCAGCCTCCACAATCATGTGAGTCAGTTCTTTAAAATCCTTCTCTATGTATATACAAAGATTTTATTGATTCTGTTTCCCTGGAGAACTGTGACTAATACCGGCCTCCCCCATATTAATTATCCCCCAAAATGTCCCCAACAGACCCCGGGGAAGCAAAAGAGTCTGTTGAGAACCACTGCTGTGGACAAATGAGGCTGGAATTCTCTCGGGCAATGTTCCTAGAGAAGTTGACTGGATGAGAATGATTTGGAACCTACAGGAAACTAAACTATCTCCTGGGAGGTATTTTCTATATGTGATTTGGTTGCAGATTGTGCCAAGCTGACCTGACAGCAGAGGTTTCAGGAATATCTGGAATAGCTTAAGCTAAAAACAATCAGCCCTCGCCTTCAGCCATAAAACCTTCTTCTACAAGAGCCATAGTATATATGCTTGAATTTCTCTCAAATAATAAAGCTTACTGAGCTCTTTCATTTATAGGGCTCTCTCTCAATTTTGTTGAAACAAAGTATTGCTTGGAGAAGATGAGCCATAAAGCAGTTTAATCAATGCAGATTTTGCATTCTTATATAGGATACAGGAGAGAATCAGTTACAAAAAGAAGAAGCAAAGGAAAATACGTAATAGTTATTATTCCTGAGTTGTAAACTTTACTGCTCTAAGTCCTTCCTGAAAGCAATATGGGGTGACTCCAAAGATGCCAGTACTGATGACAAAGACACTTCAATCAGAAATGAAGATAAAGGGTTTACTAAATGAAATGTGAGACTAAGAACCAGCAATATTTCTAAATTTTTGTATTATTTTCAATGTAGCTCTAAATATATACATGCCACTAAATGAATATGACAAGGAGACATTTGGCTAAATTTACCTACATCTGTAAAAATTTAAGTAACCAAGTTGGCCCAAAGATACTTTGAGGAATTCTCTCGCTGGCAGAGGGAGGGGCGCATATATTCAAGCATATACGGTATTTGTTAAGGCAAAAGGATTAGAAGTGCAATAAGCCTCTCTTCTCTGCTTTGCTACTTTTAACCTTTTTTTCTCCACTTCCCTCTCCCATTCTTCTCATCCTCTTCTGTTTCCTTCTCTCCCTTTGACTTCTTGTTCTCCTGGATTTGCTCACTCCCCTTCCTTCCTTCATATTCCTTTCAAGTATGTGGCTTTCCAGCATCTCCGCCCCTTTGGTCATAAGCACCCATTCTTATTCACATGGAAGGAAGCGAAGAGGTAGGAAAAAAAAACAATTCTTGTTATGTCACTGAACATGTAAGCATGTAGGAGCCTACACAGGATGGACAAGGTGGGAAAAGTCGGGCAGAGGATGGTTCTCACCATGAAGTTGGCAACTATTATTCATTGCCTCCCATGTGAATCTCAAAACGGGGATCCCCAGCACAAAACTTTAAAAAGCAAATGGAAAATCAAAAGTGAAGGTTATATCTTAGTTATTCCCTCTACTGCTGGTATAAATTTTCTACAAGAATCAACTTTTTTTTTTTTTTTCCCTTTTAAATCAGATTGATTTGGCTAAGCTCCCACCCACCAGAGGTAGTGAATATTTTCAGTTGGGTCTCTGGAAACCACTTTCTCACTCATGGATCATAAAAAGTTCTACAGAACTGTAGCTGCGCATAACATTGAGGGGCACAGGGACCTTTAATTCATATAGTTGCTAAGAAAATGTCCACTCCCTAAGCCCCCTGACCTTCTGGCTCACCTCATGTTCCCCACATTTCAGGAGACCCAGCCTCCCCATCCCCACATCCACTCTACTTTGTATCACCACCTCCTTTTGCCCTTCTGACACCTGTTTCCCTTGGAGATTCCAGCTCCATTCTCCCAAGAGCCCCGCTGCTGCCTTTCTCCTCCTCTTCCCCCTGGCTCCATCCCCCTCCTCCTCCTCCTCCTCCTCCTCCTCCTTCTCTTCCTCCTCATCTTGAGGAGCAGGGGTATGAGGGAAGGGAATGCCTCTCATTCTTTTAGGCACAGTTGTGAGAATGAGACTAAATTAATGTCTCAGTAAATTATTCTCCCATGCTTCTATTTTCTGATTTTCAGACTTTGGTGAGTTTTCGCAAAAGCTCCTGCTTGAAATATTATACTTGAACAAGCTGTTAGATTATTTTTACTTAAAAAAAAAATCTCGGTTATTCCTAAGTATTGTTTCAAGGTTTGCATTATTTCTTTATTATTTTTTTCTTTTGTCCCCATGAAAAAGACAGGATGGATAACAGAAGCAAGTCTGAATGTGGGTGTACGTTGCACTATTCTCCCAGGAGTGTTTAAAAGCTTTCCCTACCTTTCCCAGGTCCTTCCTAATGTGTGTAATTCATGGGTATTTTAAAAGATTAGTCTTATGAATACTTATCTTTCCTAATGTATTTAAAAAGAATGCATGTGGGGCCAGGCCAAATCTTTTTCTGAAGTTAACTCCAAAGTAATTAAATGGCCAGAGTCATTTGTAGCCTTATAAGGCAAGAGTCTGTAAGACCAATCCTTGCAATTTTTTTTCTTTATAAAACTCTTAAAATCTGTTCCTTCTTTTCACTCCCTGCTGTCAGCACATTGGCCTCATGTGACTGTCTAGGGGACTGAAATAATCCAGTTATTCCTGCCTGCAGCAGATCCTGCCAGTACCCTGTCCATATCCCCCTCCCTTCCTTCTTCATTCCACACTGCCTGGCCCTCTTACCCGCAGATGCATCTTTGCAGGTTTCTCTGATGCCACCAAATACCTTCTTTCTTCCTTTTTTAAAATATATTTTATTGATTTTTTTACAGAAAGGAAGAGAGAGGGATAGAGAGTCAGAAACATCAATGAGAGAGAATCATCAATCAGCTGCCTCTTGCACACCCCCCACTAGGGATGTGCTCGCAACCAAGGTACATGTCCTTGACTGGATCGAACCTGGGACCTTTCAGTCCACAGGCCGACACTCTATCCACTGAGCCAAACCGGTTTCGGCCCAAATGCCTTCTTGATGCCCACATGATAGCCTGGAAGTTCTGGGGAACCACAACCCCTCCATCCCCAGGAGCAGCCCTCAACCCTTGACTGGTAAGAGTTCATGTATAAACACCCCAGCTCCTGGGCCCTGAGAGTGGGATCCCTCTGAAGTGCATGATCTGCGCTGGCTCCAGGAGTCCCCCAACAAGATTCCTCTCCAGTTACCCACAAGGAAAAACAGCGTGATGGTGAACACACTGTTGGCTGCCTCTGTCCCCTGTCTCTCTCCCTCAGTCCCACTCTAGTATTTCCTGGCCTTACCCCAAAGAATCAGTTCCTTCATGCAAATCTTTGTTTTAGGGTTGACTTCTAGTGGAACCAAGATACTGCCTCTCGTGTTTATCCCCACAAAACATGGAGGCAGAGTCTTGCTAAACTTTCTTTAAAAGTTCAAGGAGATTAAAAAAAAAACAAAACAAAACAAAAAAAACTTTGCAAACATCACCACTTCCACTTAGAACTCATTGGCAACTTCCAGTGGGTAAGGAGGTACAAATGGCCGTGGTCTATGGCCTGAGGTTCTGTGCAAGCAGCCTTTTCTACATGCTCTAATCCTATTGCCTGCAATCCCAACCTAACATGGAGGTTTCAACTGCCTGAGACTATTCACCCGCTCGCAAGGGACACTTAACCCCCAACCATCTGCTGGCGCTGCTCCCCTCACATGAGTGCCCCCACATACACACACTTCAGTGTATCCAAAGCTACCAACCAGCATCTCCTCTCTGAACTTTGTCACTGAACACACCATGACTTTGGCACTTTGCCCCTACTTTTTTATTCTGATATTCACCGTATCTTGTTTATTCCTATCCTGGCCTTCCCATCTGGGCTGTAGAATGCTCCTAGAGTAGTTGAACCACTTTCTAGAACACCCAGAATGCGGCTCTACAAACAGTAGATGATGAGGCAAAATTTGAACTCTGGCTCTGGCCAGGCCAATAACTAGGATAAAGCCCAGCATAACCTAGCCGAGGGCATGCTGAGTGAGAAGAGAGACTACACCCCAAAGGAGCTGCACAAATTGGCCTGCATATATGCCGATCCAGAGCAGGAGAGTACCTAGGTACTGGATTATGAGGGTGCCTGACCAAGGGGGGAAAGGTAAAAGTAAACAGGAAAACACTGACTAGGGGGTCAATGTTCTAGAACCGTGTATGTAACACCAGGCTGGGGAGGGGAGCCCAGGAGGTGGGACGAATACAGTGGCTTTCCCAGGCCTGGAGCGCAAAGGTGAGATGCCTACGTTGTCAGAGCAGATGGTAAAATTGGATGAAAAAATAGACGGAAAATAGGATCGGAAACAGTTCATATTCCTTGGCATGAACAGTGATATTCATTTACAGTTTTGCACCAGGGCTATGTTAGCTCACCCACCTTCTTTCTTAATATAATTCACAGAGAACTGGACCATCTGGAACACGGATCAATTCCATCAATAAAATAAAGAATGGCTACTATGCTGGACATTTTGGTAAGAAACGCGTTGAATAAGGCGGGAGACAAACTCTACAGGAATTTAGGGACAGACCATTTCAGTAAAGCTTTCGGGAAGCATCAAAGGGAGGACTTAAAAAGGGGATACACATTTTTAGAGTCAGGGGCATGTCACGACATCCCCTCTGAAGCAAAGACACATCGCCTCATCTTGCGGTCTCTAACACAAAGGAGGAAGTGGCAATGCCTGGCGGGTCTCTTCCAGCTCGGGAGGCCGCATAGTCCACCTGTGGGAATTCTGCTTCGGTCAATACATCAGAGGACATGGGAGGTCCCAGCGTTAAGCGGGGCCTGCATCAGGAGGGAGCGTGCTCCCTTAGACAGGAACATTGGCAGGCCCTGGGGAGTGGGAGCTGCCAGTGGTGGGAAGAGGGTGCAGGTAAGCCCGACTAGGAGGATCACACCCTGGGCCTTGGGGTTCTGGAGCGAGGTCAGACCACCCGTACTGAAGCATTATACAGAGTGTCCTCAAAAAAAAAAATGTATGCACACGTTAACAGCTGATAGCTCAATATTGAAAATGAAATGTATTTTAATAAACACTGCCTTTATAATAATTCAAAGTGTGCACATTTTGCGAGGTCACCCTATACATCTCAAGAAACAGTTTCTGGTGTGTCATGGAGCCCTGAGAGAGAATGCTTGACTAGAAAGTACCAAGGACCATCCTCTGTCACTGCCTATGGGAGCTGAGTTATGTTCCACCTGTTACTTCACAAAGCCAGTGGGCCCAGCACCAGTGCACTGTAAGATGGAAATGGTGCATCAGGGACTGAGCCCGATTAGGACCGAAGGGCATGCGTTCACTGCATGAGAAACAGCACAGACCTCCATACCACCCACAGGACTGCACCAGTTCCCCTTTCTCAGCTTGTACTTGGCCACGAAGCAAGGTGCCATCCAAACAGCTGCAAGAGGAAGAAAGAGCTCAAGCCTAGCGTACATGTGAGTTGGCTCAGTATGTGGCTGCATGCTGAGACTAGACGGCATCATTTAGGCCTCACTCAGGCTGAAAGGGAAAAGAGAAAATCTCCCCAGCAGGCGGGCAGTGTGCATGAGCATCCACTTCATGTGGAAGGAGAAGTGGTGCCGTACGATCACGTGACCTCCTTTGCTGTGAAGCATGTCCACTGTTCAGATGCTATGTTATATAGGATCCATGCCAATGCACCAGGCACTTCGTGAACTACTAGGACTAGGTGGTGGTGCTGGCTGGGACCCTGTGGGCAAGCAGGAAAGGCAAGCCCGGACTTGGAATAGGACTCTGTCCCTGTGAGGAGAAACTGCTGACTATTCCTGAATGAGAGGAGCTCAGTGTCCTCCACTTACCAGCAGGCGGCCTGTTGGTCTCTGGGAATAATGCCAGAGCAGGGGTTCAGTGGTGGTTTCTGTTGCTGGCAGCTTCTACTTCAGAGAAAGCCATGGAAGTTCATGCTGTTGGGCCCATGTGTAGCCCCCATCTCTGCCATTCCATTCAGGTACCCGCCATGCTAGTTGTCGATGCTGAAATGGACTAATGCTGAAAAGCTGACTAATGTCAACTGACTGAGTCATTTTGCATACTTGGTTGTTGAGTGTTCACAGTGAATGCCCTTCAGTGAGTATTAACATGTGAAAATGTCTACGATTTGTGTTCACTTTCCTATGTCCATCCACCTGCCTTTACCTCGGACCTCCTTATCTCCCATATCCTTTTCCTTCCAGGCCTCTGACCAGCTGCTTGAGCCACTGGCCAGTGATCAGGGGATTGGTTCCAGGGCATCCCATGGATACCAAAATCCACGGATGCTCAAGTCCCGCATATAAAATGGTGAAGAACCATGCACACACACCTGCAATGAAGCCTAAAATAAAAATTTAAACAAAAATTCAAACCCCAAAAAAACATAATTGACATGATTGTTCCTATTCTAGCTAAAACCAGAGCTGGTACATGTCGCTTGAGGAGTTTCGTTTTTACAAAATCATAGCACAATGTAAGTGCTCTTTATATACATGACAGTTCGTGGGCTTTGAGTGATAGTAACTGATCATTATTTTTACTTTTCCATCACATGCTGATGTGATCTTTCATTAAAGGTGGCACTTTTTATTATAATCAGATCAGTTTTTATTTTGCTCATATGATTTTCCTGCTGCTCCTAAACATTTCACCAAAGAAAGTAAATTAGGACAAGGTCAATTCTGTGTTTAGCAGACAGCAACCAGAACTTTTTGAATATGTAGTTCATATTTAGACTATATTAGCACACTTTTCAGCAAATGTATGGTATTGAAAAGCATAACCCTCCCTCCACCAAAGCAGTTCTTTTTTACTAAAGGAAAGTGTGTTGGCAACTGCTCTGTTTCCATGGATTTATGATTCTAATAGGTCCTGAAAATAAAATCCAATCTTTGCCAAAATCTCACTTATGCTTTATATCACTAACATGCTCTTTATCACTGCTTATGCATTTTGGAAACAGAGAAACAACATCAATTAGTTAAACACCCATCAATTAGAACTCTAAAGAACCGATTTTGGGGGAGGGAGATGTGTGGGAGCTGACACCTAACTCATTTTATTTTTATGAAAAAGAGAAAAATTGTACAAAATCATGTGGAGTTGAAAAAAAAAAGCAAAATATTTTTTCAGAATACATTTGAAAGTGTACAGTTCAAATTTAAACCATTTTTAGTATCTAATGATATTAAGTCACTACAGGAGACCCCAAAGAATAAGACATTCTATTTACAGAAACAAGTGTATTATACATTTAATTCTGAATTCTGGTGCCTTGCAAAAGAGGGGTCAGAAGGTTAGAGGCTTTAATCCTCAGTTAACTAGAAAACCAAATCAACATGAATTGAATTCCATTACTTAAACAAGTAGCTCTTAATTTTAGCTGCACGTTAGCATGGTCTGGGGAACTTGCCCAATTCTTAATGCCCAGGACCCACTCAGACTAATTAAAGTAGAATTACTGGGTTTGGGTTTTGCTTTTTAAACTCTCCAGGTGATCTCCATGTGTGGCCAACTTTGAGATTCACTACCAAGGATACTACCATTCTTTTAAGTTTTAGCTTACTGCTATTAAATTTACGTTTTAAACCAGATTAGTTTAAATCACAAATTAAATCTCTACCACTAGGTGGAGGCATATTTGCCAAATGACCTTTCATTTTACTGGAGTACTGGAAAAAGCTGAACTCTAAATGCCTGGTTAACATGTCTGATGGACTTCCAATCCTGGGGGTGCCCATATGACCCAGTTTCAGGCACTGAAATAGAAGGGGGATCTTGCTAGGTCTTTTCCTTCTGGAATAAAAGGATAACACCCTACAGTAGGAGAAAAAAGTAAATTTCATTCTCTTTTTTCCATTCTTCTGGCCCTGAACTCTGATATAAATTCTGAAACTAAGAAGTATATTTTGCAAATAGTGAAATAAGTCAGACAAAGATGAACACTGTATAACCCTACTTATTATATGTGGAATCTAAAAATACAGAAATCATTGAGATAAATCAGGTTGATGGTTGTGAGGTGAAGTGAAGGAATATGGGGGTGTTGGGTGGAGGTAAATGAAGGTAGTAAAAAGATACAAATGGGGGAAAATAAATGAAAGTAATTGTGAAAATGAAGTTAACAAGCTAGCATGGTGGAGCATAGAATCTATGAAAGCACATAAGTCTTTGATGACATTATGGAATCTTTAGAGCAGTGATTTTCAATTGGTGTGCAATAAGAGGCACACTGCTGTGCCACAAAATAACTTAAAACTTGCAATACCTGACTATTTAGTCAAGAGCACTGACCACATTTCCCTTAGATTATTAAAAAAAAATGACAACAGTCAACATACAATACCTATTGGTGTGAATGAATCAAAATTATACCTATTTTTTATCAGATCGGCAAAAAAATAAAATTATATATTTATATATTATATACAATATATATATATATATTGGTGTGCTGTGGAATTCTAGTAGTTTAGATGTGCCATGAGATGAAAAAGGTTGAAAATCATTGAACTAGAACCAACTATCTTCAGGATTGTGTTGTGTGAAGAAAATTATTGCTTAAGTCACTATGAGCTGAACTCTCATTACTTGTAGACAAAAGCATCTCTAATGGACACAACTTGGTTCTATCATTTTCTCTCAAACTATGAACCACTCAACATTTACTACTGGCTAATAACTTTTCAGTTATCATCACTTTGAGTCACAGAGAAACCCCAAAAGATCAGTGTTGTTACTCCCATTTTACATATGCAGAAATTGAGGCCCATACAGTCACTATCTTGTCCATAGACATACAGATCTTGGATTCAAAGCTAGGTTCATTTGACCCAAATGCCAATCCCCTTCATTACATTGCTGTAAACCTCTTGGATATGTACAAGTCTAGTTGCTCTGATTAAATTGCATCCTATGTTATTTAGAACGAGCATTTTGTGCTTCTAGGAATACACATAATACTGGACATTAAGATTATTAGATATTTGAAGAATTGTTGGGCTTAACTTGGTTAACTGCAAAATTGCAGGATAAGCTTTGTTGCTATTCTGCAAAACCAAGAGATACTTTCAATTCACTACAAACAAAAACAGAAGTGAATCTATTTTTGATAGCACAAAGGACTTGATAAATAACATTACTAATATTAACCTAGGACTTTTGTATGGAGCCATTTTTTCATGTACACGTTTAAGACAGCTATATGGATGTGTCTGAAAGGATACAAGGTGCTGCTATCTGTGGCCTTTACAAATGCATCCCTTCTAGGTATTGTGTGGTAGGGTGTATTAGTGAAGTTTGTTTTTGTTTTTGCCAGCATGTGTCATGCTATTTGCCTAATAAGCACTGCTGATAGACCTGCAATTCCTGTTCTTGAGCATTTACTATAGAATTAATGGATTAAAGAAAGCAGTACAGAAGTAGTCATGCCAAGTTTAGAGTTAGGCTCACCAGATCAAAACTACTTTGTTTCCCCCTTTTCCATTAAAAAAGCAGAGGGCTAGGGGGTGAGAGACCTACCTGAAATGCTCTTATGAGACTTAAATGAGTTGAAATGTAAATATAATGGTTGAGGCAAAAAAATAGGTACTTATCAAACACCTATGTGCTGAGTAGTGGCATAGGTGCCTGGAAAGGAACCATGGCCCCACCCTCAGGAAGTCAAGTGAATTACCAGGCCCAAGCCTCAAGCCTGGAGGGGCAGTAAATTGTGATTCAGAAAACAGTGACATCTGAACTTAACACACGTGGTATCAAGTTCCAATTCTTTCTTTAACTTTCCAGGTGGCCCCAGAAAAGATAAGTCAGTGAAAGTAACCTTACACTGTAATTGAGAACCTCCAGGTGAGATCATCCAGGATTATCACAATGGACCCTTAAGCCAATGGCAAGTGCCCTTTTAACTGATAGACAAAACACGGACGAGAAGGCCAAGTGAAAACAGGCGGAAATCCGAGTCATGCAGCCACAAGCCAAGGAGCACCAAAGTAGAGGGGGCAAAAGGTTCTCCCTGGAGCCTCCGGAAGGTGCACAACCTTGTCTCCCGTGTGATCTGGGGCTTCTAGCCTACAGAACTATCAGAGGATACATGGTGTGGGTTGACTCGAGTTTGTGGCGTCCGTTTTCTCATCTGTAAAATGGGGATACTATCCGAACTATTATAGTCTCACTTTCTGACGTGGACAAATGGGATAAACGCAGTCTGGAAGAATGGGCAGACCTTAAAAATGGTAAACATTTATTGAGAGCTTATCATGACCTAAGATACTGTTACTAAGAGCTTTGATTTAGCCATCTAGCTATCTCTATTTTATTGACCAGATCATCAAGACTCAGAGAAATTGAATAATTTGCCCAAAGCCCCAGGGCTAAGCAAACGGGAAAAAAACCTACACAAGATTATACAATTCAAACCGGCTCCCGAGGTTTCCCTTTTATCTCTCGCGCTGGAGGCTGTCGGGGGAGATGCAAATTAACTCGCTCTAAAAACGTTAACTACTTAGTATGACTTCGGGCTCCAGAATGAACCACGCCTACCAAGGCGGCTTTAAAAAATCAGACCTGCCCTCGACAAGCGCCGCCTTCTTCCCGGCGCGGGAGCGACAGGGTTAATGACGTCACTTCCTGGAGCCGCTGACACGCCCTCGCCGACGGGTCGTCTCAAGGGCCAAATCCGCTTGCGTCCCTGCCATGTTTCTTCCCGGTGACGTAATAGAGGTGGACCAATAGAAATGCCGAACTTCTCCGGCTAATCCCCGCCCTTTAACCCTAGCTCCCCAGCGGAAGAAGAAATCCGTGAATCCGGGGGCGGGGCAAATCCAGGAAGCGGAAGCGGCGGCGGGAGCCGGGAGCTGTCCGGTGGCGGCCACTAACACGTGTGCGGTGAGTGCGGCGGTGGGCCGGGCGCCTGCTCCTGGGAGGGATTCGCCCCACGCCGGGCGCTGGAGTGAGGGCCCTCGGGGCCGCCGGAGAGGATAGAGGGGTTGACACCTGTCACTCGCTGGGCAGCCTTCAGAAATCGTGTCTGTTCTGGGAGCTGGGAGCCCCTCTCCACCGCGTTGTCCTGAGAATGCAGCGTTAGCCTGGATCCTTTCACCCTCTAGAACCCGGGCCCGGGGTAGCTGCGCTCAGCCTTTCTGTCGGACGTTTGACACACGTCAGCTCTGCGCCCGGTCAGTGCGAGGTGCCGAGTTTGCCAAGTTCTGAGCGCTGAACGGAAACTTGTTGGGAAAGGAGATGGGGGACGGGGCAATCTGACGAAGTCACCTTTAAGCCGACCTGAAACATGACGAGAGGCACCCTGAAATCCCGAAGCCCAGGGGGAAGGACTTCAAGTGGAAGCAGAAACTTGGGCTGAGTCCCGAAGCTGGGAGCTGTAGAAAAGGAACCAATGCGTTGAGCTAGGAGTGCAGTGATGCAGGGGGTATGGTGGTGGGACGAGGTTCTGCAGGGCGTGGAAAGCCCTGGGAGGGGCGTTTGGATTTTCTCTACGTGGGAGTGCATTTCCATTTCTGTTCCCATTTGTAGAACACAGTGAAGGCTTCTAAGCAAGGGGGAAACGGGATGGGCCCTGGTTGTCTTTAGAAAATGCCTGTCATGTGTGTTATTGTTGATTCTATAATTGGAGTTTATTGATAATGGTTTGTATTAAGGTGGCGGTAGCGGAGATCAAAGTTGGAGGGTTAGAGCTGTTTTTGAAAGGGGGTGGACAAGACTTTACTGAAAGCCTGAATGTAGCAGGCAAGTGAGAAGATATTGTAAATCTTAGGGTTTTGTGTGTCTTTTTTTTTCCCTTGAGTGGCTGATGTGCTATTGGATGAGAAGGAGAAGAAGAGAGTGGGAAAGATGAGTACTGTTGTTGGTAAATTTGTATCTCACGGGGATACAGGTTAGCAATTCTGCACCCCCTACATGTGTGCTAGGGTTAAACAATACACAAATTGTAGATAGGGAGAGGCAAGTTTCTCACTGTCAGAGAAAGAAGTTACAGATAAGCAGGAGAGGAAGAGTAGAGGACCCTGTGGTTAGAATTGGGAGACACTGCCAAAACCAGTTTGGCTCAGTGGATAGAGCGTCAGGCTGAGGACTGAAGGGTCTCAGGTTCAATTCCTGTCAAGGGCATGTACCTTGGTTGCAGGCACGTCCCCAGTAGGGGGTGTGTAGGAGGCAGCTGATCCATGTTTCTAACTCTGTCCCTCTCCTATCCTCTCTGTAAAAAAATCAATAAAGTACATTTGAAAAAAAAAAGAATTGTCAGACATTAGTATGAGCTTATTTAATAGGTAAGGAAACAGGTTTGTGTATTCATATAGGCTAGTATACATGTTACTAACCCTGTTGGGTGAAAACACCTAGAAGCAGTGACACCCCAATGACAGCAAGCACACCCAGCACTCATATAAGGTGAACTTAGAACATGTATCAGGGAGTAAAGACATGATTTTTTTTTTTTTTTTTTTTTTTTTAAGATGGGGCTTGTCAAAAGGACACAGCAAACTGAAAGATTTCCCAGTACTATTGCTAAAGCATTGCCTCCAAATAAATGACACCCTAGCCAGGGTGCACATGTGCAAGTTTGTCTGTGTGTGTTTGCTCTTATTTTTTAAAAAATATATTTTTATTGATTTTTTACAGAGAGGAAGGGAGAGGGACAGGGAGTTAGAAACATCGATGTGAAAGAAACATTGATCAGCTACCTCCTGCACACCCCCTGCTGGGGATGTGCCAGCAACCAAGGTACATGCCCTTGACCGGAATCAGAACCTGGGACCCTTCAGTCCTTAGGCAGATGCTCCATTCACTGAGCTCAACTGGCTTTCGCTGCTCTTATTTTTTATGTTGGTATTTATTTCCCATTGTAAAGTCTTAGAAGCAATGATTGTTTACTTCCTGAACGTGTGTGGGCCCTCACAGGAATTGCCTTGTATGTAAGAACTTCGACTAAATGTTGCAGTGCCTACTTAATGACTTAGATGAGAGTAATTCAGCGATCCTTTTGTTTTTTTGTTTTTTTCCCAGAGTTGCCATAATGGAAGTCAAAGCAAAACAAAAGTTCACAGGAAAAGGTACAAAGACATCACAAGAAAAAAACAGATTTTATAAGAACAATGGTAAGAAAGCCTTTCCAAACTTCTTGTGTGGTTATTTATTTGGCCTTTATAATTGGAGGGAGGGATGTCAGCTAGTGATATTATTGCCTCATGTTAGCCACACTAATTCACATTGTATTTTAATGTTTGATAAATTGTGGTTGGTTAGTATATAATACTGGTAAACTATATATACTTTTATCTTCAAGATTTCTAATTTTGATGTCTTAATATTCCATCAGGTGTCAGTATTGCAAAATAGAAAAGTCAATCTGTGTAAGTGATTAAATGTTTCTTAAGCAGTCTTTGCTTGTTTTTTCTTACAGCCATCTTAGGGCATAGCTGTTGCAGTTTTCATATCATTTGTTAGGTATTTAATTGCAAACTTTGTTGACCAAAGATTTTTGTCAAATAATTTTATTATAGCGTTTGGAATTGTTTTCAAAAACTAGGATTTTTGAAAAATTAACATCTTTAATTTGCTTATATGATATACCTCCTAAATTTCAAGTGTTTGTTCTATTTTTAGATTCCTACGATGTTATTGAACTTGTAGAAGTTATGTGTAAAGACTAATAACTTGGGAGTCATTAAATTAGAATACAAAGGCATATAAATAATACCTCACTTCTACTCTATGCGTAAAATAGAGAAATATACCAAACTGGATATCTCTAGAATATAGTTTTTAATATGCATACTTCTACTTTATAGGTTTTCTGTAATGAACCTGTATTATTATAATTTTGTAATCAGGAAGTTTTTAAATTTTGATTTGGTATTTTAAATCCTACTCTGCTCCATATTTGAGAGTAGGACAAAGTATTTTCATTTAGAGGGTATAATTTTCTGTAACAAATACAACCCAATGGATATAAGAGATCTAGGCTTAGGATCATTGAACTAATAATTACTTTGTATTGTCACTAGATTCTGGTTCTTCAAAGACATTCCCAAGAAAAGTTGTTAAGGAAGGTGGACCTAAAATCGCATCTAAGAACTTTCAGAAAAGTGCCACAAAACCAGGGAAAAAAGGTGTGAAACAGTTCAAGACCAAGCAACAAGGGGATAAAATACCAAAGAACAAATTCCAGCAGGCAAATAAATTCAACAAGAAGAGGAAATTCCAGCCGGACGGTAAAAGTGATGGTAAGCACTGGTTCCTTCTACGTGGTTTCTGTGGAAGCCTTGCCCTACCTGAGCTGTTGCCAGAACCACTGTGCACAGGACTCTAGAAGTCTGTTGGAGGCCTCCCACTCTTGTTCCTTGACAGGCAGCATTTGGGGTGGGGGTGAAAAGTATATGGGATTGCCCTGGCCAGTTTGGCTCAGTGGATAGAGCGTCGGCCTGTGGACTGAAGGATCCTGGGTTCGATTCTGGTCAAGGGCTCATGCCTGGGTTGTGGGCTCGATCCCCAGTGAGGGGCTTGCAGGAGGCAGCCGATCAATGATTCTCTCTCATTGATGTTTCTATCTCTCCTTCTCCCTCTCTGAAATCAATAAAAAGATTTAAATTATATATATCTGCTTTGGTTAAGGATGTCTTGGTGATCAAGAGACATATAGACCGTCATTTCACAGGGCTTAGGTCAACCCATCAGATGACTCAGGTCCAGCAGGCAGTTTAAGGAGGCTGTAGAGTACACCTGGCAATTTGACTTTCTTTGGTTCAGGACAAGTTGCTCACTGATGGGATGTACTGGCAGGGCTCCCATGTGTTTATTGAAACTCATGCTCATTTTGTCAGGCTGATCCAGGGGTCATTTCTAAACTGTCCAGTTTGGCTTAGTGGATAGAGCGTTGAGCTGTGGACTGAAGGGTCCCAGGTTCCATTCTGGCCAAGGGGACATGCCTGGGTTGTGGGCTTGATCCCCAGTAGGGGGCGTGCAGGAGGCAGCCGATCAATGATTCTCTCTCATTGATGTTTCTATCTCTTTCCCTCTCCCTTCCTCTATGAAATCAATAAAAAAAATATAATTTCAAAAAAGAACTAATTATACTTGATGTTTCAGTACAATTTATTTTACAATTGAAAAGGATGCTTAAAAATTCTGAGTTGTTTTTCTTACCATCCTTTTGTTTTCTTTCTTTTTTTTTTTTTTTTAAATAGATATCCTCTTAAGAATCAATAAATAGCTACTGAATGAATGGATGGCTAGTTTGAACCAAATTTAAAATGTATAAACTTTTTAGAAAATGAAATAAAGTATAAGCATATAGAGAGTGATATTTTCCCTCTTCTAGTTTCCCCATTGAGTATATGTAGATCCTGATCAGTGATTGCCCTATGTACCCGACTCATACTTGTTTGTGGCACTCAGAATGTTAAATGTAATTGGAAATAATTTCTATAATGACTAGAATCAGCAGCCAAGAAACCCAAATGGGATGATTTCAAAAAGAAGAAGAAAGAACTGAAGCAAAGCAGACAACTAAGTGATAGAACCAACTATGACATTGTTGTTCGGGCAAAGCAGATTTGGGAGATCTTGAGAAGGTAATGCTCCTGAGTGGCGCCTTTATTAGTCTCTTTGAGATAATGGAGGATTGAGAGTATGCCTTGTAGATAATGAGATGTCCTAAAACAAATGACGTAGTACTTGGGTTATTTAGGGAGCACTCATAACACTCCAGTGGAGGTATCATATTTGGATATCTTGTTTTAGAAATGTGGAAATCACTAGGATGGTGTCAGATATGTTTATGAAAATGCATTTGAGTTAAATTGGGTTTGACATCTTTCCTGAAAGATTTCTGAGTAAATGAAGGACAATTTCTTATCAGCTATGTTTCGAAATACTTGTCTTTGGTGTCTTGCACTTGTTTTATTACTTTCTTTACTTTTTGAAGTTCTGGCTGTGAAGGTTTAGATTGATGCATGAAATTATACCTTGTGAGATGAATTTCTGCCTTTGAGAAAATTATTCAATACTTCTCCCTGGCTGCTCTGGAAAAGTAATATTAATGTCAAAAGATTTGCTGCCTTGGAAGAGAAAATCACACTTACTAACTGGGTGAACGAACATACACTAAAGCAGTTTTTAGTTTCCCGTGTATAAAATGTCTTCACTTAAGCTATTTTCCGCCCTCTTTAATTCTCTTTTATAGAAAAGACTGTGACAAAGAAAAAAGAGTGAAGTTGATGAGTGATTTGCAGAAGTTGATTCAAGGAAAAATTAAAACTGTAAGTAGGGCAAAATTACATTTGCAATTTTAACTCTTGAAATTGACTTACTCTGTAAAGGGTAGCTGGCCATTTATGACAAGTGTAATTGTTTTAAATGCAGTTAGCCAAAAATTTCAAATAATGACTAAATAAAAAATTTAATAATTAGAGAAATTATTGCTGGGAAATTGTAAAAAAAAAACAAAAAAAAAATAAGTATTTGGCTGTGTCATCTTTTTTAAAATATATTTTATTGATTTTTTTTACGGAGAGGAAGGGAGAGAGATAGAGAGCTAGAAACGTCCATGAGAGAGAAACATCGACCAGCTGCCTCTTACACACCCCCTACTTGGGATGTGCCCACAACCAATGTATTATACATGCCCTTGACCGGAATCGAACCTGGGACCTTTCAGTCCACAGACCGACGCTCTACCACTGAGCCAAACCTGTTTCGGCTTGGCTGTGTCATTTTAAAATAATTTATTTAATTTAAATCAGTGTTCTTGAAAGTTACCTTGGAGAATTTGAATAGTATATGGTAAAATGTCTTGCTCTAGACTCCCTATTCTTTTGGATGTTCGCTTTTTAGGTGTGTGACGCAAACGTTATTACTTCTTTCTTCCATGCTTTTACAAACATGCAAAGATCTTTCAAATGTTGTAGATTTGGGAGTTCTAACGTGATTTTCATTGTTGATGTTTGCCCCTCTATTAAAATAAACTGTTGACTAATGTATTTGGATTCATACTTAGTGACTGTTCACCTGAGAGAGCAGACTCAATAGCTTTGGGGCTCTGGAGGAGCAACATGTTTCAAACCATGTACAGAGGTCTAACAGGCTACATTGCAGTTAGAGGGAAGTTCCCCGCTGCTGCTTTCTTATACATCAGGCAAGATCATTTTAGAAAGAACTGTTTCTCTGCTCTAGCATTCTGTTATCCTCTATTTGTAAACATTTTATACTCAGGATCCTCTCCCAATTACTCTTAGGTTATCAATACATGCCCATGGACGTGGGTGTTTAAACCTGATGTTCAGTTCACTATGTCGCTTACCATATTTGTACCTTTGGACAATTACAACATATTTATTATGTACTGTGTGCTAGGAGTTGTGCTAACTAATGCACATGTTGTCTCCTTTTCCTTAACGTTATTAGGCGTTTCGTACATCCGGGACTCAGACAAGTTAACTTTAATCTTCAGGGTCACAGGAATTGCAGGTTCCTTAATGTCTCATAATTTTTTTTTCTCATCTGTAAAAGTGGGAATAGCAACAGCCCACTCTTAAGGTTGCTTGGAGGTCTAAATACCCCTTAAGGAATTTTTCTGAAATCTGTGGCTTTGATGGGGCCTCCACCTTCTGAATTGTTGGAGTTAAAACATTTTAGAGACAGACTGAGCAACTAATAATAGTCACTATTAAAGTAGACAGGTACTATATCATAGTAAAAAATAATTTTGCATACCTGATAGTAGTTGTTGCTATAGAAAATTGATCAGCAAGTCCTCCCTTCCTTGAGGGCCTAATCCATCCAGTAGTTGTGATGGGGGAGTGGATTAGGGTAATCAGATTTGAAAATCAACAAGTTTCTAGGAATATAGTTTGATATATGTTCAGGGAATCACAATAAAAATGTAAGAAATGGAGGGAGTAACTTGTGTAGTAAGACTGTTTTAGGTTTATATCTAGTTGCCAAAGCCGAACTTTCTTAGATTTAAAAAATCATAGAATAGAATTTTTGAATAAGAAAATCCCTTTTTCAGAGAAAGTAACTTTCAGAGAAATGAGAACTATGGTAAGTATAATCATTAGACAAGTTTGGTTTTATTTTTGGTTTTAAATAATAATGATTGGAATCTTGCACCTGTCTCAGTGCTGTGTTGTAGGCAGCAAAACCAAAGAATGCCATTTTGCACCATTATTTTTACTCCCCAGTATTCTAGATTTAATTTTATCCATGAAGACCCTACATTTTACCTAGCAAGGAATTCTGAAAACGATAGCAATAAAACATAATAGATACTAGAGGCCTGATGAATGAAATCTGTGCACTCGTGGAGGGGAGAGGGGTACCCTCAGCCCGGCCTGCACCCTTTCACACCCTCAGGGAGCCCTCAGAGAGTGTCCAAAGCCAACAGTCAGACATCTTTAGCACTGCTCTGGAGGCGCAAGAGGCTCCCACCACTGCTGCCCTCCACAGCTGTGAGCCCAGCTTCTGACTCAGTGGCGCTCCCCCTGTGAGAGCGCACTGACCACCAGGGGGCAGCTCCTGTGTTGAGCATCTGCCTCCTGGTGGTCAATGCATATCATAGCGACCAGCCATTCAATCGATTTGCATTTTAGCCTTTTATTATATAGGACTAGAGGCCCAGTGCATGAAAATTCATGCACTGGAGGAGGGGTCCTTCAGCCCAGCCTGCCCCCTCTCACAGTCTGGGAGTCCTCAGGGGCTGGAGGCGACCTGGTGATCAGGAGAAGGTGACGCCCCAATAAATGTCTGCTGCTGCCACTGCTGGCAGCACAAGCCTCAACTAGCCCTGGTTACCTGAGCTTCGGGTGCCCTGGGCAGCTGAGCAGCCACCTTCTGAGGCTTGCCTGCACTTCGAGCTGTCCCTGGGGGCCTGGTGGGCTGAGGGGACTGGGGGACTCCAGTGGCAGGTTGCCCTGGTGGGGCTGAGGGGACTGGGTGCTGCCATCTTTGAGGGCGGGGCAGTTAATTAGTATAGTCCCTCCTTATTGGCTGTGGGTACCACCATCTTTGAGGGTAGGGCAGTCAATTAGCATATTCCCTCCTTACTGGCTGTGGGCACCTCCATCTTTGCAACAGCGTGAGGGTCAATTAGTATATTCACTCTTTATTGGATAGGATAGGATAGGATAGGATGATAGAAACATAAATCTCAGAGAGAATTAGTCTAAGGCCCAAACTGTCTTTTCTACAGATTGCATTTGCACATGATTCAACTCGTGTGATCCAGTGTTACATTCAGTTTGGCAATGAAGAACAGAGAAAACAGGCTTTTGAAGAACTACGAGGTATTTCTTATATTTTGAAGATTAATTTTAATCATTTATAATGAGTCACTTGTTTTCTCTTGAAATACCCAACACTGTCTTGCATAAGAATTCTGTGTGGGAAAGCAGTGTGTCCTCTGTAGGACTTTTTAAAATTTTATTTGTTTTTTGCCTGGGATAGACAGAGGGCTAGTTGTTTATATTCCCAAGATGATGCATTTATTTAGTTCTTTTCTTTGTTTCTAAGGAGTCGTTGTAATACATTTTGTTTTCCAGATGATTTGGTTGAATTAAGTAAAGCTAAATATTCCAGAAATATTGTTAAGAAATTTCTCATGTATGGGTGAGTTGTTTTATTTATAAAATATATTTATATTAGTTTTTTAAAGATGTGGGTGTCATTGTGTGCAAATGTTTCTTGAAAGTCTGTGACCATAAGAATGGCCTTCAACAGTTGTTTGTAATGTTTTCCAGGGAGTGTGATTTTAAAAATAAATACTGAAATTAATGTAAATTGATAGCACTGCCTTTACCATTCTTAGTGTATATCTTGAAGCCCTAGGAGAAGTAGGATAATTAACTTGTAATTTGTTAGCAGTAGTTAGAAGGGAGAGGGTTGGGAGGCGCAGGTGAGTACACATAGAGGCAGAGACAGAGCCAATGGTCAAGAAATGTCAAGATGGGCCCTAGCCAGTTCAGCTCAGTGGCTAGAGTAGGGGTGTCGAACTCAATCAGAGAAGGGGCCAAAATCTAAAATCCAGCCTAAATCGCGGGCCGAATGGTTTACTGAACAGTCATAAACTGTCATTGTGATGGAAACGCAGCGGAGTGCAGTGATGACAGCGCGGTGCGGGCCACATTGCAAGGCCTGGCGGGACAGATTTGGCCCGCGGGCCTCGTGTTTGACACATGTGGGCTAGAGCATCAGCCTGTGGACCGAAAGGCCTTGGATTTGATTCCGGGAAAGGGCAGGTACCTCGGTTGCAGGTTCCTCCCCAGCCCTGGCCTTGGCCGTGGCACATGCAGGAGGTAACCAATGGATGTGTTTCTCTCACATCGGCATTTGTCTCTGTCTTTCCCTCTCCCCCATTCTCTCTAAAAATCAATGGAAAAATATCCTCGAGTAAAGTAATAATAATAAGAAATCTCAAGATGGGAGGATTTCTTGAATTAGGTGGAATTTATATTTGTCTTGATTTCTCTTTCTGAATGTAATAATGTGCCAGAATATGTTAATCAACAAAAAAATTACTGCTGACAAAATGTTCAACAGCTATTCCTGACTATGATTATCAGCTGCTTGATTTTAGGATGTAATGTAACTACTTGTGAATAAGTCCTGTTTTAAAAGAACATCCTTAGAATATGTTCCTATTTCTATGCATTTTCTACATTGACCTTCTCCTTTTTTCTTTCCCTACTTTTCTCATGCTGAATAATTTAATGGGAACTGACATTGATTGAGCACTTATTTCTAGCCGGTCACATCTTAGCTCATTTAATGCTCACATTAACATTATTCTTTCAATTTTATGAATGAAGACGCTGTGGCAGAGAGGTTAAATAACTTGTCCAGGGTCTTGCAGCTGGTAAGCAGAGCCAGGTTTCGGCTATCTCGTAACTTAGAAGCTTGAGGTAGAAATATCGATACAAGGCAGTTTGATTTTCTTTCCCATAAGCCTCTCTCTGAGGTAGACACCCCTCCCCCCCACAATGAGTTGGTCTTAGGAGTTATGATGGTGTCAAGTTATGTTTCGTTGTCACCCAGCCTCCTCTGTATCACTTACCCTTTGTCATTATCTCATGGGGTTTAGGGGTAAACCGCAGATTGCGGAGATAATCAGAAGTTTTAAAGGCCACGTGAGGAAGATGCTCCGACACGCGGAAGCCTCGGCCATCGTGGAGTACGCGTACAACGACAAAGCCATTTTAGAGCAGAGAAACATGTTGACGGAGGAGCTCTATGGGAACACGTTTCAGCTTTACAAGGTAGCCCTTCGAAGCATTTTTCTAGCGTTTCTGCTTTTCCCATGAGCTGTTACTTACCTTCTGATTCCCTGTTTTAAAACTGTATTTTTACTTTGGCTGGTCCTTCAAGAGACCATCTTAAAGGACCCCCCCTTTTTTTTCCTCATGGATTATTTTGTCTTTCATATAGTGAGCAAGTGATTATACTTTCTCTTTCACCCGGACACTATTTTTAAATCCCCTTTAAATTGAATTATTGTTGTTACTCCCTCTCAAATGCTGCGTGTAATGCTTCAGTACTTCCGTCTCTGCAGTCAGATAGGCTGAGGTGGAAGCCTCTTCACAGAAGTGAAGCTGTGTCACCACCCCGACCAGCTCTGGCAGAAGTGCATAGGGCTCCCTGTTTCTGCCTTTTCCTGTGTTTCTTCGTGTGTGTGGATCTCTCTTCTCCAGCTTGTATCTAGAGAGGAATGGGAGTAGAGAGGCCCAACCTTGGATACAGTCACAGGGATTGAACCTGGAAAAGGCCAGGAATGGGTATAGAACATTTAAAGGATCTATTTCAGATTTGGGAGGTAAATGCCCACACTTACCTCCAGGGATATGGATTAATTCCTGGGTTGCCTCTACCAGTCAGGTTCAAGTCCTGGGTTGAATTTAATGCTTTATTTCTAATGTAACTGTCACTATAGGTGAGTAAAAAACACAAGTTGGCAAGGATTTTCAGCTGACTACTTGATTTTGTGATTAGGCATGTGTGCTAGGTGCTTGACCTGTTGGCTTATTGAGTTGGTTGGTTAGCCTGGCTCTTTTAAGTACGTTGGTGGGCGTACACACTGAGAATGAGATAATAGAGAATTACTCCACAAGTGTATCTGCGTCATTAAATTTAGAGGGGTTTAATTTTTCTTCTGTTGCAGTCAGCAGATCACCCAACTCTGGACAAAGTATTAGAGGTACAGCCGGAAAAACTAGAGCTTATCATGGATGAAATGAAACAGATTCTAACTCCAATGGCCCAAAAGTAAGAAAGCTGTTGCTGTTTTGTTTTTGTTTTTTTCTTAACAAGTAGCATTTGAAGGAGGAAAGTTTTGTATAACCCTTGCATAGAATGATGGATAGTTTTCCCAATGTAATGTTATTTCAGTTGGATTGTAAGACTTGGAAATTGGACATGTGACCTTCTTGGCATTTGGACCTTGGTGAAGGGATTAAGATGTAGCCTCAGACCAGACGGCCTGGCTGTGAATCCTAGTGCCTCCTCAGTCACTAACTATGTGACCTTGGGCAGCTTAACCTTTCTGTGCCTCAATTTCCATATCTATGAAATTGGGATAATAATAGTACATATTTTATAGAGTTTCATGAATATGGGTTTATATTTCCAGAATACTCAGAACAGTGGTTTGCCCCTAAAACCAGTATGTTTTTGCCATCTACTTAAACACTCAATGTGAACTTGAAGTTGTTGGTGCCTGATCATCAGCCTCCACTGTAATACCTGAATTCACCAAGTGTCACACTAGGAAGTTTGGGTCAATTAGGTGTTGCAGGTGCTGGTAATGTTTTGATCTACTTGGGTTTTAACTTTACTAAAATTATTTTATGAAAGTGATGCAATGTGAAGGGTGCTTGACAGAAAGAAAATAGATTTATAATCATGTGTCCATTGTTAGGTAAAAATTATATTTAAGAGAGTTTATTTTGAATGATTTCATTTGCTGGTTAAATACTAGCAATCTATCCTGGTTTTGATCATAATGGCAAGCACTAAAATATTTATATAATCTAAATTATATAATCTATAATATATTTTTTAAAATTATATAGTCTACATTTAAAAATATATATTATTGTTGATTTCAGAGAGTAAGGGAGAAGGAGAGAGAGACAGAAACATCAATGATGAGAGAGAATCATTGATGGGTTGCTTTCTGCACATCCCATACTGGGGATTAAGCCTGCAAACTAGGCATATGCCCTGACCTGGAATTGAACCGGGACCCTCCAGTTCACAGGCCGATGTTTTATCCACTGAGCCAAACTGGCTAGGGCTAAAAGTTATTTTTTTAATCTTAATATTGCTGAAAGATATAATTTGTCTTTTGATGAATTAAATTTGCTAAAACCAATTTACTTGCTTTGATTATTTTAAGACAACTGAGGTTACTATGTCTATTAGTGTAGCAGCAGATTTGATGTATTCTCTTTTCCCTTTTTCCTATTTCCAGGGAAGCTGTGATTAAGCACTCGTTGGTGCATAAAGTGTTCTTGGACTTTTTTACCCATGCGCCCTCAAAGCTAAGATCAGTAAGTTCTTGGTTTTAGTTTTTAGACCAAAACATAGAAGAGCCATGTTAATATGTAAAATACTGCTTGGATATACATTGTCTTTTGGGAATTTTGAAGAGCTACTTAGAGAAAATAATGCAGTAAACTTCCTTTAAGCAAGTCTGCTAATTGCCTTTAGATTTCTACCAGAAGGCAATAGAATTGACCATGGTTTTATCAACTCCATTTAATTTTTATGTTTTAATTATATTCCAGCATATTCTCTAGCTATCCTAATTTAAAAATTAACTAATAAATAGAGGTATAGTCAGCATTCAAGTAGTTTGAAATTCACCTGTAATGATACAGAAAGAGAATGTTGGTGTTAACAGATTAGAGGAGGAAAAGGTTAGAAGAGAACAATTATGTAAAACTAAATGAACCATGAAAAACTGGACCTCATGTGACAGAGAGCAAAGAAACAGAGACCAAAGGTAAATTGCACTGGCCTTCAAGTCAGTGATGGGAGTACAAACGAGAATTCATCGTTTAGTCCCTTGAACTTTGCTTGCCTCACCGTACAGTGAGCTCATTGTCTTCATCCTAATAATAAGGGATCACTCAAATAATAACACTGACTTCCTAACACATCTGCCAGACTAAACATTCATAGGAATGTTGACTTGCCGGAAATTAACAAACAAAATAATCTCCCAAGAATGACCTGAGTTTATAGCTCATGACCATAGATAGCTGCTGCTGCTTTTTGGGGGAATTCTCTCCCGTCCCTGCACAGTACAGTGTCTCACAGTTCTAGATGTATTGAGGTAGGACTATTTTCAGAACTGAAAAATTATCATTTCAATACATTCAGTGGTGGAAAAATCTTTCCTTTTAGTGTTAAATGTGTTTTAGTAATAGCAAAAACAATCATTGGGAACCCCATGTCAGTATAAAGTAGTGAGGCAACTCTTCTGGCCCTGCGGGCATTTTCAAAAGAGAGACAAAAAACCCTTTGGGGATAGTGGAAGCATAATTGGAATATATGTATAGCTCTCCAGCTGGAGAGCTTTGAAGAGATTCATAAGTTTTGGCCCATAAGTTGAAATCTGTGCTGTTGAGATTCATCCTGGGTAAGGATTGTAAGGTAATTAAGGATGGAATCGCTTGTTCCTTATTGAAGAAAATAGGCACCCACCTTCCTTTCTCCTGGAAGGAGACTTTGTACTTATTTATTTAACACAAATTTTTTCATTAGGAATGGACTAAAATGGGTCCCTGCAGTTGTCAACTGCCAGAACTCATTTACATCTATATGTTTAGCTTCCAAAATATAATTTAAGCCAGACTACCTTGTAAGAAATTAACAATTGGGATTTTTGTTTTGTTTTTTTTAACTGAAGTCATTGATAGTGTTGGCCTAGTCTAATATAGAGATTAATTTTATTAGGGAAATAATGTTTATTGCTTTGATGGTGAATTATTAATGTGATTTCTTGGAAGTGATCTAGTGAAAAACTAAAAAAGAGAGATTTTTTAGCCCAAACTAGTGTTTTGGTTCTCTTCCCTTTTATGAAACAGCTTTTCATTTATTTTATCTGGCTTTTCTATTACCTTTTTGCCATAGCCACTTCCTAGCCTTCTTTTTCTTAAAAAATCATTTAGAATATATTGCATATATGCATTTTTCTTTAAGTAGACATTTTAATACAGATATAGTTGACAAAATAGAAGTATATCTTAATACAGATATATTTGATAAAATAGAAGTACATTTTAATAGAAATTACTTGTCAGCAGTATTTGCCACTCCTGATGGAAAAGAATATTCCTAGAAAGATTATATGTATGCATGTGCTTGTCTACAAAATGAACAATTGTTTGCTACCTATAATCTTTTTCATCCTCTGTGCCTAACTGCTCCCTAGTGGACAGATTAGTTTTGAAGGCAGAAAGAAAGAATAAACTGAAGTCTTCATGGCATTTGTTCCCCAGGAAATGATTGAAGCCATCCGTGAAGCCGTGGTGTACCTGGCGCACACACACGATGGTGCCAGGGTGGCCATGCACTGCCTGTGGCATGGCACGCCCAAGGTAGGTGTAAGGGCTTGACCTGCCTTTCCTTAGACTCTGTCTCCTTTGGTCCAGACCTTGTTGTGTAGAAACTGCTTGTCTTTGCAAAGTTGTGCCTCAGGGCCTCTCAAGAACTGGCCTTCTTTGGGCCTAGTCCTGAAAGGTAATAGTAATAAAAGACATTTTTAAGTAGTAAAGTCAGATTATTTTAACTTTATAATTTATTTATAACAGCGATTGTTTTCATGGCTGGATAAAAATCTTGAGTTGTCATTATTTGGGAAGGGATCTGTCAATCAAATCAATACAATATTTATTTATCTTAATGGGAAAAATGCAGGGAGAGGGAGATAGTGAATAGTTACGCATTTGTTCATACAGATGTTAAGTATTTGAGGGGGAAGACCATATTAACTACAGAAGTTTAACAGAACTGATTTTCATTTCTTTGATCAATATAATTCTGCCTTCAAAAGACAGTTGTACTTTGTCCACTTTTTACATTAATACAAATTTAATTTCTACAAATATGTATGAAATGCCATAGACTATATATTTGAATACTGTTCAAACATTGGAAGTCGGATCTCTCATTTCTTACTGTAAAAGAAGGTCATTTCACTAAGTTAGCCTTACAACTGATAATTTTATGGCTCATATTTATGTCTGAATGGGTATCACATACAAATGTAAGGTGCTAATATATTGCAAATTTTTTTGTTCTGGCTGTATGACTATTTTCACTAATGAAAATAGAGACTAGAGGATAGTATAAAGCCTCTCTAACGACAACTTAATATTAAATCAGAATTTTACCTATGAAATACCTTTAATCTATAATTAAAAATTGAGACAATTTTTCTTTTTTAAGGACAGGAAAGTGATCGTGAAAACAATGAAGACTTACGTTGAAAAGGTGGCTAATGTAAGTATCATAATATTTCTTTTAATTGCTAATAAAATGAGATGTTTATTATAGAAAATTGGAAAAATTAAGAAAACTACCAAGAAATTTATTCTTTATTTTATTACAATCTTATTCTATGCATTTGCAGGTGTTTTTATATAATAAACTTACACAAAATGAGATTTCTCCTTTAACATTGCATAGTGACAAATTTCCCACTTTTATTAGATATTTTTCGAAGACTTGATATTTGCTATGTTATTTAGTGAATTTGTTCAGTCATGTTAATTATGTATGGAATTGCTGCCTAGAATAAATTCTAGGTAAGTTTTTCAGTTCTTTGGGATCCTTTGGAGTTGTAACAGCGTTCCTGGTGAATTAGAGGATATACAAAGTTTTTGTAAGACATTAATGACCTCATTAATGTTTTGCATACCTACAACTATAAACTTACTTTTCCCGCCCTGTATTTGTAGTAGCAAATCCTATAACATTTTTTGAGTTATTTTATATAATATGTTTTATAGCCTCTTATTTGTTGGAGAACTAAAAGTAGTGATATCAACAACTTTTTCCTATGAAAAATCTAATGAGAACT
This sequence comes from Pipistrellus kuhlii, assembly GCF_014108245.1. Lineage (NCBI taxonomy): Eukaryota > Metazoa > Chordata > Mammalia > Chiroptera > Vespertilionidae > Pipistrellus > Pipistrellus kuhlii. The sequence continues at coordinate 33,763,638 of NW_023425427.1, read as the reverse complement.
ACTAGCATCTTAATATAGTAAATATTAATTCAAGCACATTTGCTACTGTGTGAGTGCATACATACCTATTGTCTTCTGTAGGGTTGGAGACCAGGAGGAGAGTATTAAACCACTTAAAAGGCAGCTAACTTTTCTGTAACAAAATGAAATCAGATTCTCTAGTGGGTTGTTTCAGAGTATGAGAATAATTTATGATTTATTATTCATCATCAAGTAAGTCTTTTTGTATAACATTTAAGTTTGAATATTTTAAATTAAAAATGAATATAAACAAGATGTTAGTAGAAAGTTCTAAAAGTTATTAGTAGTAAAAGATATATTTAAGTAATAAAATTAGATTATTTTAACTTCATAGTTTATTTATAACAACAGATTTTTTGAAAAAACTAATCCCCGCATGGTATTGTGATGGTAATAAGAAATTAACAACGCAGTGTATTTTTTATCTCAAGGGGAGAATTAAATTAATACAACCCATGGATCTGACTTATGGATTATTTAAAAGTGTGTCATTTCCAAATATTGGAGGTATCTTGACATATTCTATTATTTCAATTCTTTTCTAAATACTTATTTTATGGCCTAACCTGGTCTATTTTGGTATCTTGAAAGGAATATGTCTTGTGGAATTATAGGGTATAGTACTATATAATGTCAGTTAGATCAAAGTGGTTGATAGTGTTGTTCAGATAATCAAAGTCTTTACTAATTTGTTGATCATTGTTCTATGAGTTGCTGAAAGAATCTTTAAATCTCAACTGTAATTGTGCATTGTCTATTTCTCACTTAAATTCTGTGTACCAGCTATTTTTGTATTCAGATGTTTTGTGCTTGGGCATGTTCCTGTGTGTCAGACTTAAAAAAATCAGAAACCAAAGCTGTATACTATATGCACATTGTTCTCTACTTTGCTTCCTTCACTTAATTTGTCTGAGGGGTCATTTTATTTCAACATATATATGTACATCTATCTAAACTCACTTTTTTGATGACTTCATAATATTTCATTATGTTAGTTTCATAATTTATATAACCAGTCCATACTTTTGGATACTTAAGTAGTTTCTAGTTTTTTGTTATTTCAAATAGTACTCCAGTACATGTCCTCCTTGCATATGTGAAAGCATAGCTATAAGATAAATCTAGAACTAGAATTGATGGGTCAGAAAGTACATGCATTTTAAGTTTTCAGATATTATCAGTTGCCTTTTGAAATAGTTGAACTACTTTGCATTCTCACCAACAACATAAAAAAAGAGTGCTTACTTTTCTCCAGAACTTTGCCAAATTAGTATTAGGGTTTTCACTTCTGCCTATAGAATAGGTGGAAAATTATATTTTATTGTTTTAATTATTGCCCTTCATTAATGAGCATTATTTCATATGCTTAAAGCCATTTGTATTTCTCTTTTTCAATGAACTGACTCTTCATTGTCTTTGCCCAATTTAGTAGATTTTTGGTCTTTATATAGTAAGATGTTAGACTTTTGTTATTTGTCTAACTGAAATGTTATTTTTTTGCCATACTCATCAGACCGGGCTCTGAAGAGAGCTATCAAATGCCCTCTCAAAATAAAAATAAAAAGTTTCTTATTATCTAGGATACAAGAAGAATAGGCGTCAAACTCTGAATTCACTTTCTTCTTCTTTTTCATAAAGTAGTTCTTTAACTCTTTGGAACTATATCAGCATCCTGGAATAATTCTATCGGTCCATTGCGAAATTCACAGTTATACTTTTTAAAAACAATTATTTTTATCTTATTCTCATTCAGTATATAAGTATGTTCTTGTTTATTTTTAGAATTTCTAGTCTAATTATGTAGAATTATTTTAAAGAAATTGGACAATATATAAAGGAAAATTAAAAGTTTTTGTCCTTCAACCCAGAGGTGACTATTACATTATAATGTTCTAGGATTTTCTGTGTATTCGATACATGTATTTTTGTATACTTTGTATATGTATAATTATATTTGAGTTTATATAATAGTGTTATATGTTTTATATTCTTGGATTTGTTTGTTTTTAAACCTATGGCAATTCTTTTTTAGTTTAATTTTTTTTAATAGCTATTCATTAACAGAGTACCTGTTTTTTTGAAAGATGTTATGTCCTGGTTAGTTAAAAATGAGTCCAGGCTATTTGATATTGAAGAATGTGCTTTTCTGTTTGTTTTTCTTTTTTTTTTTTTAATCAACCTAGAATATTATTAACTAGGTCCTGATAAGAATTCCTTTGAATGGCTTTTATCCCTCTTATTTGTATTGGGTTGTTAGGTTACCATGTTGGTAACCTTTATAAAGTGACTCCATGGGTGGAATAAAAGGGAGAAGCTGTGCATTTTTTAACCTTTCCTGGCTTTCGATTCTTACAGGGACAATACTCCCATTTGGTTTTACTGGCAGCGTTTGATTGTATTGATGATACTAAGCTTGTGAAGCAGATAATCATATCTGTAAGTAATTCTCATGGTCTTGAATTTAAGTTACATTGATATATCATTTGTGGATTTGTGTTATTTCACATGTATATGTGTAAAGACTTTGAAGTATTTGCTCCCTGGTGGTATTTCATTATTTATTAGTTGACGTTAAATCTCTTTGGGTGATTTGCTTTATTCCTGTATAAGCCATAATCTAGTAATTTAATATTAATAATATTGTTTTAAATATGTAAAAGAATGGTTAAATTAGAATAACATGACTTTTTAGATCATATAATATATTAAATGACAATGCAGAACTTAGATTTGATTAGCAATTCGTGGACATAGTAATTCTTCAATTATTCAAGAGCTCATATATAGGCAGAGGACACCTGTGACCTTTCTCCCTCTCTCTGTGGAGAAACTACCACTGCACAATTACCCAGCCTGTCCATACATCTGTCCTGATTGAGCTGGAGAAGCAAATCTAATAAAGCTCAATTGTGATCCATCTGTCCTGATTGAGCTGGAGAAGCAAATCTAATAAAGCTCAATTGTGATCCTTTCTAGAGCTTTCATGAAAAGAGTTTTTGTGGAATCAGAATAAAAATGATTATGAAAATGAAAATACTATTGTAGTTGCCTTTTACATTTCAGCAATTCCTTCTAGCCTAGTATAATGACCACAAGTGGTAATAATTGAATGCAATTTATTTAACCCTAAATTTGCCTTCAGAAAACTGAGCTGTCCTCTTGAAAGAATTACTCCACAGTAAAAACTGCATTCTGAAATCATTTCCTTCATTCTGCAATGATTGACTTCTGAATCTGTGCTCTACTCATCGCTTCCTTTATTTCTAGTGTGCAGGTAGTGTTGGAGATGCAATAGAGGTTGCAGGGGTGGGGTTCAGAAATTGCAGCATTGGTTGCAAGGACAAAACTTGGGTACATTGTAAAAACTACATAATCTGTACAGAAATATTCATCTGAAAATTACACAAGCGTTTCTCTCTGATACCATGGATGGGGCCCTTGGAGAAATCTCAGTGACAAAAACTATTTTCATGCCATCTGCAGAGAGAAGCAGATGGAGTTCAGAAAGAGACATTACCTGTTGGCGTGTGGCAGTGCTGTGGCCTCTCTGCAGCCTGTCTGGACCAGTAGAGCTGAGTGTATGGGAAAATGTAAGAGCTAGCAGAGGGGAAGGAGATTTTTCTTAGATGCCAACTGTCGGTCCAGTGTGTGTGAGTTTCTCATGCCCTTGCTGTCATTTTCCAACTTTCCCTTTGACTGTTTTAAGATTGTGATGACTTCCCTTGGGATAAGATTGTGGGAAGAAACAATTTGGCGAGACTTTCATGTCACAAACTGAGTTTTTTGACATGTTCCTTGTAACTTTATTACCCTTTTGACTCCAATCAATAATGATTGTTTTTCATTCCAGTGACAGTGATGTGAGGCCATAGATTTTTTTTTTCTTTAATGAATAAAGTTGTTTCATGAAAATGGAAACAGGCTGGGCTATTCAAAGTTTGCTTTTGTTTAATATTTTCAGGGCAAGTAAAATTTGCATAATTGTTCCAGATAGATTTCAAGAAAAAGCAGACTTCCTTCAGGATTTGCCACAATTTGTCTGCTGGATTTTTCCCAAAGATTTAGCCCACTGAAAGTTGCTTTTGAAACAGTTTCAATTCTTTGTGCTTATCAGATTGATTCCCACCACTATTTAACCCACATTCCTAATGACTTGCTCATACTCAGGGCAGCTTTCCGAGAATGGCCTGATTTACTGATCTCTTGCCTCTAACTGACAAATACTCAATTGCTTCTGTGTATCATTACATTATGTAGCTAGTGATGAAATTCTGGAATGCTAATTGCTCTTGCATTTTCCCCACCCATCTACCAGAAAACCTGTTGCACTATGCAGTTGCTTTTCAAAATACACAAGAAAATGTTGCTAAGGATTCTCTTAGGGTAGTCAAACTTCCTGAAATACCAGGCTGAAATAACAGCCAGGTCAGCTGAGCCCTCACCTTTCTGAATGGATACACACACCGCCCTGGCCGGTGTGGCCCCGTTGGTTGAGTGTCGTCCAGTGCATCCAAAGGTTGCCGGTTCATTTCCCCATCGCGGCACACGCCCAGGGTTAGGTTCCGTGGACCCGATCACTGTTTCTCTCTCTTAATGACGCTTCTCTCCCCCTCCTTTCTTCTCTCTAAAAATATCAATAAAAAACAATTTAAAAAAATCAATCTAAAAAAAAAAAAAATAGATACACACTTTTCCCCACCTATTTTACTTTCCAAAATAAATGTACTTAATCCAATTTTATACATTTATCCTAGAATTGTTGTTATGATGCACCTGCTTTGATGGCAGTGTTTCTCTGAAAAGGAAATATTTTATCTTTAAAACATACAGAAAGGTATAAAGAATTATACAGTGGACATTGAGCTGACTACTGTCTGATAAAAAAGTGAAACTTGACAAATACAGTAAAAGTTTAAGCCCTTTGTGTACCTGTTCCTGATTGCATATCCACCCACACCCACACCCATGGTGATGAATTTTGTGTTTATTATTCACATGCATTTCCTTTTCCTTTTGCTTATAAGTAGATGTACTATTTTGCATGTTTACAGATTCCATGTCAGTAATATGTATATTTTCTCATGTAACTTGCTTTTTCTTTTGATACTGTGTTTGTTGAATTCATCATCAGAAGTTGGCAAGCCTTTTTTAAAAGGGCCAGATAGAATTTAGGCTTTGTGGGATATATATGATTTCTGCTGCCTGTTTATTTTGTTTTTATTCTTTAACCCTTTAAAATGTGAAGACCATTCTTAACTTGTAGGATGTACAAAAAGAGGCTGCAGGTTGCCCATGGGCCTTCGTTTGCCCACTCCTGTTCTAAATCATTTGTTTCAATGCTAAATAGTGTTTTACTATGAATATACTGTAGTTTATTCTTCCATTTTCTGTAGCTGGGCATTTAGATTGTTTAGAATTTTAAAAAGTCACTACTTTTTGCTATTCCAAATTATTCCATGAGCATTCTTGTATGTCTTCTTGTTTCTCTAAGTATCTAGTTAGCACAAAATTACTGGGTTGCCAGATATGCTGCATATGTTTGTATACAGAGTCACGTGTCTGTTCCACTGAACCACTGCAAAACCTGTTGCATCGTGTAACGTGTAATATATATGTGTGTGTGTGTGTGTGTGTGTGTGTGTGTGTGTGTGTACGTATATGTATATGACTTTATAGCCGTTTTCAGTTTGCAGCGTGAATTTTCAGTTTGCTCCTGGTAATGGCCCACAAGTCAGGCAGGTTCATCATTTCCTTTTACTGGTAAGGGAATTAATGTGTGAGGAGGTTAGAAGATTTGCCAAAGGCTACTCTGCTTGAGCTTAAAGACTGAGTTCAGCAAAAAAAGTCAACCATATCAATAGTTGCAATAGTTAACTGGTTCTTACCTATTTCTCCATGTACTCTACTCATTAATGTTCTCCTCGCTAGAAATTTCTCTCCTCTTTGTAACTAGGTTAAAGAGAAATGAATTAATACTCTAATATGAAAGCACTCACACTGTTTCCTTTTAGATACGTTTTTGTGGTAGGGAAGCTGAAATGAGGGTGAAATCAAGAATTAAGTGATTTTACACTCAAACATAACTTTAGATTCTTAATTCCTTAATTACAAACTGAAAGGCAGTAAAGTTCAATGAGTTTGGGCACTAGTCCTTGAGTAGAGTTTGTACATGGAAATAAGCTTCTCTTGTTAAGGTGAAAGCTTTTCTGCCCGTGTCTATGTATATTATTACCCTAGTCCTTTAAGTGTGGAACCCACAGAGAAAGTAAATATATTGAGGATTAATAGCAGCCATTTATATTTCTTCACTGAATACTTCACCCATTTTGAGTTTTTGTTCTGTGTGTGTGTTTTTTATTGTTTTTTAAGCAACCGTTTTAAAGGTATTATAGTCAATAGTAGTATTTTAGGACAGCAAGGTTGTGGGGTTTTTAAATGATTATAGAAATTGGCCTAAGCTATGTATTCTCCTCACTCTTTTCTTTCAGCAAGTTAAACATCTGTCCTCTCATGAGTTGGTTGGTTAAACATTAAATAGGAAAATCCATACTAACGGTAACCCATATTTGTGGCACTAAATACTTCATTATCAAAAATGCATATGTTGAGCCCTGACCTGTGTGGTTCTGTTGGTCGGAGTGACTTCCTGGGTACTGAATGGTTGAAGGTTTCATTCCTGGTCAGAGCACAAACCCAGGTTGTGAGTTTGAAACCCAGTCAGGGTATATGGAAGACAACCAATTGATGTTTCTCTCTTCCTTCCCTTCTAAAATCAATAAAAGCATGTCCTCGGGTGAGGATTTTTTTTTTTTTAATGCATATGTTGAATCCACTTTGGGTCATGTTTACCTTGAAATTACAAAAGAGCTCCCTCTTCTGTGAAGTGTACAATTTTGTACACACAATCTTGCCCTTTTTATTGAAATTTTAAGTTCATTTTCCTTGAAATTTTATTCTTTTTGAGGTGGTTAGGTCTATTGCACCTGTTCTCTGAAAACCTTTATGTTGCAGAGGGAAATCTTTATACATGACTTTCAACTTCTTCAAAAGTAGAAGAGCAGAGTGGGGTTTAGAATCATGAAAAGAGGCGATCATGTCCTGGGTGTGTGACCTCTACTTATCTACTTTAAGTCACCTTACTTGTTAAACCTTGGGCTTCTTACATGTAAAATAAAAGTAAGCTATAGTACCTTTGTCATCATTCTGTGAGGCGTGTTTAAGATGATGGACATAGCACTCTCAGATAGGGTCTGTTTCTTAGTGAGCACTTAAGTGTTTTGTGCCAGAAATGAGGGATGTTTGAGACTTTAAAAAGAGAAAATGTGTCTGGAATCTGGGTTTGTGTCATCAAACTCAGGTCATGACTTTGCTGTATCATGGCCTCATACTTGAAGACTAACTTAATTTTTTTCTTTTTAAGATTATTTTATTTTTAATTAAATTCATCGGTGTGACATGGACTAATAAAGTTATATAGGTTTCAGCTGTACAGTTCTGTAATACATCTTCTATATATCGCATTGTATGTTCACCCCCTAAGTCAAATTTCCTTTTGACACCATATGTTTGACCCCTTTTACTCTTTTCCATCCCCTCACCCCCTTTCCCTCTGGTAACTACCATACTAATGTCTGTGTCTATGAATTTTTACTCATTTGTTCATTTATCACTGTCAGTTTTATGTCCACATGAGTGAAATCATATGACTTTTTTTTTTTTTTACTTTTTCCTTCTGACCTCTTTCACTAGCATGATATTCTCACAATCCATCCATGGTATTACAAATGGCAGTATATCATTTTTTCTTATGGCTGAGTAGTATTTCATTATATGTTGTACCACACCTTTATCTATCAAAGGACACCTTGATTGTTTCCATATCTTGACCACCATGAATAATGCTACAATGAACATAGGGCATATATCTTTATGAATAAACATTTTCAAATTTTTTGGGTAGATACCCAGAATAGGGATTGCTGAGTCATGTGGTAACTCTAGTCTATTTTTAAAAAAAATATATTTTATTGATTTTTGTACAGAGAGGAAGGGAGAGAGATAGAGAGTTAGAAACATCAATGAGAGAGAGTCATTGATCAGCTGCCTCTTGCACACCCCCTACTGGGGATATGCTCGCAACCAAGGTACATGCCCTTGACCAGAATCGAACCTGGGACCCTTCAGTCCCCAAGCCGACGCTCTATCCATTGAGCCAAATCGGTCCCAGCATCTAGTCTATTTTTTAATGAACCGCCATATTGTTTTCCATAATGGCTGTTCCATGTTACATTTTCAGTGAATGAGGCTTCCTCTCCACATCCTCTCCAACACATGTTACTTATTTGTTGAAAGTAGCCATTCTACAGGTATGAGGTGGTATCTCATTGTTTTGATTGCATTTTCCTAATAACTAGTGAAGTTGAGCATCTTTGCAAATATCTATTGGCCATTTTTATATCTTCTTGGGAGAAGTGATGACTGACTTAATTTTTAGTTTGTTTTCTTGCATTAAAATTATTGATCTCATTGTAATAAATAGGCACTTGCGAGTATAGCAGATCTGGCCAAAACCAGTTTGGCTCAGTGAATAGAGCATTGGCCTGTGGATTGAGAGGTTCTGGGTTTGATTCTGGTCAAGAGCATGTACTTTAGTTGCAGGCACATCCCCAGTGGGGGGTGTGCAGGAGGCAGCTGATCAATATTTCTCTCTATTCCTCTCTCTAAAAAATCAATAAAATATTTAAAAATAAAAAGAGTGTAGTGTAGCGAGTATATCACCTCATAGAGAATTCATTTCCTTTAGAGCTTCTGTTTTCTTTGAAAGAGACTAGAGTTAGAATCAGGGACCAGAACTTGTCAGAGTCCTGCCACTGATACTCTACATCCTGTGGCAAAGTTACCTCTCCTCTTTCTGGTTCCTCATCTATACACCTGCGTGATTGTACCTAATTCTTTCTATGGCCCAGCCAGTTCTGGAGAATATCTGGTGCTAAAACCCACATGGCTGTGGCATGAAATAGGAATGTTAGAGGGGGAAATAGCTGATGATTTTTCTGTTGTGCATTCTTTATTAAGTGTAAAGGGATTTTTAAACAGTGAATTTTCTGTCTTGGAAGACAGCAAATTTACACAGGAGCTTATTTGAGGTAGGGATGCCATTGCCATTGTTCCTTAAATTCATACAACTGGAAGAGGTTACTGTTCATAGAGTGTAGTTACTTGTAACTGCTCTGTGTTGTTTTTCTGCATGTTTCCCTACCCCCTCTTTCTTTCCTGAGTGATACTTAAGTAGCCTTCGTTTGCCATGAATGAGCAACCAAACTATAAAAGCCTTTATCCACTTGTTCTGTTTAACAGAGTTTCTTTATCTCCTTCCACATACATCTCAATGGGAAATTCTAATAAGAATGGTCTTCATCAATGCTGATGCTACACTTACGTGCAACTGCAAATTAGCTGATCTGCTCTGGTAATGGTGGCCTAAGACATATCAGTTATATAGTGACTGAAGATAACTGCTCTAAGTGTTTTTAAATCTCCTTGGATTTTCAGCAATGCTAGTCACAGCAGAGAATCTGTTCTGTGTTCTGAGTGTGTATCTCTGGTGCTTTAATGAGACGATTTCACAGCTTGCTGCACATTTTCCATTAAGTATGTTGGGGGAAACAGTTCAGTATGTATCCTTCTTTGCCATTCGGATTCCAAGCATCCTTTGAGCATACAGATTCACTTTTTTTGTTTCTGTAATTTTACAGGAAATTATTAGTTCCTTGTCTAACATATTAAATGACAAATATGGGAGGAAGGTCCTGTTGTACCTACTAAGCCCCCGAGATCCTGCACACACAGTACGAGAAATCATTGAAGTTCTGCGGAAAGGAGATGGAAACGCACACAGGTAAGCACGGTAGACAACTTGTATCCTTTGTCCTCTGGATTATTAATTTCGGTAGTGCCTGCTTCCAGAAATCTGCATGCAGGCCCCTTCTCATGCCCCTTCTCTCTCCAAAACTCCAAAAGAGAATTCCATTTTTAAACCTGTACTCGTTTTTATTTGAAAATAAAATAAAAGTGCCGGAAGAATGCCTGTGAGCCTCTTGTACATAGTAGGTACTTAGGTGTGTGATTTGTTTTGGTTTTGCTTTATTTTTAAAGCTACTGATACCACATAATTGAGTATTTTAGAGAATAGAGTTCATAGAATAGTGTAAACATGGGTTGTCTTAGAAGATTCTTGATCGTCGTTTGGGTTTTGGATTGGTTTGGGTTTGTTTTTTTATTACGTAAGGCAAGCTTCACTTGTTGAGTGCTGGTTCTATGTCAGATGTTAGCCACATCCTGAGGACACAAGCATGAAAGACACATCCCACCTTCAAATCACTTATGTGCATGCGTAACAGAAAGATAAAATTACAGTAGTGTGTGCTACAGATGGTTTAGCGGTTTTTGTGAAAATACAATCACCATATTTCCTTGGTCATTTATTTCACCTTACTACTCATTCAACCTGTTCCAACAGTAAAAAAGATACAGAGATCCGGCGCCAAGAGCTCTTAGAGTCCATCTCCCCCGCTCTGTTAAGCTACCTGCAAGATCACGCCCAAGAAATGGTGCTAGATAAGTCTGCCTGTGTGTTGGTGCCTTGCATTCTGGGAGCGGCCATTGGAGACGTTCAACCTGCCATGAATGCCGTTGCCAGCTTGGCAGTAGCAGAACTGCATCCTGGCGGCAAGGATGGAGAGGTATGTGCTCTTAGCCAGACAGGAGCGCTGCAGGGGGGATTTCAGTGATAACTGTCTCACTCACTGCATATCGGCAGTGCGTTTGAAAACGGAATTCGAAACAGTGCTTTTGCAACCCTGCCTTGCAGTGACTCCATGAGTAAAAATAAGTCTCTCTGTTGTCCATGATTGGCCCCAAGCTGTCTTTCTAGTGTATTCTATGCTCTTCATTCTGTTTTGAATTTGTTCTGAACTTTTGAACTTCTTTGCATTTGTCCATGCTTCTTCCCTCAGTCTCGAGTGTTGCCCATATTCCTGTGGTCCTATGCTTTCCATGCAGAAAGCTTTCTCACCCTTCAGGGTCCCTAGAATCCTCTGTGACATCTCCCCTAATTCCCTCTTAGTGAAAAGTCTTCGCTGTTTCTGATAGGCTCTGCCTATATTTATTTGAGTCAACGCTGCCCCTCTTCCCCAGAAGCTTACAATTTTAGTGAACATGTACATAATATTTAAATAAAAAATAATCATTTCAAAAAAATCATTTCACATTGAAATAAGCGCTGTGAAAGAAAACTACAGGTTCTATGGTATTCTAAGTGGGAGTCATCCTATCCCAAGAAGGCTTCCCTGGGGCAGTGAAAGCTAAACTGAGACCCAAAGGATTAATAGCTCAGTGAAGAATGGTAGGAAGGCCGAAACCGGTTTGGCTCAGTGGATAGAGAGTTGGCCTGCAGACTGAAAGGTCCCAGGTTCGATTCCGGGCAAGGGCATGTGCCTTGGTTGAAGGCACATCCCCAGTAGGGGTATGCAGGAGGCAGCTGGTCAATGTCTCTCTCATTGATGTTTCTAGCTCTATTTCTCTCCCTTTCTTTGTAAAAAATCAATAAAATATATGAAGAAGAAAAAAAAAAAAGAATGGTTGGAAGAAGATTCTAGGCAGAGGGAAGAGCATATCCAGCAGCCTGAAGGAAGGAAGGAGCTCAACTTGTATAAGAACAGAAGACTTGAGGGTTTGGAAATCGCTTAGCAGAGAGGAGAGGAAGGCAGAAGCCAGATCATGCAGGACTAGGTCCTTGTCCTGCACTAGGTGCTAAGTCCCTGACAAACAGATAGATGCATATGGGAGCCTGTGGATCTTAGAGAAGCCCTGGCCCCTACTGTCATAAAGCTGATCATATAGCAAATAGGGAGCATGCATTGTGAAAGTTTATTTTTAAAGAAATTGGGCCCCTTGTTTCCCGTGCTGCAGAAGGAGAGATCCTGAGTACTGTGGGAACAATGATATGGCCTTGAAAAAGGAGTAAGATTGAGCTAAAAAGCTGCTTTCTTGGCTGGAATCAGATAATGCCTGTATGTCAACATTCAGCATTAGGTTTCAATGTTTCTGCTAAAGGGTTCTGTCCCATAGGCGTATTTGTACCTCAGAACTACATATTGCAGTATGAAAAGTGGTGAGTTTATTTTCAAGATGAACTTTTTGGGGGTGCTTTTAAAACCAGGATTCATGAAGCCCAGCCTAAACTAGTTCTCAGTGGCTGTGTTGTCTTGAACAACTGTCTTCATTTTATCTTATTTATTTTTTAAATATATTTTGAATTTTTTTACAGAGAAGGGAGAGGGTTAGAGAGCTAAAAACATCCATGAGAGAGAAACATTGATCAGCTGCCTCCTGCACACTCCCTACTGGGGATGTGCCCGCAACCATGGTACATGCCCTTGACTGGAATTAATTCCAGGACTCCTCAGTCCACAGGTTGACACTCTATCCACTGAGCCAAACCTAGTCGCCCCAAACTGCCTTCCCTTGCTGGCCCGGTAACCCCCAACTGCCCTCCCCTGCTGGCCTGGTCACCCATAACTGTCCTCTCCTACTGGCCTGGTCCCCCCCCCCCCAGCTGCCTTCCCTCAACTGCAGGCTCCGTTGCCTCCAATTACCCTCCTCTGCTGGCCATCTTTGACCACATGGGGGCAACCTTCTTGTGTGAGGGTGTGAGGGTTAATTTGCATATTACCTCTTTATTGTATAGGATGGTGATGTAGAATGGATTGTAGGCCAAGACATGGATGAAAACAGCTTGTAAATTAATGAATTCATCTCTCCTAGCTTCACATTGCAGAACATCCTGCAGGACACCTTGTTCTGAAGTGGTTAATAGAGCAAGATAAAAAGATGAAAGAAAACGGAAGACAAGGTAGGCTGTTAAACTTGACCTCTGGGTTGTAGCCTAAGTGAGATTTCAGTAATTCTTGGCATCCCTGAACTTAATGTCAGCCATGCAAGTTCAAATGAGTTTCTTGAGTGTTCAGAAATAGTGTCCTTGAGTAAGAAATGATTTGATGGTTGCGCTTTAGTAAATGCTAGAAATTTGTGTCCTAAAATCGTTTAATTTTTTTTCTCTTTCCTTCCCTCCCCCCTCTTACTCCTCTTTTCTCTGCTACTTCAGAATTCTGACTGGGCTTGGCTAGCTTTCTAAAACACCATTCTATTTCTTGAGGATGGTGAGAGCAGTGCATTGGGGGTGGGGGTGAGGGGAGATTTGTGAGTATCATTACTCCAATTGAAAGGCCTGGTATTTATCTCTAGTTTTGAGGAAGGGATATGCAGAAGAAAATTCTCCTTATTGGAGAATTTTGAACGGGTGCCTACTTGGCATTGAAATACATATGACCAAAGAGCAAGCCAGAGCTTCGTGTTTATTGGTTCTTCATAAACCTCATGGCTGTTCTGTAAGCTCGGCCTTGGAGGAAGACAGCATCTCTTATCTAATTGAAAAGTTGCATACCGTTCCCCTCTCAGTCCTGTCTTTGACCAGACCTTCTCCTAGTAAATTCACCTCCATCTGGTATTGGAGCCACTAAAGAGACTTTCCCCATTTGAGTAGTTTGGGCTTTCTATTACTGTGTTTGAAAAAAACTGACAGATTGTGAACATATGTCTTTGGGCAAGTTGCAGTTCTAATGGTTAGTAAGGCAGTCAATATAGCAGAGCTGTCACTTCTCACTCTTCCTTTGAGAATAGAGACTTACAGCTATTTTTCACTAAATTTTTTGTAGAAGAGAAAAGCTCCTTATATTTTGAAGAAAAAAGTGTACTGAATCATCTTTTCAAAGGCCAGGAATTTTCTAGTATTGATAGTTTCATTTCTCTTAATTAAAGGCACTGACAGCCCTGTCATATGCCTGAAGTGTTTGTCATTTTCACAGCACCACGTGAGAGTGGCTGGCTGCCTTGGTTATCTGTTGCTGTATAATATAATAAGTTACCTCAGAACAGCGGTTTTCAAAAAATAATCATTTGATCAGGTTTTGGTGGAGCTTGTATTTTCTCTGTGCAGAGTGCTGCTCAGCTAGGGATTGCAGTCTACTGTCACAGTGATTGGCGATGGTTGAAGCCAACAACCTCAGTTCCTCTCCTTAGGCTACTGCTTGGGCTTCCTTACAGATTTGTAGAGTTTGGTTTTAAAAGAACAAAGTAGGTGAGTGATTCTATCATGATTTAGCCTCAGAATTGTTTAGCATCACTTTTATCATACTTTCTTGGTTAAGTGAGACATAAAGGCCCACCAAGATTCAAAAACTGAAATACATTGATTCCATGTGTTGTATAGGTGCTACCATCAAACATTTACTTCCTGAGTACCTCTCAGGTCAGGGTTAAGTCATTGAGTACGCCAAAGAAGCACAAACATGACCACGTGAGTGTCTCCCTTGAGTTATTACTGCTAACATAGCTTAGGATTTGAATCAGATTAGGAAGAAATGGCTTTACAAAAATGCATTACAAACCTGAACATGAATTTTTAGTCTTAAGGGAGTTTGGGAGAGAACTCTTTTTATTAAAACATACTTACAGATTTTAGGGCAGTAGAGAGGAAGATTGGGGGTTTAAATCTTGACTTACGATGTTCACTAAGTTTCAGTATATTTTACAGGTTGTTTTGCAAAAACGCTGGTAGAGCATGTCGGTATGAAGAACTTGAAGTCGTGGGCTGGTGTAAATCGAGGTGCCATCATTCTTTCTAGGTATGTGTCATGTGTGCGTTTCTCTGTGCAGGGTCCCCATCCAGAATGCTTGTTCATGCAAAAGACTTCTCACGTTTATTTCTTCATTCCACCATTTGCTCCCCATTGTCCGGTATTACTTTCAGTCACTCATGATTTATACAAATATAGCTATTAGTAGAAAGCAGATATAACTCTCTCCATCAGTCCTTCTAGTTTTTTTTTTTTTTCATCTGCCCTCTTTTCGATGTCAGGGATCATAGAATTATAACATTCAAAGTAATCATTTAATTGTCACATCACTTATGGTTTTGACCAAAATGTATTTGTATGTTTTAAAAAGAAACATGTTTTTATTGATATTTTTAGAGAGAGGGAAAAGGAAATTGAGAGTGAAACAGTGATGAGAGAAGGAAACTTATGTTGGCTGCCTTCTGTATGACCCCTCCTGGGGATTGAGCCCAAACCCAGGCATGTGCCCTAACTTGGAATTGCATGGGTTGATACTCAACCAACTGAGCCGTACCAGCCAGGACTGTATATACTTTTTAATGAATTAGTCTTGTCCTTATGAAAACATTGACAGTTATTTTTCAAATTGTGACTGGATTTACATGTAATCTTCTTTCATTGTTTTCAACTATTTAAAAAGCATTTGCTTCTGAAGTCTGCACGTGTATTGTTTATTTCTAATTAAAATGGATAGAAAGCCGATGATTTGTGAATTGAGGCATATGCTTAACTTACATATTGTTCTCTAGACACCATATGTTAAGTTTATAATTTACAGGTCACTGAAAATTTATATATTCTATTCCCAGATGAAACCGTCTATTAAGAACATTCATTTAAAGTAGGTTTGTAGATTGTTTTAAAGCAATCATTGTTGATTTTCCTTGCTGCATTACTGAAGTTTGGAAAACATACCAATCTTAGTTTGAATTTCCCTCAGTATTTTACATGCAAGTGCTATGCAATTTCATCTGTAATGCTGGTAAATGTTATGTATTTGTTCAATATATGATTTAATTATATAATATACCCAAACATACACATTTCATATGAACATTTCTTTTTTTTTCAGGTATATCAGTATCTACACACATGGGTGACATATATCATTTTGTTCATTTCCCATTAAAATTAATTTTTCAATTGATGTTTAACACCCAGAATCTATAAGCTGAAACATTCTCTTTTTTTATATATAAATTTCTTTATCAGGCATTTGAAATGTGACCATCTACTCACACGTTCTTTCATTATACTTAATTAACTGGAAATTTCAGCAGTGCCATAACATTAACTTATAGAGCTCTCTCATCAATCTGAGCTGCCCTTGGGTGGATTGCAAACATATGGGGGGTGTTATAGGTTCTTATGGAACACTGCTTAGAATTGGAGCAGGAGCACATGAAGTATTTGGGGTTCCGAAGGAAAGTGGAACCATAGATATCCTAATAATTTATTAATACAGTCATCATTTTTGTTTGGTTCTTTGAATATTGTCAGTGCTTGACTTGTTTGGTAAAATGATCTGTTTACTTCAAACCTTTGCAATTTTCTTTTTTTTCTAAATATTTTTCACATTAAGTGAAAAAGCATTCTGGGTGAAGAAGAGAATCGGCCTTGTGTGCAGTCTGAAAGCTCACCCAAAGAAGCAGAGCTGTCTAGCACTTAAAGGCATGAGCTCCAGACAAACTGCCTGGGTTCCAGTCCCAGGTCACTGTGTGGCCTTCAGCACTTTATTCAGCTTCTGAATCTTAATTCCCTTGGTTGTAAAATGAAATAAATAATAGTTCTGTGTTGTTATGAAAACATTAAATGAGATGATACATATAAAATACTTAGCATTATGTCCAATACACATGCTCAATAAATATCAACTTTTATCACTGTACATTAGGTGACTATATGCTTAGCCAAGGTGTTTAAAATAAAATTGCTTAGAGAGTCACAGATCTATTGAAAGGGCACTTTACTTTTCAGTTTCATAGGTGTCAAGCAGTACTTGTTGCTCATATTCCATGAGTGAGAAAATGCTGCTTGGGGCTGCTAGCTTATCCTCCTCTTTCTCCACATGATGAAAGTTACAGGGACCAGGCACTTTAAACAATGCTAACCAAGCATATGTTTAAGAAGTTCACATGTACATGTCCTGCTGAAGTGGCGGGGGGGGGAAGGGGGGGCAGGAAATTTAGCCCTGGGGTGCTGCCTGAGTCACAAATGAAGGACCTGCCTATAGCCTGCCTCAGGGTGATGGGTCACTCCAGCAAGGTCTCCAGAAGCAGAGCTGATGTTATTTTTGCTTAATGGCTCACACTGATTGAATGCTTACCGAGTGCCAAGCTCTGGCTAGGTGCTTTACATACAAGATCATTTGAGCCCCCAAAACAACCCTGTTAGGAGGCAGGTGATTCTGTTGTTGATCCCACTTTACAGGTCAAGAGTGTTATAGAGAATTTAAATAGCATTGCTTATGGCTATACTGTTATTGAGTGACAGGCAGGTTTCAGATGAAGACGGTTAAGTGCTAAGTTAAAGCTCTTCACCCCTTCACTAAATGATTTAGCTGCAGAGTTCAGTAAGGAGGCCATTAACTGCTTCCCTTTCACGGCCCCACCTTTCTCTGTGCACCTGTTCATTCATGTGAATTCAGAGGCTCAGTGAGCACTCGTGGCCATCTGTTCTGTACTCGTGGTGCCATGGAGAAAAACACCAGGTTTCTGCTTTTGAGTTCAGGTGGAGAAGGGGAGATAGAATACATGTAGTGAAATAATTTTAATGCAGAGTGTTAGAACTAAGAGTGTCAGAGTGAAAGCAGGACCAATTCTATATGGAACAGAGTTGCTCTTGGTTTTCCTTGAGTGACTATGAAATAGTTTTTATTTATGTGGTTTTAGAACGTAGGCTCTACTAGCCCTGTCATTTATATGATGGAAAAATGTGTTTATAGTTACAAGGTTTGTCTCACAAGTCAGTAAATTTTGTTTAATGTGGCTGCAGGTAGCACTGGCAGACGATTTAGGGATTTTTATGAAATTTAGTTTTCGTCTTCTCTCTTCAGCCTTCTCCAGAGTTCCAATCAAGAAGTTGCAAGCAAAGTCAAAGCTGGACTGAAAAGCCTGATCCCCACATTGCAGAAAAACAAAAGCACCAGCAAAGGAGTGGAAATGCTGCTTGAAAAACTGTCTGTGTAGATGGAAACAATTAACAAGATGGAATCAATGTTTCTCGTCTGATCTGTTTTCCCAGAGTGGAGAGAGGGGCTAGGGTCCACCGCACTGGTAATATGTGTACTTGGTATATGTGCTTCTTCTTTGTATCAGAATTTATTTATAAAATGTTTTCTAAAAATGCCCTTAAAAAAAAAAAAGAATTCAAGCCATCTTCTTTATCATCTTGAGTAGTAAGTTAATCACAGTGTGAGGTAGTGATGCAAAAGGTTTAATGGTCAGATGCAGTGGGACCAACCAAATCCATAGAAAGTGGTTGCATGAGTTGCTTCAGGGGAAGACATCCTTTGTGAGCAGCAGTCTGAAGGCTCCAGGAGGGGCTGGGACTTGAGGGGGCCTCAGAGGAAAGCAGGATGTAGAAAGAAGAGCTAAAGCGAGTTTGGAGGGCAGTGAGGTGGGACTTACTGGTTGTGAGCTGAACTTCAGGAACTATTCACCTTAGGGCTTTGATGGATATAGGGATTGGAGGGTACCCTACATCCAGGGCAACCACATTGCTAGCTGCTTTATGAGTTGCGTTCCACGTTAGATTTTGTTTGAAATCTACTCGAGGAAATTAGGGCTAATAGGGAGAATGTGCTAGGTGAGTTAGGGCAGTGGTCGGCAAACTCATTAGTCAACAGAGCGGCAAACGGCGGCTTGTGAGCCGCATGTGGCTCACGAGTCACAGTTTGCTGACCACTGAGTTAGGGGATCACAATGGGTAGCTTTGTTAAGGTCAAGGTCACTAGGGAAATCTGCCTATCTTTGGATCCGGGCTTTCCCTATAAATAGTTTCTTTTGATGAAATTTTCTTCTTTGGGACTGTCCTTCAAGTAGTTGAACCTATAGGGTTTGAGTTAGGAGGTAGATGCTAATTTGTTAACAGTGCAGATGTTTTAATTACATTCAGTTAGGATGTTTAAATTATATAACTGCACTTGGCATTTAGCAACAAAGCTTGGAAGGTTTGGTAGAGCATTCATGCTCACATAACCCTCCCTGACTACCTTCAATATCAAGCTTGGTGCTTTCTCCAAGTAGCCTCTGTAACATGATGCCCACGGGGTCTGTCACTGTAACTACACTTGCTGGAGAATTGCTGGGCCTTTCCTGACAAGACAACAGGGTCCCAGGACTTGACCTGCCACCTTCTCCTGCCTGGAACATTGAACTCCACCCAAAGCAAAAGAGCTGACCCATTTGTACTTCTCTTTGGCATGCATCCCCTTAACCCCCACTTCCCAGACCCCTGCCACCAGCCCAGTATAAGGGTGGAGGTGAGACAACTGGGGGAATGGGATGCGTCTAGAAGTGAATGGGGGGAAAGGCAACATCAGAGCTTGCTGTTGTTTGACTAATACATTGTGAGTTGTGTTTAACATATAAAGAGTCCATTCAAAAAGTGTGGGGAACCCTACTATTTTCTATCTATGAGACTAAAAAAATAAAATGAAATACAGAATTTTAAAAGTTAGAGTACTATTTATACTAATAATAGAGGATTATGCAAATTGTCTGGGATGCCATCACAGGATGACTGAGCTGCATGGGGCGACCAGGCAGGAGGTGGGGAGAAGTTGGGGGCGACCAGGTGAGCAGTGGGAGGGGTTACCAGGCTGGCAGGGGGGCAGATAGGGGCAATCAGGCAGACAGGCAGAGGCTGTTAGGGGCGATCAGGCAGGCAGGCAGGTGAATGGTTAGGGGCCAGCAGTCTCGGATTGTGAGAGGGATGTCCGACTGCCAGTTTAGGCCGGATCCCTAAACTGGCAGTCGAACATCCCCCGAGGGGTCCCAGATTGGAGAGGGTGCATGCTAATCTGAGGGGACCACTTCCCTCTCTCCCCACCCCCCTACACACACACACACACCCTGCACAAATTTTTGCTCCGGGCTTCTAGTAAAGTATATAACAAAAGCTGCAATCCTTCTGCCATCCTACTCCTCACCCCTGCCTGGCCCTCCCCAGAAGCAACTACTTCCAACTTGTTTAGCTTTGCTAAAATTTTAAATATATAGTTTTTGGTGGTTTGTTTGGTTTTGTTTTTTGTTTTTAAGGGGGAGGGATTTGCATAGCAGTTCAGGCACTTTCTTTTGACTTCCTGTTATGGGACAATATAGATTAACACTTCACCACCACTCATCCCCCACTTCTTTTCTCTTCATGTTCCCAGTATAATTATATCATTTTTGATAAATAGGTTAAACTGACATGAATTATTAAATATTGAAATAACTAGTATACTGTCATTACATTTCCTAAACCATTTTATTTATCCTGGAATTAATAACTGCCTCATTTATTTTCATTTGCTTACTTTACTACATTCCTCTTATTTACCAAACTTTTAATGAGAATCACTTAAATTCTGCTCTAGCAGGTACCATTTTCCTCGTTTTTTTGTTTTTTTTTTTTCGTTTTTTTTTTTTTTTTTAATTTATTCAGCCCACTAGCCTCCCATTTTATTCTGATGTTCACAATCTTTACCTTGTGGCTCTGATATCCTGACTGGGTCTAATTCACCATTTTACACCCAGTGTGATGAGTGGGTGCCAGACGGGCTGAGATTTTTCACAGCTTTCTTTATTATTCTACTGGGCTTAGATATTTCCCTTGTGGGTCTAGTGCAATAGACCACCACTGTGAACTAACCCTGGGCCCATCCCTTCAGTCAGTGGTTGGTTGGAAGGAGCCTTGCCAGGGAGCCTTAATAGAGAAGTGTTGTTTCTGGGGAAGGTTTCCTGATAGAGCCTCAGGGAAGAGAGCCCCTGTCCTGTGGCCAGCTTTGGTGTGTGCAGATCAGAGGCTTAGAGTTGTGGCATGCAGCATCTTGCAGCTATGAGTTGGTCAAAAGCATGCAGAGAATGGATGGGCAGCAACAGGTAGGAAGAATCTTGAACAATGGTGATGCTGAACTGCCGAACAAATCAGCTCCTGAAGTTGCCTCTTCCCATACCTCTGGTTATCAAGATGCCCATTTATCATTTAGGCCATCCTGAATCGGATCTTTAGAAAATTGCAGCCAAACATGTCCTAAACTGACTGTCTTTGAATTCTAATATCCACACTATTCAACTCAACTCAACTAGCGTTTTTACTCTCTTCATGCGCCCTTCCTGGAGCCACCTGGCTTTCTGGATGTCCTGAAGAATAGTTGCACAACCAGCACCATCATCGGGCCTTCCCTTCATTTCTGCTTTGCAAAGCCCATTCCCGGATCCCATGCATTTCCTTTTCTTGCTGAACACGTTTGCTTTTTGCTGCTGTTTAATAGATCAGTTGATTGACTGATTAGGTTAAAACTTGTTGAATTTTTAGTAGCTTCCTGAGAAAGAATGCATATGTGGCAAAATGTTAAAGACCGCATGTCAGAATGTCTTTATTCTGCCCTTTCATATTTGGGTACTTAATTTCACTGGCTACAGAATTCTAGTTTGAAATTAATTTTGCCTCAGAACTATGATGGCACTGGACAATATTTTCTTTCTTTGACTTGCAAAATTGCTATGAAAGCCAGTGCCACCCTAATCCTCAGTCTTTTGTATGTGGCCTTTGGAATGGGGTTGGGGGAAGGTTCTGAAAAATCACAGGACTTTCTTAAATCCCCATCTGCCTTATATGTCATGTGAACTGATATGTGTTTTTTGTGTCTTTATCATTCTTAATGCTGACACTTATTGAACTATTTTAGTTAGAAAAACAAAACCTTTTTTTTCTTTCTTCATTCTGGGAGCTGTATTTGTATTGTTTCGCTGATCCTCCACCCTTGTTTCTCTCTTCTTTCTCTTTGGCACTCCTCTTGTTGAGATTTTGAATGCTGGTTTGATCCTCTGGTTTTCCTTTTCAGTTCTTTGGCTTTTTGTTTTGCTTTTCTGGGTGAGATATTTCCTCCACACACTCTGCCAGTCCTTTCTTTGTATTATAATATTCTTTTGTTGTTGTTTCTTGGATAAAATGTCTATGTCTCTGGGGGTGTTATTTTGTGTTAATTTGTGTTGTTTTACTTTGCTTTGTCTCTTCTGCAATCTGCTTTTTTTGTTTATTTTGGTCTCTTATGTTGGAGGCTTTCTTGAAGGCCTTTGTCTTTGTTTTTATACTAAAAACTGATCAGAAAGGAGGCAGGCTCAACCTTCCTGTTGACTGTTCATTGCCCAGGTAACTGGGTGTGGATTCCGCTGTTTCACTAGAGTCCTTCAGATGTCAGATCTGTAAGCCTTTTGTCCTGGACCACTTATCGCCTCTAGAGAGAAACCTGCCTGGCAGCCAGTATTCTGTTTGCTCAATACATGGTGCAGATTTTCATTAAGCCACCTGCTCTCACTTCAGTGCCTCTCTTTCATGTTCTCTTGTATCTAAAGTCCCTGGTCTGTAGAAACTAAGCCAACATGAGTCCATAAAATAAACTGTCAGCCTTTTGCCAAGGTGTGGGGTGCTGGTCACCAATTTTAGCCACTACTCCTGTTTTCCATTCCAGGCTTTGTCAGAGTTTTCCCCAGTATCTGGCATCTCTCTTTGCCGGGACTTGCTGTATGTTCCTGTGAGAACTAACCATCTCTTCTTCACGCACTTGGTACTCAGCTTTCTCAGCCCTGCTACTTTCTGCACAGCTTCCTTTGTGGCTATTGCTCCCCATCTGATGGTCTCTCCAGTTTCCTTTGTTCCTGTGAGTTTATGCCATTCTAAGCAGAAATCTACAAATAGTTTCAACCACACTGAAAATAACGCACCTGGAGGGTTCATTTTCCATGTAAGAGCTTGCTGGGTTTGAAATGTCTTTAATTTTTAAATCGAACTTTTTGTAGTTTCCATATTTCCCCAGGAATCAGACACTGCCTGGAAGGAAGGATCCTGTTCTCCCTTTAAGCGGGGGGGGGGGGGGGGGGGTGGGTGTGGGGGGGTGGGGGTGGTGTCTGTTTGCCTGTTTGCGGAACAGAAATAGGGGCCTCTTGAAGGAATTGGCTTCCTGCATTCCAAACCCAAAACTCTTTAACATATGAGATGGCACTTCGGATTTGTTTTCAATGAAAATTTGAAAAGGTTACATCTTAATTATAGCAGATTAGTAAGAGCCCTGTATATTTAGAATGATGGTTAAGAGAGCACAAAATCTCAAAAAGCATAGCAGTTAATACTGAGTCACTAATCATAAACTATTTCTATACCAAAACTGAAGAACTAAACACACACAGAAGTCTGCCTCTTGCACTCTTTTTCTCACCTCTGGATTGCTTAACCCAAGGGAACTAAGTTTGTAATCACCTCCGTCTGTTTGTGTCCCCTCAAATTTGTGTGTAGAAATCCTAACCCTCTGGAACATTAGAATGTGACTATGTTTGGAAATAGGGCCTTTACAGAGGTGGCTAAGGTGCAGTGAAGTCATGGGTTGGCTCTCATCCACCATGACTGGTGCCCTTGGAAGAAGAGCGTCAGACACACATAAAGAAAAGGCCGTGTGAAGGCAGAAGATGACCATTGACAAGCCAAGGGATGAGGCCTGTGCGTGCCATCCACCCTGCTAACTCCTTCATCTGAGACTTCAGCCTCCAGAACCTTAACCATTTCTATTGGTTAAGCCCACCAGTCTGTGGTGTTTGGTACAGAAAACTACACCATATCATATCTCCTTTTCTAAATCTAAAGGCACCACCAAAGTGCCCCAAATTCCCTAACCTTTTCTCAGATGAACAATCTTTTTTATATACATACTAGAGGCCCAGTGCACAAAATTTGTGCACTGGGGGAGGATGGGGAGGGTCCCTCAGCCCAGCCTACCCCCTCTCACAGTCCAGGAGTCCTCAGAGGATGTCCTACTGACTGAGCGGGCCTAAGGCACAGTCTGGCCTCCCTTTGTGGGAGGTGACTGGCTGATCAGGGGAAGGTGCCACCCCCATCACCCCACTGCTGCTGCCACTGCTGGCCATCTCAGCTGCCAATAATAGATGATTGATAGAAATAGATGATAGATGATAGATAGATAGATATCTCATGATGAATACTTTTTGCTTTTTTAAAATATATTTTATTGATTTTTCACAGAGAAGAAGGGAGAGAGATAGAGAGCTAGAAACGTCAATGAGAGAGAAACATCGACCAGCTGCCTCTTGCATACCAGGGTTGTGCCCGCAACCAACGTACATGCCCTTGACCGGAATTGAACCTGGGACCTTTCAGTCCACAGACCAATGCTATACTGCTGAGCCAAACCAGTTTTGGCTCATGATGAATAGTTTTAACCATGGGATACAGTTTGCTGTTTGCATTACATTTCTAATGACTAGTTACTAAATATCTGCTCTGCCCCGCATTCCCAAGTGTCCCAGCAGACAGTGACTGCTGTGTACATGTTTGTACCCAAAGGGTTGCCTTGGAAGATAGGGCCCATATTCCCACTCCCATCCCCTATAAAGTGATGGTGTTTGGAATCCTTCATCAAAATGTTTTATTCACTTTTAAATATGGAGTCATGCCGATTGTTGAATGTAAATGGACAAAGCAAGCTGCGATAACATGGTAATGGGAAATATTGGTCCATGCTGTCTTGTTCTTAGGGGAATGGATTATGTCCTGGGGAGGAAACTATTACCTCTTGGCTGTACTTGATAATGTGACAACTACTTGAGCAGAAGGCTGGAAATCTGGTAGGGTTATAAGAATCATTTTGCCTTGTGCTCTTGGTGACTGTAATTAAAAATAATGAGTAATTTAGATGTTTTAAATGACTTCCAGGTGCTTAAAAACAGACTTTCCTTTTAGGTAGAAATTCTCTTGCATTAAAAACTCATTGGTACAGAATAAACTGGTGAATATAATAGATCAGGGACATAGAATGGGAGGGGATTGATAACTCTGAGGGGGAAAGGGGTGTCTGTGTGAGAGGTATGGGAAGAGACTGGACAAAAATCATACAGCTATGGATGTGGACAGTGGGTGGGGGGTAGGTAAGGGCAGAGGGTGGGTTGGGAACCCGGTGGAGGGGAACTATGGGGGAGGGAAGAAACAATTGTAAGTGGACAGTGATAGAAAGAACACACATGATTTTTAAAGACCTGTGTAACAGCATGAAAGTGCTTCTGAGGAAATGGACAAGTCTTGAGTTTTATTTTTCTTGCCAAGTCAACTAGTCTACTCTATCTGTGTTGCTCAATATTTAAGTCTAGTTCTAAATATAGGTCGATTGGAATTAGCTGTGCCTGCTTGTAATAGCTTGGTGGTTGCTTGTTTTGGTCTGTCTCCCACATCTCGCAGTCATCCTGTTTGGGTGGGTGAAGTCATCGTGACCTGCTTCTGCTGGCTGCACATGACCCCAGTCTCCCAAGTCAACACAGTTCCCTTGGCCACAAGGATTAGTTCATGGAGTGAAGTGGACTCATTAATAAGCAGCATCAAGTCGGAATTTGGCAGAGGCCCCAAACTCCAGGCTTTTGGAGTTCTGGGGCTTATGTGAGATAAATCATGAAAGATGCTCTCCCTTTCCCTCGGATCTCAGCTCCTTAGCCTGTTGCCTGGTGCTGTCTGCCTTGGATGTATGTCATCCGTTGTACAAATGAACTGTTTTTGTCTTATTTTAACCTCTGAAAGGATGCATCTTACAATTGATGGCATCTTGGCATGATTATTTTTAATAGACAACTTTTTTCTCTCTTATTTTTTAAGTATGTTTTTTATTGACTTCAGAGAGAGGAAAGGAGAGAGAAAGAGAAACATCAATGATGAGAGCATCATTTTTCAGCTGCTCCTGCACGATCCTTGGGAATCAAGCTCGAAACACTAGCACATGCCCTGACTGGGATCGAACTGTGACCTCCTGGTTCTTGGGTTGGTACTCGACCACTGAGCTATACCGACAGGGCTAAGCAACTTTTTTCCTTAGTGACTCAAAGTAATGGTGGGCTTTTACAGTCAGGCATGTCACAATTGGTAACATACAGTATTCCATCTTTTCCTCAACCTGGCCTGCTTGCTTTTCGGTACATTTTTACCCCTCTCAAACCTTTTCTTCATTGCTAGATTCTTATGTGTCTCCTGCTTCGCTGCTTTGGAAATTGAAAATCAAATAAAATTAGAGACATGCAGGAGCTCTGGCTCAACCACTTTGTGATTTTTGAGCAAGATACAGAGCCTCTCTGCTTCTGTTTCCTCATTTATGAAAAGATAGTGCACATTTCACTGGGTCACTGTATGAAGTGAGCTTATGTACATACAGGACCGAGAACAGGGCCTGACACACACAAGGGGCTCACTTTTGGGGCCAGGCTTACATTTGGACAGATAGAATCATGGGAGGTTTGGGGGTTGCTGAAAAGGCCTCTGTGACAACTATGAAACCATGACATGGAAGTCAAAGTTCCCATCTTTGAGATTTTTAATGTCAAACATTTCAGCAACCCTTGCCCCAAAATGCAAAATTATATTTGTACTCTTGAGTATATATTGGCTAAGAAATTACATAGAAACCCCTGAATTCACCATGTTTAGATGCTTATTTTTACCATCTGAAACAGCTGTCTGCATTTGAATCATAGTTAAACGTGTGAGCCACTGTCATTCCATTTGTAGCTGGTACCTGGGTTAAGGTGGGGTTTGCAGGCTCTTTGCATTATTTCTGCGCACACATTAGCAAGCAGAGAGGGTGGAAGCACTTGAGACCAAACTGACTATTTTTAAAAATGCAAACCATCCTTGTAGGAATAACACCTTGAGCTGTTACCTGTAACTAACATCTTCCTTCAAAGTCTACCAACTTGTTCCAGTGAAATGCTGAGGGCTAAACAGGTTGGAAAGGGAGTTTGTGTCCTTGGAGAAACTTTGTGGTGCTTTGGGATCACTTTCCTGGGCCAGTAGGCCTACGTACAGAAGAGAAGTGGGAGGGTTTCACCTTAGATAGTGGTCTTGGCATCCAGAGATGGTGTGTGGGTCACACTAGGAGATGGGGTGTTCTAACTCCAGGAATGGTTCTATAGAATAAGGTGACCAGACAGTCCCGATTTCTAACAATTTGTCCCATGTCCCGCGGCGTTTTAAAAAAAAAAAAGTCCTGATTTTTGGAAAGAATCGGGACTGTCCCGCCAAAAGTGGGATGTCTGGTCCACCTTATTCTACAGAGGAAACAGCCTTTGACTTGCTGGGGAATCTTGGACCTTGTGTGGGTTCTGCCACTTGCTAGGCAGGTGATGTTGGTTCTCGTTTCTTTCATCGACAAACCAAGGCACCTGCCTCATGTTCCCTCAGTTTACTGAGTCTTTTTAAACAGTAAGATCCTCTACCGCTGTGGAGAGCCATACCTCGCAAAAAGAGCTTGGAGGTCATTTTAGAGGATCGGCTTTGAGGTTTGGCCCTGGCTCTGACCAAGAAGGTGGGTAAGTCACAATCTTTAGGAACTTCTGTGTTTTTTTAATCTGTAAAAATAGAGATAATACCTGTAAATCTCAGAGGGTTGGGGTCAGAATCAATGAGATTGTGCTTGAGAAGGTGCCTTGTAAAATTTGCCGGAGTTTATACGATTCCCCAGGTAGAACAGATAATCCGTGCTTCATCCGATTCCCAAGTCACAGGATTGCAGTGTACAGATAAAGTTTTTTTTAAATCAAATCTTAAGTAAAATCATCCAAAGCTTAGAACTAAGGCGAAAAGATTTGCTCCATTCTAAGACCTCCTACTGCACTGTTCACAAAACTACTGTCTATTTGATTTTTCATAGGGGCGGAGGGGGGGGGGCCTTGACATATTAGTCTATTATTTAGGGCCCAGACTCTGAAAAAGGTGAGTTATATAGAATATCAATAAGTTGCAAATAATTTCTGTCTAAAGTAGGGATGAATGCAAAGATAAATTTGATTGCCTTGCAGAAAGAACATGAACCAGTGTTGATATAACTGCAATCTTATTTTAGTAAGCTTGTGTTGAATATATAAATATATATATTTCAGAGGAAGAAAAAAAATAACTTTCCCTCTACTCCTCTAAGATGGAGAAGAAAATATCTGTGGTGCCTCCATGTGACCTGTCTTTAAATCTCCGTGTCTTCTTTTTCATACTATTGAGATAACTTCTATCTATGCTCAGTTTATAAATATGTTCCCATAAACCCAGATGGGTTTCTCTCTTTCCCTCTGGCTGGTACAAACACTGCCTATCTGCTCCGTTCTCTTCCTCTCATCTTTCCCAGGGACTTGGCCAGAGTTGGGAATAACTCCCAGTTAATTACATGGAAGGGGTACCCAGTCCTTCACCAGGGCTGCGGTGGGCCATGTTCTCGCCATGGAAGCCGGTAATAGCTGTGCTTTGATTCTGCAGTATAACACACACTGCTTTGGGGATTAGTGAGAGACCGCTTGGCAATAGGCAGTAAGGGCTGGCCTGGGGATTGAAGGATGACTATGGTAGAGTGAAAAGATCTCTGTGCCCCCAGCAACCAGTGTGTGCGGTAGGCTGAACTATTCAGCCTTTCTGGGTCTTCTGTCCTCTGTAAGAGTGCCTGGATGCCTTGGGAGTTGTGCGTTGGGGAGAGGCAGGAGCAGAGTAGATGGGGCTCCTGACCAACGACCTGGACTCCTATGGGAGCAGCCCCGCTTACCTCTGTTTAACATGATCTGACTTTGAGGAAGGTTTCCTTTTGTAGCAGGGTTCTGCTGCTAAAAAAACAAACAAAAAGCTAGAAAACTACTCATCAGCATCATCTCCCCCATCTGGACGAAACAGTCCGAGTGCCTGATTGCAGGCACCTGCACGCGAGCTCAAGGCCAGGCACTCTGCCCCGTGCAGCAGCAGTGCGGGGAAGGGAAGTGCGGGTAGCGGATTTCTTCAGAAGCCAAAGGTGCTTAAGTATCAGGGCCCCTCTCCAAAGCCTGCTACCTAATATTTTATTCTCAATTTAATTTTCTCAAAGGGAGATCCTAAATGGTACACGATTCAGGCCCCTCAAACCCTGAACCTCCCTTGCATTAGGCCCGAGTTTCTCTTGCGCAGACACTGCTGCAAGATCTGTCCTGTGAGCTGGAAATGCAGTCTTAAGCCAGTCACCAGGAGTGGGTGGGGCCGCTTTGCACTCAGCCTTATTAAGTGATGGCAAAACCAATGCTCCATTTTTCCTGTTAATGAGGGACGGGTGTAAAACATCGTTATTACTCTCATTTCTTCCACCAACACTTTCATCTGAGAAACATGGCTAAGCTGCCTCGGTGGAAATTCTGCTCGACCACTTTATAGTTATGTGACATCTGGCACATGAATCAACTTCTGCAAGCACGAGGTTTTTGTTGTTGTTTTTCTTCATCTACAAAAAATGACAATTCCCCATAGAATTGTGAAGCTTAAATAAGATACTGTTGTGATGTGTTTAACCCAGTTCCTGGACACCCAGAAAGCACTTATAAGTTTTAGTTTTTCTCATTGCCGGCATTAAGTCCCTAGTTCAGGCAGAAACAACTAGTTGCCTATTTTAGTACCTCAGAAACAACCCCAGTTTTTAGCTGGGGGCCTGCGCCCGACTCAGACATTTTTGTCAGTGAAGTGTAAGAGGAAGTATATCGGATAGGAAATCATGTTAAAGGAGACAGAGCCATTCTCTGGTCTTTTCTCCATCCTGCTCTTTTGAACTTGGATGCGATGGCTGGAACTCTAGCAGCCACATTGGATCACAGAGACAGGTTTTTGTCCTGGAAATGGAGTGGTGAGAGAAAGGAACATGGGGCCCTGACAATTTCATGGACATGCTGTGCTAGCCGCAGAATGCAGCTCTGAAGATCTCTTATAAAGGCAGTTCTCAAATCACCTTATGAAAAGAGTTTTGAGCTCCACCTCCAAAGTTTCTGATTCAGTAGATACAGTTTGGAGCCTGGGTCTGCACTTTTATTTTTTATATATTTTTATTGATTTCAGAGAGAAAAGGAGAGGGAGAGAAACATCAATGATCAGAGGGACTCATTGATCGGCTGCTGCCTGCAAAACCTACACTGGGGATCAAGCCCACAACCCGAGCATATGTCCTGACCAGGAGTGGAAGTGTGACCTCCTGGTTCATAGGTCAATGCTTAACCACCAAGCCATGCCATCTGGGCTGGGTCTGCATTTTTAACAAGTTCCTAGGTGATGTGGATGGTGTGCTGGTCCCAGGACCATGTTTTGAAAACCAAAATGTTATGTGTTAGGGAAATGAACATTTATCTTGTTTAAGCCACTATTACTTTGGGGCTCTTCTGTTACTTAAAATGAGTTCTATATATTACTTAACTTCAGTAGCTACTTATTCTGCTAAGTGATAAAAAACAAAATGATTAAAATGCCACTCAACATGAAACAGAGATGGGGTGAGTTGCAAATAGAATTTTTGGCCTCTGCCCCATTCTTTTGTCAAATGAGTCCTGAGCCCCTAATATTTGCTAGGCATGTACGGAGTACGATGTGAACCATGCTTGAACAGCAGTTCCCTCCTCACTGCCACGCATGTGGATTTCAGCTAAGACAGACTCACTGTGACCAGTGTCTGCAGGAGAGGGATGAACTAAGCCAGCGACTTCCCATCCATCGCCCAATTAGTCTGGACATGGGGAGGACACAGGGCTGGAGGGGTCCTTAGAGACCATGCAGTGCAGTGGCGATCAACCTCACCTGCTCACTGGAATCACCTAAGCAGCTTTAAGTACTATCGCCTCGGCCTGTCTCCAGGGTTTTCATTGGTCTGCATGTGCTGGGTCTCTGGGTTGTTGGAAGTTCCCTTGGTGATTCTGGTGTGCATGCTAGGTTGAGACCCACTGATCTAAACCAAACCAGAGGAGGTGACTGCCCCAAGGTGGTATAGAGGGTCAGAGGCAGGTCTGCCATCCCACCAAGTGCCCTTCAGATGCCTGGCTGACTCTGGAAACCTGGCCGAGGCTGGGTACCCCACCAGGCCAGTCCTCCCTCGCCCTCAGTGACAGGATGTACAGTGCTCCAGGCGCGCTTCTGCTCCCAGCCTGGTGACAGAAAGCTCGCTGCAGCTCATCAGTTTTCCTAACAAGATTTTCCTTAGTGACAGGGAAACAGATCATTTTAATTAGCGTCAGATAATGAGTTTAAACAGCACTGAAGTAATTTCCAGAGTCTCCCTTAACTGCCCTAAATAACATCATGCAGGAGGCATCGAGGGGGGACTTATTGCCGAGAAATGTCTGGTAAGGACCCAGCTGACAGTCTCCTTACCTGGGATGTTTTCCCTGGTTCTACTTGGAACATGCGGTTGAGCTAGAACCAGGGGCTGTGAGAGCTGCAGACTTGGATGCCATCTGGTGTCCTCACCTCTTTACTAGGTATGCACATCTTCCTGTCTGCGGGTCCCCTGTGACCCTCAGCGCAGACCCTGCTGATGACAGGGTGTTCCTTCTCAATCTCCCAGGAATCTCTCTCCACTCAGAAAGTCCTTATTATATTCAGTTGAGAGTGTCCCCCTTTCACTTCCTCCCTTTGATCCCAATTCTGCTCTGGGAATTCATTCCTACCCTCCACTCCTGAGGGAGCTGGGCAGCCGCTAGGGGCATCCTGAGGGATTGGATGGATGCTGTGTTTTGGAGGTACAGTCCTGCGATAGCCTCTGACTGCAGGGACTGGGGCAGTCACATTAACCTGTGGTTCTGGAAGAGCCTGCAAGTGGATTTCCCCTTCTCCTAAATTTCTGTGGAATTGGCAGTAGATACTTTTGATTCATATTTTTCTGAAAAGAAAAAAAGAAAAATTCTTGCCAACCTTTAAGGCATTAGGCTGTGGACATGCTCATCTTGTCATTATGGTGTTATGGTCTTTCAGGCCCTATTCTGACCTAGAAATAGGGGTCAGCCCTCCTCCCAGTCTCACAAATCGTTGCATCACCAGATGTGAGCTGCTTTATGGCAACATGAGTTGGTAACTTGAAATCACAGGAGCTAAGGACTCTTAGATTCCAGTTTTCTTGCATCTTTTGAGCATAATTTTCATAAAGTGAGATAGTAAGAGATAATCACCTAATAATGGCTTTTTGTGTGTGTGGGCATAGATAAAAAGTGTTTATTTTGCTTGGTCTTTGCTTTAAGAAAGAATTTTTGAAGTTTTAACACTCATTTGAGGTACTGTACAACCACATCTCTGTGTCTTTAAGTTACGGTTGCTATGACATCAACGGGTGGCCTGCTGTGCAATTTTGACACTAAAAGCCTAGTTAGCACTGGACCCCTTAGGTCAAGGGCTTGGTTCCCAGCAGGACTACCTTTTCTTTAACTGCCAGCCTCCTGCACTTCTGACCACTGACTACAAATTCACAGTTTCCCTCAATAGCCTTGGGTTCAATCTTTCACTAGAATGACTCACAAAACTCAGGAAAGCGCTATGCTTATAACGTCAGCTTTCTTACAAAGGGTAGCCAAATGGAAAAATGCATAAGCTGAGGCATGGAAGGATCTGGAATGCAGAGTCCAGTGGAGTCGGCCCATCACCCTCTGTACATATTTTTGATCACCAACAGGAAGCTCCATTTAGCTCAATGTCTAGAGTTTGCCAGGTTTTATTTGGTGGGCATGAGTGATGGAATCATTAGATTGAACTTAATCCTCCCTGGAGGTAGGGCTGTCTTAAAGTTTCAACCCTCTGATCACATTGGTTTCCCAGTGACCAGCCCCCATTCTGAATCATGTCATCTCTCCACATAAACAACCGTGTGATCCAAGCATTCGTGAATAATAAAAACACTCCAATTACAAGGATTGAGCTGCTCCTTTCTGGCAACCAGGGGCAAAGCCAGTCAAATTTATTGTTCAACAGAATGACTCAACTAAACGTGCTTGTAGAGTAGTGGGAGGGACAGTGCAGTTCTGTCTGTATCCACGATTCACTCTGTCAATGTGTGTCCCATAGTCAGTGCGAAATAGACTTGAATCAGTAGTTGCATTATTTGGTCCCCACATACTTCTCTCAGGGTTGTATGACACTTGTGTTTAAAAGATTGCCCCCTTTATTATACAGTGAATTATTAAATGTATAATATATTTATACATATATATCACATGCACAAACTCATGATCTATCATTACCATACTTTATAGGCCATAGATTTCAAGGTGACTTTGGCTATACCTGATTTTCCTTACTGACTTTACAGCCCAGCCTCCTTGTAAAATGCTATTCTATTATGCAATCTTCCAAGAAAACTCTCCCATAGCTTCCCAGAAGTTTGCTCATCTAAATTCGAACATTTCTGGTGACACAGAGTCAATCCATTCCATTGCTGGGCAGCGCTCATGGTTCCAGAGTAGTTTCTTATGTTGAACCAATTCTGTCCCCTGTTCTATGGGTCTCACATTGGACAATCTCTGTTAGAAGAGGACTTTCAATATTTGAAAAACAGACATCCTGAGTGTATAAGTCTTCTCTCCAAAGCAAACATTCCCTGGTTTGACCAGCTTTTCATACATTCTTCTGAATGCATAATTTTAGGACAACCTCATTAGCCTTCTCATGAATATTTAATGTCTCTTTGTATAGCACAGGGCCAAGAACTGAATACAGTACTCCAAGAGTGGTTAAGCATTTTCGAATAGTTCTTACATTTCCTGATTTGACATAATATGCCTGTTAATTCAATCATTCTATTATTACATTCCTTAGATGAACTGTAATTCCTCCACCATTTTATAGATTAAGTAAATGCTCTTGGTGGACACATGTCCCTCAGATACCAAGCATCCATCTCCCTTTCTCCTGGTAACTTTATGAAAAAACATCATGATTTTCCTTGGCCAGCCACTTCTTCATTGTCAGTCTCTGTACGCAGATATGGGAGTATAACCCAGGACTAAACAGTCAGCATTCTATTCATCTCATCAATGCGATGGGATGCTTGGCTTAAATTATT
This sequence comes from Pipistrellus kuhlii, assembly GCF_014108245.1. Classification (NCBI taxonomy): domain Eukaryota; kingdom Metazoa; phylum Chordata; class Mammalia; order Chiroptera; family Vespertilionidae; genus Pipistrellus; species Pipistrellus kuhlii. The sequence goes on along the minus strand of NW_023425427.1, from coordinate 33,729,825 downwards.
GGGAAAGAGGGGTTCTCTTTCCACGTTGTTGCAATGCTGATATGGTGAAAAACAAAAGCAAAACAAAAAATCCCCAAACCTTGAGTTACTAATGAAGAAAGTCAACATGGAAGAAAATTGAACAGAGGGAGAGAGACTGAGTTTTTCTGACATCACTTGAGCTCAGGTTCCAACTCTGCCTGTAGATACCAGTAGATTTAACTTGGACTTGTCAGTTACTTGAAATTGCTGGGATTTTTTTTGTTAGCTTAAATCAGTTTTAGCTTTAGTCAAAAAGAGTCCTGACTAACATATCTATTTTCTCTTCAGAGGTGTGGTGGTACATGTTAACCATTCTCTTGTGGCCTGGTTTGCAGTGCTTATTATTTCTGTGGTCTAAGCACCCCGCCATGACCCATTACAGTCTAACAACATGGTGTCTGCCTGCTCACATGGTTTCTGAAAATGTAATGAGCTCTCACAAACCAGCCTCAGCACACCGAAGCGTCTGAGTTCTTACTCAAGTTACTAATAAAATTTTGATCGAGCCAAGGATTAAGTTCAGAAGCCAATTAGAGAATTTTCTTTTGCTGCCCAGGTTGTCATGACACACCAATCGACACAAAAACTTTAGGCAAGCCCAACAAGCCACAACTCCAAATGTTACTAAAATCCAGCTCATATTTCCACTTTGTCCAACATCATGAAAGAATGTCAGTAATTTTGCTAATGGCCAATCCTCTATATCCTTATATCCTTTGCTCTGTCATTCCAGTCACCGTGATAAATGAAGTCGCCTTGTCATGGCTTGGTTTAATGACTCTGTTCCCCTGGAGATCACTGCTCTTCATTCTAAAGGGCAAACCCTATGCTAAATACTCCAGGCTTGGATTTTTATTGCTTGCAATTGGTCTATTGTTTCTGGAATCTGTCCTACTCCCCACTTGGAAAATTTGAACATTGCCTGTGTCCAGTCTTTCCTCACTTTCACAGATTATTTGGGGTATGTGTCATGGGAGAAATCAGAAATGATTGGACTTGGAATTTTGTTGTTTTTATTTTTGTAATTTTGCCAGCATCTATTTTCCCTCCAACAGATCTGCACGTTCTTATGGGTCTAGAGGCCTGCCTTAGAAAAGAAACTGGAGTTCTTTTTTAATCTGTTCAGTCTGGAAATGTGTGACTTTCTTAATGTTTGCTGTAGCCTTTTGATAAGAACATACTCCTACTGATAGAATTTCTCTCCTTTTGCTTCACTTAAACATTCTTCGCTGTGTCTATATCAGATCTATGGATTTCCAACTAAGACTCTACCCTCTTTATATTTTGTGACTCTTCTTTCTTCTCTACTACTAGATATTTCTTTTGAATGATTCAACTTCCCATTGGGTCGTACCATAGGTGAGATCCTCAACCCACAAGGTTTTCTTTTCTTTCTTTCTTTTTTTTTTTAAATATATTTTTATTGATTTTTTACAGAGAGGAAGGGAGAGAGATAGCTAGAAATGTTGATGAGAGAGAAACACCGACTAGCTGCCTCTTGCACACCCCCTACTGGGATGTGCCCACAACCAACGTACATGCCCCTGACCGGAATCGAACCTGGGACCTTTCAGTCCGCAGGCCAACGCTCTACCACTGAGCCAAACCAGTTTCGACCCACAAGGTTTTCTTGACATCAGTAGGACTATAGTTCCCTTGGGTTCCAAGTTTACTGTGATCATTCCTAATCTTTTGTGCACCATTATAAAGACATCTGAGGTCATAAGCATTACATCTAAATGCATTTACCATGGTTTCCTCATAGGAATTACTGCCATTTTATCTAGTCATCTTTCTTCTTCACTTAGTCAATTCCCAAATTCCTCACACCTTGGGGAAAAGAACCTGAAAGTAAGACCTCTATAACCAAGTTCCTCAGTGGCCAAACTGGGAAGCAGTAGGGCATAGTGGCTATAGCATTCAAAAGGGAGTCCTTATTCTTGGCTTCTAGTCCTACCCTGGCAATTTGCTGACTGGGACCTTGGACAAATGACTTTGATTCTATGAACTTTGCTTTTCTCACTGAACAGGTGAAAATAGTAATACGTGCTCTGCCCATATCACAGAGTTGTGTTCAGAATGAAATGAGGTGGTGTATGTAGAAGTATTTCATTACACACAGGTGAGCTACTGTTAGTAACATTACCATGCTTCTTGTGAAATGTGAAATTAAGTTAGAAATTGTGAAATTTCAACATAGCATTATCCACTCATGATCAGACATTCTTATTTTACTGGTACAGTATCACAATGGGAGGAGAAACATGACTAATCAATTTACTGAGCTCATTCATCTTCATTTGATCTTTTTTTAAAAATGTATTTTTGTTGATTTTAGAGAGGAAGGGAGAGGGAGAGATAGAAACATCAATGATCAGAGGAAATCATTGATCGGCTGCCTCCTGCAAGGCCCCCATTGGGGATCAAGTCCACAACCCTGGCATGTGTCCTTGACTGGAATCAAAGCTGGGACCTTTCAATCCACAGGCCAATGCTCTGTCCACTGAGCCAAACCAGTTGCAGCTTCATTTGATCTTTATTTGACATCTCTACTAGTACAGGCACTCAACTAAACACGGAGCAAGGAGCTCTTGGACTAGTGGAACTGTTTTCACTTTTAGATAAGCCTAAATGAAACAACAGTGCCTGCTGACAAAACCCCACAATGAACTGCTTTGCTATCACTTTAAACAAATGGTTCTCTCCATTCCTGGCTCCTGGGAAGAGGAGAAAGAAGGGGAGAGATAAAAATAGTGGTTTGTTTTTATGTCCGTATTTGAATGATGGTAATTTAAGACTAATAAAATTAATTGTTACCCTTATCAGTGGGTTATTTAGGTTTCTTTAGAATCCACTAGTTACTCATAAAGTTTCAAGAAAGGGAGAGGTGCCAAATTTGGACCTGGTCATGCAATAATTCCTTACCAATTTGACATAAATACTGTGGGAAATGGGCTTTTTATAAGGGTTTTACAAGCAAAGTGATTTAAAAGTCATTGGTTACATGTGAATGTTTTGTGAATCATGGAAGACAAATGATTAAGAAAACCCATAGGGCTTGGAATGAGGAATGTTAACCCTTTGCACTCCGCTGTCCCCTCTCAGGGGACATCGGAATTCTAGCATATCACTCGGATGTCCCCTCTCAGGGGACATTGCAGTTTATTAGTGATTACGGGGAATTGAGTTAATTCAATGCACGTGTCCGCCGCAAAGTAGCGTCGAGTAGCTGGTAGCCAATGTCCAGAATGGTTCGGAGTGCAAAGAGTTAAAGCAGATCTGGAGCTGGGAGAGCCATCTACAGCCACACAGTGTTAACATAGCCTTCCAGCTCTTGTTCACATGCACAGAGGTTTCCCACAAGGTGGAAATAAAGTTGAGAAGCTCTGTAAGAAATCTTTTCCTGGGCAAGTTAAACCTGCCCTAAGAGTAGCTAAGAAGTCAGTTTTCATTCATTACGATTTTGTGGCCCCGACCCATGCGTTCACATAAGAATCCTTGACAAACCTGGCACCAGACTGTGGGAAGAGCCTGGCCCTAGGTCCCGGTGTCACCATTGTTGCCAGTGGTGCCATAGAGCTGGTCCTTCATCCTCTGATGGGCACTGCTCTCCCCACTGGGCCCCTCCAAGCAGTCTTCCTCTCTGACCTTGAACGCCTCTTCCAAGCTGCAATGCTTGGAGTCCATGCGCCACAGACGAACTCCCCGCGGGGGAAACTGAGTGCACGTGGTGACTTTTGGAAACAGGATTCTTACTCTCTTCCCGGGCTCAAGAAGTTATCACCCCAGCTGATTAAGCCAGTTCCACCTTTTTAACTCAAAGCACCAGTTTCTAGCCCCTGCTTCTTTGGTTCTCAACATAATCTCATCCCCTCAACTTCAAAATAAAAAACTATACAGTGGAGTCTTTTTTATTATTATTATTATATACTTTTATTGATTTCAGAGAGGAAGGGGGAGGAAGAGGGAGATAGAAACATCAATGATGATCAGCTGCCTTCTGCACGCCCCACACTGGGGATCAAGCCTACAACTTGGGCATGTGCCCTGACCAGGAATCAAACCATAACCTGGTTCATAGGTTGATGCTCAACCACTGATCCATACTAGCTGGGCTATAGTGGAGTCTTTGATAATTCTTGATTGTGATTTTAAAGTACCTAAATCATAAAGAACCCACTGAGTCAAGAGAATCAAAGAGCAGCAACAAGGAGAAACAAATATTTTGTTATCTATTTTACTATGGAGGAGGGAAGGAATGGTACAAATTACCTTTTCATTCTAAAAGTCTCCTACAAAAAAAATAACTGTTAGGGAAAAAATACACATACATAAATAAGGGCCGAAATATAGACATACATCTGGTACCGTCTAGCTAGCAGTTTGAGAAATGAGACAAGATAGAAGAGCTGCAGAGGGAGGACAGCGAGCAGCCACATCTGGGCCCTTGGGAGTCATGACCTTGGTGACGTCATGAAAATTCACTGGTTGTCAGCTTTGTAAACTCGGAATCATAATTATGTCATCATCCAGAGGATGGTGGATCTCTCATCTCTCAGCCCAGTGCCTAACGCTGGATGCCAGTTTGCAAGACTTGTTGCATGAGTGTATAATCGTCAAGCAGATCAAAGCTTGTGTTCAGTCGCTTGATGAAGATTCATCAAGTGTATGCTATGCACCAGGCATTGTGAATACAGTAGGGAACAAGACAAAGAGGTTAGTTTCTGCTGGTCTGTTCATTCCCTCTCTCGGAAAACCACACAGAAAGCCAATTTGTGGTCTTCGGCCATGACACCCTGAACGCGCCCGATCTCGTCTGATCTCAGAAGCTAAGCAGGGTCGGGCCTGGTTAGTACTTGGATGGGAGAAAGCCAATTTGTGATTTAAAAAAAAAAAAAAAAAAAAAAAAAGCCACTTTGTGAGTCTGAAATCAAACCAAAGGTGGTCATGTATGAGACGGAACTTAAATGGCTAGTGTCTTACCCTGACAGTCCAAGAGGGTAATGGGGGCCACATGAAGAGCAGTGAACTCACCCTGCTGTGGGACCTTCAGAGTCAGCTGGGAAAATGAATGGCAGCTTGGAGATGAAGACCTCGTCTGGAAGTGTGAATAGCAAAATCTTAATAGGTGAACAAAATATCCAGGCCTTTCCATTTTGGCAACCTGTCCTGGAATCCTAGAGCCTCAAGGGCTTACTTTGATTTTTATGCAGATAAAAAAGCCAGGCGCCCAGAAAGAGAAAGTGTCTAGCCCCAAAGTGTTCTAACAAGTCCTGGTTGAATGTGAGAGTTTTAACCAGGTTTCCTGTCTCCAGGACCAGTTCTCATTTTCCCACCAGAATTTTAGAGCAGAGAATAAGGAAAGGGAACTTTGTTTCTTTAAACAAAAGTAGCTTATTTTCATGGTGGAGGGAGTATAATTTTAAACTTAAAGGAAAGTTGCAAGAATTATAGACCACATGTGTCAAACACAAGGCCCGCGGGCCAAATCCGTCCCGCCAGGCCTTGCAATGTGGCCCGCACCGCGCTGTCATCAATGCACTCCGCTGCGTTTCCATCACAATGACAGTTTATGACTGTTCAGTAAACCATTTGGCCCGCGATTTAGGCTGGATTTTAGATTTTGGCCCCTTCTCTGATTGAGTTCGACACCCCTAATCTAGACTCACCAAATGTATTTACCTCCTATTTCATTATTTTGTTCTCTAAATGTCTGCATACTTTTAAACCTTTTGAGGGTAACTTGGAGATATGTCCCTTTGACCGTACTTATGTGAATCTTCTTAAATAAGGACATTCTTTTTTTTCACATAATCATAGAATAATTCTTTAAATCAGGAAACTTAACATGGATGTAATATTTTCTAATCTAAAGTCCATATTCCAATATTGCAAGTTGTCTCCATAATGTCCCTTATGGCTCCCTTCTCCCTTCCATTTTCTGACCTGGTTCAGAATCACATATTATGTTTAGTTATTAAGCCTCTTTAGTCTCCTGTATTCTGAAATGGTTCTTCCTTCAGTTGATCTTCCCATTCTTGTCCTTAACATTTTGGAAGAGCACAGAAGAGTTGTTCTAGCATGGCCCTGAACTTGAATTTGCCTGATTAAATCCAAAGTTTGCATTTGGGGCAAAAAAGGCACAGAAATGACATGTGTTCAAGGTGCAGCAGGAGGCACCTGCCTTCAGTTCCTCCTGTTATCGGTGATGTTAACTTTTATCATGTTAAAGCCACTCAACTTTTTTTTTTTTATATAAATTAAGTAATTCATGGTGCTGTATGTCAAGACTATGTAAATTTTGTTTCATCAGACCTTTGCCCACTAGTTTTAACATTCATTGATGATTTTCTAACTCTTCCATTCAAAAAGATTGTTTTCTAAGTATAGCTGGAGAAAATACTTGAAATAGTCCCTGATGTGTTTTTCCTTCTCCACAATTCCACTTTATTCTACAGTCTTCCCACTGCTGGGACTAAGGCCACGTCTCACTAGCCCCAGGGTGGGGGTTGGATGCTGGAGAACTGTAAGAGCAGATGTGGTAAGATTCCTAATGTGATATTCCAAAATAAGATATTGAAAGCCACAGCTATCAATTTTAAGAAACTGGCACTTTTACGGGAGGAGAGACTTGTTGCTTCTTCTCTTTTCATCCTCCCCTCACCCCCTTTTCTTAATGTTAAAAGCTTGGCTTTGGTGATTAATAGCAAAGCCTAACTCCTGTGTAATAATTTAGGAAACAATTACCCGTGGGTGCTAAAACCTGTTGGAGAATGAAATGTTTGCTTGATACCAAAAGGATTGCATCTCAGATTTCTTACCAACTTTGAAAGGAAGTTGGAGCCTTGGAGGACAGATTTTGTAGTTGCTATCCAGACTCAATTTCCAATTTGTCAGAAATATATGAGAAAGAGGAGCAGGTTAGCTCTCAGATAAATTTAAAATATGAGATTTTTTCCCCCCACTGGGAAAAAATGGAGAAGGTTCTGTGTTAGACAAAAAGTAAAGAGTCAACCAAACATAATGACTAACCTTGATACAATTATATTGGATAAATGGGAAGTTTAATATGAAGCGGACATTAATGAATTATTGAAGTTGTGATATCATGAAATCATTGTCAGATTTCTTGTGATAATGGTATGCTAATTATGCACGAGAATGTCTTTATTTTTAGAGTATACATGCTGAAGTAGTTAGAGGTGCTGTTATCTTTGTGGGAGACAATCTTGATGCTTCTTTTGTATTTCTGCACATCTTGTGAGCAGAGACACTGATAGCTTTGGTTCCAAACAATCTTTTCAATGATGTTTGCGTAGCGCACAGCCTTAAAGGATAGAGTGCCTCTCTGTAGGTCAAAGGGAGAATACATTTAGGTTCTTTAGGTTATGAGGTAAGTGAGGAGCAGAAGGATGAGCTGCTTTAGCAGATGATGCCAGATGCCCGCCCTGCCCCAACCACCATGTTACGCTGTTAACAAGCTTCCTGTGAACCCATGGGCCACTTGGAGGATGAGAGAGAAGAAGGAGAACCATCCAAATTAATATTTTCCCACTTAAGACAGTTTAGACCATGTGTTGTCTCAAATTAGCTACCCAAATAGAGTGATTAAGGGAAAGGTACATGTAATTACTTTTTAGCTAACATGCATCTATGCTGGGGAAAAAACAAGTTTGCTATAAAACCCTGGGCCAGCCTGTGGGTTCTCATTGGTCCACCTTTCTGTGGCTCTTTAGTTAGCAAAATTCTTATATAAAATAAAACAAAACTACAATTTTAAATGGTAAGTGGATACAATAAAATATGCCCATGGGTCTTTGTCACAGTTATGAACTGAATGTGTCCCCTTGTTCAGATGCTGAAGCCCTCACCCCCAGCGTGGATGTGTGGAGTAAGGAAGCAGTTATGTTTAAATGAGATCATAACGCTGGGACCCTGAGCTGGTAGGATTATGATAGTATCCTTATAAGAAGAGACAGTGTCCAGAGGGGATATTTTGTTATGACAGTTTAAGAAAACTAATACAATAACAAAAAGCAATCGCTAATCTGATTCTGAAGGCCATGGAAAAATGGGCGTGGCTTTGTAGTGAAGTGATGGTTAATTTGCATATTACTCTTTTATTAGATAGGATAACAAGTTCTGTAGATTTTCTTGAGGGAACAGCAAAGGGAAGATGGCATATCACAACAAGGAGACAAAATTCTTTTCTGTGGTTGCTCCCTCTTCTCAAAGTTCCTCCTAGCAGCTCCCCACATCTCTCTTCTCTGCTTTCCAACCTGCACTCAATACAGTCACAACTAGCCAAGTTTTGGGAGTGTGGCAAGACAGACTGGAAAACTGATTTTTAAATTTTTAATTAGTTTTAATTAATTTAAATTTACAAGCCAAAGCAGTGTACAGCAGTTTGCCATTGAGCACAAATGTATTTTTGTAGTAGGGCTACATTTCACTTTAATTGGATCACTTAATACATCACCGGGGCATTGTAGTAAGCAGGCTGGGCACTTGTAGCTCTCTGGTGTGCCACACGAGCCCACCACTGATCAGTGCCAATGGACTGTTTCAGCTCCACTGAATTGTTTTCTATATATTGATAGAGTTTTGTAAATTTCTTTGAACATTTTATATAGACAGTATGAGCTACCATCATATAAATTGTTATTGATCATTAAACTGGAGTACTTATTATTTTAGTTATAATTAAATCAGTGTTTTAGTTAAGCAAATACAAGTGGACAAATCTTGACGTTTAAAATTAAGGCATGATAGTGATATGGCATTGAGTGGAGACCAAGACACAAGTGCTATAAAGCCTCAGTCCATTCGGGCTGCAATAGCAGTACCACAGACTGGGTGGCTCGAACAACTTCTTCCTCACGGTCTGGAGGCTGTGACGTCCAAGATCAAGGCACTGGTAGATGTGGTGCTGGATAAGAGCCAACTTCCTGGTTCATGACAGCTGTGTTCTCAAAGATGGGGGCCGGGGAGCTCTCTGAGGTCACTTATAAGGACATTAATCTCACTCATGAGGGCTCTACCCTCATGACACAAGTACCTTCCAGGGACCTGACCCCCCAATACCGTCACTGGGGACAAGGGTTCAGCATATGAATTTTGAAAGTACCCAAACATTCTATAGGATATAACTACAATAGAAAGATATCTATATCTATATCTATATCTATATCTATATCTATATCTATCTCTATATCTATCTCTATATCTATCTCTATAGATAGATAGATAGATAGATAGATAGATATGGAGGTGTATTGCAAATTTTACAAAGAATAGCAATAGCAATTTGCTGCAGAATACAAAAGGTGTTTGTCTTGCAAAAGCATTTTAAGCCAATAATACTGAAATTCTGCTTACCAATCAAAAAAGAATTGACAGTCACCTGAAATCAGAATTAAATGTTAAGCAGAAAGAAATTTAAACAATTTTAAACAGAATTTGAACTCAAGTTTGCTTATTAATATTAGGAGTACTTTCCTTATAAGAAGAGACACTGTTCAGAAGGGATATTTTGTAATCTTTATTGCAAAATAAAGAATTTCCCATAGAATACAATACTTTTCTAATAATGTCCAATATCAGTTGATTCTAAATTGCAAGTACTTCTCTTTAGCTTTATGTGAGCCATGAATTATATGCAATATTAAAGATACTGCCCAATTAATACATTGGGTACATTTTATAGCAAAAGACTTACAAGTCTATGGAGATATGTTTTCAATTTGTGACTTAGATATTTAAATTCATAGTACAGATATTTTTGAATCTATTACATTACTTCCCCAGACAGCGATCAGTTTTTATCAAGATGGATAATGTTCCAGCTGTTAGAGCACAAGCATGGAGTCAGGGTAATTTCATTCAAAAGGCAGATGTTTCCTCGATTACTTCATTCTGCTGATGATGTTGACAGTGTTAAACCCGATCTGAACCTGTGAACCTGGAAAAGTTTTCTTGCAAAGGACCACCCGGTTCTCACACTCTGAGATCAGACTCACTTCCACCCTTCCCTCAGTGACTAGACTCCCTTGTTTACCTGGTTGTATGTTTCCAGGCCCCCTTCCTTCTTTTTGGGAAGAAAATCCTCCTACAAAATAAAAGGCCAATATGCAAATTGACCTAATGGTCGAAGACTGGTCACTATGATGCACACTGACCACCAGGGGGCAGATGCCCAATATAGGAGCTGCCCCCTGGTGGTCAGTGCACCTCCACAGGGAGAGCACAGCTTCGCCAGAAGCCAGGCTCATGCCTGGTGAGTGAAGCGGTGGTGGCGGGAGCCGACTAGCCAGCAGTCAGACATCCCCTGAGGAGTCCCAGACTGCAAAGGCTGCAGGCCAGGCTGAGGGACAACCCCCCACCACCCAGTGCATGAATGTAGTGCACCAGGCCTCTAGTAAATATATAACGGGGGTGTTTTTTTTTCCTTCAAAGAAAAGGAAGGGGGCTTGCCCTCCCCACCCCCTGACCCCCGCATAAAATAAAATGTTCCAAAAATCTGATGAAAGATAGAAAATGGTATACTATCCATAGGGTAGTACTCCATTTCATCTTCATCCAACAAAAATTTACATTTCTATTAACATTTGCATCCTATCAGACTTATAGAAGTTAACTGCTCTCTCTACAGAATTTCAAAATAGTCAGACAATAAAAGGTACAGACCTCTTCAGAATCAGATAACCCTGGAGACTTTCTCCAAATACTTAGCATTCTTTTGAAAGGATATTCAGTAGTCTTTTTGTCCGTTAAAAATTTTTCATAATTTTTCCTGGCAACGTTGTGTGCCCTGAGACCTTGGTAAAGAATATAGCTCTCAACTGTCCATTTGTTATAAATGAGAGAATTTTTTACCTATCTGTATCTGTAGTCTCCCTCTGTTTATATGTATGTATATATGCATACACTTTACATCCATACACAAAGACATACACACTATATACACACAAATTCATACATGCACTATACATACATACATACACACTCATACATCCATAGGGTTACTAAGATAAAGTATAGTCCATTCATTTCTCTCAAAAACAGGTAGCCTAGATTTGAAACTTAAGAAGCACAACACCGGAGAGCTGTGTGTCTGGAATAGTGTGTGGGCTCCTGTGAAAATGCATTTGCTAACTTGTTCCCTCAGCTCACACCTAGGGACACCATGAGATGCAAACATACTAAACTGAAAGTACGTGAGTCATAGGGATGTCCTGTGCTAAAACGCTGCCCTGGCTCTCAGCCAGGCCATCCCGTCTTTGAAAGACTAAGTGCAGACGGAAGACTCTCATCCGTTTTCATGTATGCTCCCACCACAGGGAAGGGCATTCGCCTGGGTCCCTTCTGTCCTTCCTTGGAGTTTCCGAGAATCTGAATCTCTGAGGATGGGGCTCCAGCATCTGTATTTTTAAAGATTTCAGATTATTCCAATTTGCATTAAAAAATGAACGACACTCCATTGAGGGTGCAATCCTTTTCCAAGGACAAAGCTTTCTTTTAAACTTGCTACCCTCAAGCAGAACACATGTCCCATAAAGTTAAGAAATGTAGCTTGATTTGGGGAAGAGTTATAAAATATTGGAATTAAAGGTAATTTGCGGTCCAAAAGGGACAAGGGACTTTTTCAAAGTTACTCAGTGACAGAGGCAAGATTAGAGCCTGGTGTGGTCAATAGAATTTGAGAGGGTGCCTTTGCTAAGTAACTGGTGTTACTTCTGTGATTATGTTATGTGACATGACACATGACTCATAACACATGGGAGATTGTCCAGGTGGGCATAATGCAATCCCATGAGCCTTAGAAAAGCAGAGAGCTTTCTCCATCTAGTGGTGAAGCCAGAAAAAGTCAAAGCATGAGGTGGACTGTGCTGTTCAGTTCTCCGTTCTCTGTTGTTAAGATAGAGGAGGCGGTGTGGAAGGGTCATGTGACACTGTGATATAATAAGATGTCTGGTCCTAATGCCTGGTTCTTGGCGCAGAGCTCCTAAAATCCTTGTAATTTCCGGGTTGATAGGAATGAGAAGAGAGTGTTTTGTTAACCAAAAGAAGCCCCTCTCAACCACACCTCAAGTGATGCTATTGAGGTGACTCTTGGTGGCTGCTAGGGTTATTTATGATTAAAGGATTGAAACCTTCAGCTCCATTCCCGCAACCTCCACGGTGGATTGAATTAATCACCAATGATCAATGATTTAATAAACTATTTCTATGTGATGGAACCTCTATAAAAACCCAAACTGGCCCAGCTGGCGTGGCTCAGTGGTTGAACACTGAACCAGGAACCAAGAGGTCGCAGGTTCCATTTCCGGTCAGGGCACATGCCCAGGTTTCAGGCTCGATCCCTAGTAAGAGAGGTGCAGGAGACAGTTAATCAATGTTTTCTCCCATAGATGTTTCTGTCTCTCGATCCTACTCCTTTCCTCTCTGAAATCAATAAAATATATTTGTATTTTAAAAACCCAAACTGATGAGGGCCTGAGAGCTCATAGGCTGGTGAGCACATCCATGTGCCAGGAGGCTGCTGCACCCCGACTCCATGGGGACACTCCTGTGCCCAGGACTCTTCCAGAGTTCACCTTATATACCTCTTCAACTAGCTGCTTGCTTTTTTTTTTTTTTAATCACTTTATATGTCCTTTATAATAAACCAGTAAATTTAAGGAGTGCTTCCTTGAATTCTGCGAATGTTTGAGTGAATTATGAAACCGGTTCTTGGGAGAGAAGCCCACCGGTATGCAGATGTCCATTGCCCTGTCCTGCTATCCTATAGTTGGAGACTGCCAGGCCCCAGGCAGAGGGGTAAGAGGAACCTTTGTGCTCCGTTCCCTGCCCTTTCAGTCTTCCTTTCCTCATCACTCCATGTCAGGCCTTCAGGCCTCTCCACCTCCGCAGGTTCCAGCAGGGGAAGCTGTCACCCCTCCTGGCTGGCTGCCCCTGCTTCCGCTCCAGATCCCGCTGTTCTCAGCAGCGCTGGGGAGAAGGGCCAGCTCCTGCTGGCTGCGTCCAGTGGAGGAGGGACGGGGCAGGTGGGGGTGTTTCAGGACATAGCCGGGGCTTCCTGGGACAGCTGGTCGCAGGCCCGGGTCAGAGAGCACCTGCTGCCATCACTTTACTGGCTGCTTTCTCCTGTTACCGGACGAGAGCCCAGCACTGCCGTTTGTTAACTTCAGACTGCAGGCCAGGCGCTCTTCGAGGGCCTACATGTGGAAGATCTCACTTCACTCTCATTAGCATACTCAGTGCTTTCTATCTGCAAAGCATCTTTACTGCATCTCGGATTGCATTTTAATTTTTAAAAATATATTTTATTGATTTTTTACAGAGAGGAAGAGAGAGGGATAGAGAGTTAGAAACATTGATGAGAGAGATACATTGATCAGCGGCCTCTTGCACACCCCCCACTGGGACTGCGCCTGCAACCAAGGTATACATACGTTGGCCCGAATCGAACCTGGGACCCTTCAGTCCACAGGCCAACGCTCTATCCACTGAGATAACCGGTTTTGGCTAGATTGCATTTTCATTGGGTGGATGGGTAAGTGAGGTCCTTGACGTGCTGTAGGGAGGACTGACACCCAGCTCACAGAAGCAGCCGGACTTTTCCAGGGAAGCTGCCGAAGGTCCGAGTCTACAGAAGCTGTTTTATTTCCACCTGTTGTTGGGCACCTTTCAGAATTTGCCTTCTTTTGAGGCCCAGGTAGGAGATAGCCATGCCTGTGATCCCAGCCCCATCCTGACATTCCTGTGTGCCTTTCCTCCCACATATATCCTTCAGGCACACATGTGAGCCTTGTGATCGCACTCTGGGAGGAAAGCATGCGTTTACGTGGATAAGCTCTCTTTGCGCTTCCTCCCACTAGTGCACACCGTGCTCTGCTCCCAAGGGACCGCTTCAAGGGAGGCCTCAGCCCAACGCAGTCTTAATTCCTAGCTTTCTTCACTCTTTGCCACCTATGCTTAATTGATTTGGGGGGGAGATGGAGGGAGGAGGAAGAGGAGAAGGATGGGAGAGAGAGAGAGAGAGAGAGAGAGAGAGAGAGAGAGAGAGAGAGAGAGAGAGAGAGAGAAACATCAAGCCTCTTGCAAGCCCCGTACTGCAACCTGAGTATGTGCCCTTCCTGGGAATTGAACCAGCAACCTCTTGGTACATGGGACATCACTCAACCAACTAAGACACACCGGCTGGAGCACCATCTGTTCTTTAGGAAGCTCGGGACTGATGCACAGGAGGTGCTCTATGGAGAATGATGCTGGTCTGAGTGTACCTATCAGCAATCTTTGGCTGCATGACACATTATCCCAAATCTAGAAGCTTGAAGCAGCACATATGTATTATCTCATGGTTTCTGTGGGGGCAGGACTGGGGGCAAGATTTAGCTTGGTGGTTCTGGCTTAGGGTCCCTTAGGAGGTGGCTGTCACCCGGGCCTGTAGGCATCCAGGGGTGGTGGGCCTGCTTCCAAGCTCACTCACAGAGGTTAGGTTCCTCTCCGACTATTGGCTGGACACCTCACCCCATGGGCTTGTCCTCCTGTCATAGCAGCTGGCTTCCACTAGAGCCGTGGTCGGCAAACTGTGACTTTGGAGCCACATGTGGTTCTCTGGCCCCTTGAGTGTGGCTCTTCCATGAAATATCATGTCCTAGGCAAGTCTATTTTGAAGAAGTGTCGTTAGAAGAAGTTTAAGTTTAAAAAATTTGGCTCTCAAAGAAATTTCAATCATTGTCCTGTTGGTATTTGGCTCTGTTGCCTTATGAGTTTGCCGACCACTGCTCTAGAGCGATGACTTGAGAGAGAGGCCAAGACAACAGCAGCAGCAGCAGCAGCTTTTCTTCCCCCACCTGAGACATGACAGCCATGACTTCTGCCACATTCTGTAGGTCATACTGATGGCAGCTCCGGGACAGTGTGGGAGAAGTGAAATACCAGGGCTCGGGGTCACCGAGGGCCAGCTTGCAGGCCAGCTACCATCATTTGTCTATTCAGATATTTTACATTTTTTCGGAGAACTTACACGCTATCTCGTTTTTAAAAAAATGCTTTTCCATGGTCTTATCTTGTTTTTCCAATAAAATAAAAAAGCTCCTCAAGGGAAAAGAATGTCACATTTCCAGATCATTTGTCCCCCTCACCGTCCTAAGCCACACTAGTGAGCAAAACAAAATAGAAACGAACCAAGCTTCTGCGTCCCTGGCCATAGCATTCATGGCCTGAGTTCGGTGGCTCCTTTACATTCTCGGCCACAGGTTTGCCTCCCTGTACAGGGGTGTAGAGAAGGGATTGGATCAGATATTCTCCGAGGACCCTTCTAGCTGCAAGGATTTTTCCTACAGTGAACGGGACTATCCCTATTTGACAGAAACAGGCAGAGGGCTGTGGAGTCCATCAGCTTTACCAGGGCTGTCAGAGCCGGGAGCAGAATGGCGTTCTCAGGACAGTTGGGGCTGACAAACTCTGGGCCAGCCAGCACCTTATGTTAGCTGTGTTACTATTACTCCTAGTTCTACTAACTGTCACCACCTCTGCCACTCATTGAACATCTACTGCCTGCCACACCCACTTCAAGGGTCCAGAGTGTCCGTAGGAGTCACGGTCATCTTAGGCCATGGGGACTGCTGCCATTGTACAGGGGGAGCGACTCCCAGTTCCGCTGAGTGATGGGCCCTAAATCGCCACGAGAGGAGTGGAAAGCAGCGGTTGACAGTGGGAGGCTGGGCGGAGAGGAACTTGATGCCAGGTGACTTCCTCCCAGCCACCCACGATGTCTGGCAGGGCAACGGCACTGCAGGCAGCTGCCGCCAGCCCACGCAGGGAGGGTGAGGTGACCTCCGGGGCTACCTGAGTGGAGGATGACCTTGACTCCATTGTTATCTGACTGCATCTCAAACAGGTGGACTGCGACACTCCGAGCCAGGAACATGATGGGGAAAATGCCACATGTTTGCTTTGCACACAGTGTGTGCCCTTGCTTCAGGTTACAGGAACAGCTGCCAACAAGGAAGGGCTGGAGAGTTGTGAGGACTGAGCGCGCTCCCAGGAGCAGTCCTGTCCCTGCCCGTGTGAGCCTTAGGCTGCTCTCCAAGCCACTGCCATTTCCTTTCAAACTTGGGCTCCTCTCTCCCCATCTCGGGGAATTCCCCTCCGTTCTCTTGGGGTTGGGCTACTCTCAGCCCAATGTCAACTTCAAGCCCTGGTCTGTGCTGCCCTCCAGGTCAGCAGGATGCCGCCTCACTCCTTAACGTGCTCTGACCTCCCAAACACAGCCCCTTAAAGAAGTTCCTCACTCCCCTGGGGCCAGGGAGTGCAGCACACAGGCTGCTGGCTCACTTTAGAAATCATTAGGGGGAGGGAAAACTTCTCTCTTATGCTTTGGAATTGTTGTTTTTAAGCAAAGACAATTTAGTAGCTCATGACATTAGCCTTCCTTTTTTTCCCCTTCCATTTCTTCCTTACAAGAGTTCTCTGTACCTGGTATTATTCTCCCAATCTTAAAAACAAGAAACTGAGGCTCAGGAATGTTACTGGGCCAGGTCATACAAGTAGTGAGAATCAGAGTCAGGATCTGAACTCCGGTATGTGTAACCTGAGCTGCAGGCTGTGGGCCTGTTAGCAGTGAGCACCAGTCACAGGCCAGACTGTAGCTTCTAGATGTGTCTGGACATAGTCTAATTTCTACTCTTGAAGCAACCCAGAGAGATAGGCATTTTGGTGCCACTTTATGGATTACGAAACTGGATCAGCAAGATCAGGTAACTCACCCAAGGACGCACAACGTTCAAAGTGGCCTTGTAGGGCCTTCCTTCTTTCAGGACTAAGAGGGCAGGCTGAGCTCTGGGTGCTCCAGATCGGATCATTCCTTGCCAACACTCCATGCTTTCATCAGGAGGAGTGCAGGTGAATCTAGAACTGTGCGTCCCTCCCACCTTCCGGGCACAGCGTCACCACCACCACCTGCCCTGAGACCCCCTGCACACTAACTACCAGTCTTATGATGCTGAATCTCATTGATACCTGATTCTCCCCTGAGAACTCTGTGGCCCTGAAGTCCTCTCAAGGGGTGGTGGTTTTCTATCCAACAGTCCTTACCTGCTGGGCCTGGAGTAAGATAGGTGTTCTCCTTGGTCCTTATTGCTGCTTCCAGATCATTCTGCCTCTCCCCTCTTTAACCGCTCCCAACTAAGTTTGAATTGCAAGTCTCAGACCCTTCCCTCCTCTGATCACCATCATCTACCGATCTCCAGATCCTCCTTTCAATGTTTTGATGAGTAGAACCTGGCTCACCATCACCCTGTCCAGTTCTTGGTGAATGTCATGCAGCCGCAGATGAAACTTTCAGCATCCTTGTCTCTAAGGTCCTTCACTTCCTCTGCATTATCTTTTACCCACTTCCAATACTGACTCCCATTTTCTTACTCTAGACCTTGTCATCAGCGAATTACAGCCATTCCTGAAAGGGAACTCCAAATATCCTTTCCTTCACCTTTTGTTTTTCTTGTTCACCCGAGTGTCTAAACTTCAAAAATCCTTCTACCTCACCAGGACCTACAACCCATTGGTCTTTCTGCCGTTTCTCTGTTGCTCATGCGCTCATGAAGTATAGTGTCACCCAGGGGCATATGCACTTGAGGTGTGCTCTTCCCCTTATACCTGCAGGTTAGCTCCTCACCTCATCCAAGGTGTGCTCCAGGATTATCTTTCACACGGAGGCTTCCCTGATCATTTTATTTTTTATTTTTTTGTTGATTTTCCACAGAGAGGAAGGAAGAGGGATAGAGACGTCAGTGAGAGAGAAACATCGACCAGCTGCCTCCCGCACCGCCCCCCCCCCCCCAACGGGGATGTGCCTGCAACCAATGCACACACCCTTGACTGGAATTGAACCTGGGACCCTTCAGTCTGCAGATTGACGCTCTATCTACTGAGCCAAACCAATTTCGGTCTGATCATTTTATTTAAAAGTTTTTCCTCACCCAATATTTTTGCTCCTTATGAATTGTCTCCATTGTCCTTTTACTAAGATTATATATATAGATAGATAGATAGATATATAGATATAGACATAGACATAGACATAGACATAGACATAGACATATATAGATATATAATTTATTTCTCTGGGATGGAAGCTTTGTGAGGGCAGGAAATTTTGTACACTGTTAACCCAGAATCTACAACAGTCCTTGGCACATAGATGGTTTTCAATCAATATTTGTTGAATGAAAATGTTCTAGGGCTGTTGAATCACGTGTTCCAGGGTTGACTGCATTTTGAACCCTAGATCAGTGGGACTAGAAAGTTCCTCCTCCCATTATTCCTTGTCCTTTCAAGATGAACCACCGTTATGAAGTAGAGTGTGGAAACTAGTGAGGTAGCATCTTTTCTGAGGGTGGGGGGTGGGGGAGCATATGGAAGGGGGCTCCATAAAATACCCAGGTGTGGGTGATTGTTAATATAGTACCAATTAAAAATCTGAAAAAAAAGATGAAAATTCAGTTGGATTTCTGATCTCATGAAGGCATGGGCCTGTCTCATTGCTATTCTCCTCTGTTCTTACTCTTCTTTCTTTTCCTTCCTCTTCATGCCAATCTCCTTCTCTTCGCTAATCTATCAATCTATCTATCTATCTATCTATCTATCTATCTATCTATATATATAAAAGGCTAATATGCAAAGTGTCCCCTTGGGAGTTTGACCGGGAGACCAGGAGTTCTATCACTTGCTATAACGGGCGCTGACCACCAGAGAGCAGCATGGAATGAAGAAAGGCCCCAGCTGGCAGCCAGCAGCTGGGAAAGGGAGGCCCCAGCCAGCAACTGCAAGGCCCCGATCAGTGTTGATCGCCAGCCAGTCCTAATTACCCTACTCATGCACAAATTTTGTGCACTGGGCCTCTAGTTATATATATCTTTTTATTTTTATTTTCTCCTTCCCTCCTTCTCTGCCTCTCATGTTCTCCCTTCTCAATCCTTGACCATCTTTCTCCTCAGCTTTCTCAGAGAACAAAAAATAAAATAAAATAAATTGGGGAGTGTGGGAAAAATTTTTTCATTTCCGAAGTGTGGGTGAAATGAAATTGTCCTCTTTCTTGAGGTCCCTGGAGCATCCTATGCTTCAATGACATAAATGGCCTGGAGAAAACATGAGGAGTGGAGGATGTTGGTAGGTCTGTCTGTGTCGGGTTCTCTCTTTTCCTCCTTG
>NW_023425427.1:33090589-33105589 GCF_014108245.1 Pipistrellus kuhlii | reverse complement strand
CCAGGAGGTCAGCCTCCATGCCATCTGCCTGTTAGGCTCAGTCACGGGAGAGCCTCTGGCAGTATGTGAGTTGTGTGCATAGATTCTCAGTGAGTCACAAAGCGGGGGCCAGTAGTATTCACCAGTGGTGTTCACAGATTCAAACTCAGCAGCAGTGCTTCGTCTGAGGCCTTCAACAATAGTCTCAGGTCACCAAGGCCAGCCGCCACCTGTCTGGACCTGTGAATCCTTTTATTGGGATGGGGTCTCAGGGAGTCGTCAGAGTGAGGCCAGCAGCGTTCCATCAGACTAGAACAGACTAAGAGTTGGCCATGTGGAGGGAGGGCTCTGCACAGAAATAAAGGTGCCAGCTGTGCAAGGGAAGAATGGCCTTCACTCCAGAGAGAGCCACAAAACTCAGTTTCTCTCTGTCCGTCTCTGCCACCCACCGAGTCTGCCCAGATCTCCTCTAGAGCCTTCCAAGAAAGTCTCCACTAGAGGCCCAGGCCAGCCTAGTCTCCCACAGAGTGCAGGCTTGGCAGGGCAGGGCCACAGGAAATTGGTAGGAGAGGGCTGGTGCTTTCCCTCAGGCCAGTGGTCAGCAAACTGCAGCTCACGAGCCACATGCGGCTCTTTGGCCCCTTGAGTGTGGCTCTTCCACAAAATGCCACGGCCTGGGCAAGTCTATTTTGAAGAACTGGCATTAGAAGAAGTTTAAGTTTAAAAAAATTGGCTCTCAAAAGAAATTTTAATCGTTGTACTACTGAATTTGGCTCTGTTGACCACTGCCCCAGGCTGATGCCATATGGAGGGGAATTCTTGACCCAGGAAAGATGGCATGTGTGGGTGATGCTGGAGATGAATTCAGCACAAGGACCTTAGCAGCTGTCCTTCCATCCTCTCTTCTGTATCACTCTAGTCTGCTCTAAGCTTTCATGCCTCTGCCAGAGCCCTGGAAGAATACCAGCAAATGAGATTTTGTGCACTGGCCCTTTAAGTGGGCACTAGACCCATCCCCAACCTCTATTTCTCACCTGGCGGATGAAATTCCCACTGAATTTCACAGTGGATGTTAGGTGGGAACCTCTTTCTGGGTCTGGTGCTCCAGGCTAGGAATCCCAGTGTGGCTGAGACACCTTGCTCTTCAGGGGAAAATCAGAAATGCCCTGGAGATATTCCTGTGGATTCTGTAATGACACACGTGGGCCAGCTTTTATGTCTCCATACTTCCTACCACTTGGGATATGACTTTGTCTGTGGTACTTAGTTATAAGACTTTTTTCAGCTAGCCCTCAATTGGTTCTGCAGGTGGATTGTTCTATAATGTAGTTTGTCCTTTGTATTTGGTCCTGGGAGGAGTGAGTGTAGCTTTCAACTCCTCCCCTGCCAAATTGCATCCCTTCCATCCATCTGTGTATCTTCTGTGGTGAGGTGTCTGTTCAGACCTTACACCCATTTTTAAATTGAGTTCTTTGTTTTCTTATTGTTGAGGATTAAGAGGTTTGTTTTGTTTTTTAAAATATATATCTGGGTGCCAGTTCTTTTTCTGATCTGTATTTTGAAAATACTTTCTCCTAGTAAATTGGTTAGAAGACTTACATCCACAAAAATGCCATCCTCTCTGCTCTCTCCTGTTCCCTCTACAATCAGGGGCTTCTCTCTCTGCTTCCAGGAGCAGCCTAGTGAGTCCCCACCTCGAGCCTACTTTCTCTGTTCTGGGTGGGAAGGTCATTTCTGGACAGGGAAGAAATGTTGCTGAGAGTGGCCTCCCCTGGCAGCCTCAGACCAAGGAGACTCTGACTTGACTTTGAATGAGATGATGGCTCTTCCCCTCATTGCCACCGAGCAGAGCCCAGCTCAGAGACGCTGGCTGTGCTGGGAGTGAGGCCTGGGCTGCCACAGGACTGGGGCAGAGGTCACTGTTGGAGGACCTCTGTGGTTTGGGTGCTGTGACCTGCCCCAAAGCCTCAAGCCTGATGCTCTGACCACTGGCATCTTCTGTGAGGTGCCTTCTGCTCACACAAGCTGAAGTGGGTCCTGCCGTAGCAACTGAGAACTTCCCCTGGAGAGAGCACGTTCATGGTGGGTGGTCTCTGTGACTGGCTGAGCCTCCCTAGATCTGCTTTCCCTCCACTCTTGGAGGGAGAGGGGGGAGCAGGCCAGGATGTGCAGGCCCAACCCTCCAGTGCCCTGGACGGCTGCTCAGCTCAGGGGAGTTACAGATCAGGAAGGAGCTGGTGTGGGCTAGGGGCTGGGTAGGGGAGAGAAGGGTTGGGACTTACAGAGGCAGGATGGATGGGACCTTCCAACTAGGCGTGACACTTCCTCCTCCACTTCCTCTTCTCCTCCATTCCCAGTCCTTCCTTCTCCCTCCCTAAGGTCTCAGCACTAGGTCTCAGCATCCATGCTTTCCCAAACAAGGTTCAAAGTGAACAAGGTGGCTCAGTTGGTTGGGCATTGTCCCATGCACCGAACAGTTGCTGGTTCAATTTCTGATCAGGGCACATGCCCAGGTTACAAGCTCGATCTTGGGTAGGAGGCATGCAGTAGGCATGTTTCACTCTGAGATCAATCTCTCTCTCTCTCTCTCTCTCTCTCTCTCTCTCTCTCTCTCTCTCTGTTTCTCTCTCCCCCCTCCCCACATTTTTCTCTAAAATATATTTTTGAAAGTGGTAAGTTGACCCAGGTAGTAGGAAACTTCCCCAACGCCTTAAAATCGTGAATTTCTACTTCTAGAGAACTGTCATAAAAAAATAAAGATTTATGAGTGCAGATGTTCCCTTCAGCAGGACGATGGGAGTAAAAAATCAGAAATGGCTCATGGCCCACAGCAGGAACTTCGGAAATTCTGATGTGGGGACACAGAAAATGCCGAGGAGGAGGAGGACTGACTGGCACTGTCCACCCCTAGGGAAATGAGGTTCCAGAAGGGCACATGACTAGAATCCTCCCAGACCAACACCTATAAGTGCACACACACATGCACATGTGAACACACACAGGCACCCACACATGTATGAGCATGGGAAACACAGGTACACACGTGCACGTGTGGACATTGTGCACACACAGGGAAAGGACTGGAACTGTGAGCACCCCTATCAGGGCTCTCCTCCCTGGAAGGACTTTGTTCTTTACTTGATTCTGAATTGTTTTAGAATTAATTATCTATATAATAAAAGCCTACGCAACGGTTAGACCAGTAGTTATGATGTGCACTGACCAACAGGGGGCAAATATTCAATGCAGGAGCTTCCCCCTGGTAGTCAGTGCACTCCCACAGGGGGAGCCCTGCTGAGCCAGAAGCTGGCTCATGGCTGAAAAACACAGCAGCTGTGGTGGTGGGAGCACTAAGGAGCAGTGAGCAGGCAGGAGGTACAGAGTGAGGGGTTCCAGAATGTCTGCCTACTGGCTGAGGTCCAATACCCACAGTGGTCGGGCCTAAGCCAGCAGGCGGACATCCCCTGAGGGGTTCCAGACTGCGAGAGGGCACAGTCCAGGCTGAGGGAGCCTTCCCCCCACAGTGCACAAATTTTGTGCAATAGGCCTCAAATTGTGTTATAAAAATACCTTTTGTTTCTGTCAGAAATCCTTTAAAAATAAAACTATGTACTTAGATGAGTGATCAATGGATAACAGTGAACATATGACTTTCATATTTTAGAACTATCAGTCATACATGCATTATAAAAAAAGAATTGCCTCAAGAAGAACACGAGAGCTTTGCAAGCCCCACACCACAGGTGATCATCAGGAATGGCTTCGTGGGTATCACTCAGGTTCTGTCTTTCTCATTCTGTTGAAGATGCGTGTCTGAAAGTTGAAATCACATGTATGGGGTCGAGCAGGTAGGACCCTGGATGCAGACAGTGGGTCCACATGTCTCACATGAGTGGACACCGGAGATCCTTATTTCTGAACACACAGAGACCCCTGCACCCACTCGAGCAGCTGCTCAGCTACCCTCTTCCACGTGGGCCAGGATTGGTGGATCCCATGCCCGCTCCATGGACATTAGAGGTTTTACCAATTCCACGTTATTTCATCAGTGCTCTGATGGGCAGTCCCAAAAATCCATCTCTGAACAACTGTGCAAGGATTTCTGTGGGTAACCCCTAGGAGGAGCACTGCCTGGTGCAGGTGTGCCCTGTGGGACTTGGGCAGGTGCTGCACACTGTTCTCCCAGACAGTGGCCTTTCCCCTCCTCCCCAGGGGACCTGCGGGTCCTCTGCTGCCTCACTTTGTCCCCAGGGTGGTCACCACCAGCCCAGAGGCCTGCCAGTCTGAGGTGACAGTGCTCTCCCCGCAGTGTCCACAGTGGGTGTGTCCCCATCAGGGAGGTGGGCCCTCTCTGACATGGAGAGGCCTGTGCACTGCCTCATTGGAGGTGCATGTGTCTGCCCTTTGTCCCGCTAGAAAACTCCTTTCCAGAGTTCTCTGCACCACAGGGAGGTTACACCTTTCTCTGGCCTTGGCTTGTAGGGAATGCTTTGCAGCTTGAGGTTTCTCTTCCCAGATTTCTGCATGTTTCCTGTTGTTTGTGGGGCGCAGGAAGAGCCAGCCTTTGCCTGACTGGGTTCTGGCCCTGGGGCCACACTGAGCACAGAGCCTCTAACGCAGGATGATGCACACACTTACTAAAAGGGCTTCTTTTATTTTATTATTATTATTGTTTTTACATCTGATCTCTAATCCATGTGGGATTTCCCTTACAAATAACAAAAATGCTATTTCAGATAAACACAAACAAAAATATGTGAGCAGACAGAAAAAGGCACTAAGATTCCATGTATAGGAACATCCAGAACAGGTAACTGAGCAGACAGAAAGCAGGCCAGGGGCCTCCAGGGACAGGAGGAGTGTGGAGTGAGAACTGTTGGTGCAGGGTTTCCCTTTGGGAAGATGGAACATCCTGCAACTAGAAGGTGGTGATGCTTTCCCAGCATCGTGAGTGTCCTTCAGGCTTAGGAAAGACACCATTTAAAATACAAACAATAATTTTTATTTATTTACGAAGTTGAATCACCCCAGGGAGACACAAAGCATAAAATAAGAAAGAAGAATAGACAGAGAAACCACCCCCCCCCAAATACTCCTAATAATAACAGTTAAAAAATAAACAATTGAAGAACCCCATGAAGAAAAGTAAAACATAAAAAAGAAGGAAAATAGAAGAAAAAGGTCAATGAGAGGCGGTAGCACCAGTTTTTCTGAGGGGAGAAGGCCAGCAGTCTCGGCCAGCAGCTCTGGAGCTGGCCCTGCTGGGGTTTCAGGAGGCAGCTCCTCCTCTGAGGCAGGACCCTGGGCAGGCTCCAGGGAGGGCTCCTCATTCAGGAGGGTTGGGGCCTCAGTCTGGTCTGCAGGTGCCTCCGAGGCCGGCCCCTGCTCCACAGCTACTACTGGAGAGGCTGATGGAGGTGGCTGGACCCCTGGAGGTGCCCACGCCTCCAGCTCTTCATCTGACTCCTCATCAGACGCCTCTGATGTTTCTGCAGGAGCCTCCTCTGCCTCCTGGCCCGGTGCTGGGTTGTGAGAGGAGAAAAGATCACCCACATGCCTGCATTTCCTTCACCCACCTCCACCCCCCAGGAAAAAACACAGGCCAGAGCCTTCCAGAGAAGCCACAGCCCAGGACCCACCACAGGACGCCCTCCTCGCTGACAGTCCAGCAGGTGGGTGGTCTGAGGCTGGGCTTTGGCCCTGGCCAGTCTCTGTGGGTGCTCCCAGTGTGCCTGGCACTGAGCCCTCCCCATAAGCTCACATGCACCTCTCCTCCTCCCCCCCACCCCCTTCCAGTTCTATTCCCACCTTCTTACCCTTGTGCTCCACCTCCTGGGGCTCCAGGTACTCTGGCCACATGTAGATATCCCTGACACATGCTGAGAACCTCCTGCGGAGCTTGGGCAACTTCAGGTTGGGGTTTAAATCTCTGTTCTGCCTTGGATTCCAGGTTGGAGGCCTCTGAGCAGAGGGCGATCTCCAGCCTCTCGAGGGCTCTGGTTCTCCAGATCCACAGCTGGCAAAATGCACTTAGGGCCCTTGCTAGCCCTCAGTACTATGACCCAGCTGCCCCTCAGAGGTGAAGGCGGGGCTCGGGTCTTCCTTGACTCGCTGATGTTCCTCTAGGACCTGATGACAGCTCTGCAATGACAGTGACCAGCAGCCAATTCGGAGGCCTTAAGCCCTGTCTGGCCTATTAACTGTCGCTTCTGCCCACAGGACCTTCTGCTCCCGGATTAGGGCCAGCCCTGTGTCTGCACAGACCTCCTCCCAGGGGAAATGAGGGTCACCTCCAGGGCTCAGGATAGACCTCGGGCAGAGGGCGCCACCCACACTCCAAGTCCACCCAGCCAGCCTTGACCCGGGGTGTGAACGTTACTGGTCCACCAGGCCTCTGACCCCTCCTCAGCATGTTCCTGCTCAGGCCCTTTCTATGGGAATCCCCCTTACACACACACACACACACACACACACACACACACACACACACCCGGAGGGGACATCGGGCTGCTCAGATGAGTCAGAGTGGTGGCCTGCCCCCCACACAACCACATGGGCCTCCCTGTGTTACCTGTGGCTCCAACTATGTCAAGGGCGACAGGAGTCTGTGCTGAGTCCTGAACCAGCGGCGGCCAATGCGGAACCTGCTCTCATCGCTGCCTCTCTTGGGGCATTGGGCTCGGTAAAGGGGGAGACAACAAGAAAACACGGTGTCCTCTCCAGTGCCTCTAACCGAGTGAGAGGGGAAAGGGCAGTTATAGAATGTAGCTGCCTGGTTACCAGGTTCTGTTAGGCTCCATCGTCAGGAAGTGAGGTCCTGGCTCATGTCTGAGGAGATGCTCAGGGTAGGGGACCCATGGGTGACCTCACTTGTGTGTGTGTGTGTGTGTGTGTGTGTGTGTGTGTGTGTGTGTAAGGGGGGTTCACATAGAAAGGGCCTGAGCAGGAACATGCTGAGGAGGGGTCAGACGCCTGGTGGATCAGTCACGTTCACACCCCTGAATCAAGGCTGGCTGGGTGGACATGGAGTGTGGGTGGTGCCCTCTGCCCGAGGTCTATCCTAAGCCCTGGAGATGACCCTCATTTCCCCTGGGAGGAGGTCTGTGCAGACACAGGGCTGGGCCTGATCCAGGAGAAGAAGGTCCAGGGGTAGAAGCAGCAGCAACTAGGGCCAGGCAGGGCTTAAGGCCTCTGAATGGCTGCTGGTCACTGTCATTGCAGAGCTCAACCCAGGTCACTGAGGAACATCAGCAGGTTGATGAAGACCAGGCCCCGCCTTCAACACTGAGGGGCAGCTGGGTCATAGTACTGAGGGCCAGCAAAGGCCCAAAGTGCATATGGCCAGCTCGGGGCCTGGGAAACCAGGGCCCTTTAGTGCCCGAAGATGGAGTCCTCTCCAGAAGCCCATCAGGTTCCGCAGACCTCCATCCTGGAAGCTGCTCAATCAGCAAAGGCGGATTGCAATTCGCAACTCCTTCCTGGAGTCGCCCACATTCCGCAAGAGATTTCCAGTGTGTGATGCCTACCTGCAGCACCAGGCCCCTGTGAATCACACTGGGCCAGAGGATCTGCAGCCTCAGGGGGCAGAGCCCAAGGGTGAGAAGGTGGAGAAGGTGTGGGTGGGCTAGGAGGTGGACATGGCCTAGGTGCATTCAAGCTTATGGGGAGGGCTCAGTGCCAGGCACACAGGGAGCACCCACAGAGACTGGCCAGGGCCAAAGCCCAGCCTCAGACCACCCACCTACGGGACTGTCAGCGAGGAGGGCGTCCTGTGGTGGGTCCTGGGCTGTGGCTTCTCTGGAGGCGTCTGATGAGGAGTCGGAAGAAGAGCTGGAGGCGTGGGCACCTCCAGGGGTCCAGCCACCTCCATCAGCCTCTCCAGTGGCAGCTGTGGAACCGGGGCCAGCCTGGGAGGCACCAGCAGACAAGGCTGAGGCCCCACCCCCCCTGGATGAGGAGCCCACCCTGGAGCCTGCCCTGGGTGTCCCCCAGTCCCAAAGCCAAGGCCTCAAGAGAGGTAGCGATAAGAGCAGGTTCCCCATATGCCGCCACTGTATCAGGACTCCACGCAGATCCCTGTCGCCCTTAACACAGTCGGAGTCAGAGGTAACACAGGGAGGCCCAGAGTGGTTGTGTGGGGGCAAGACCACCCTTCTGACCTCTACTGAGCAGCCCAATGTCCCCTCGGTGTGTGTGTGTGTGTGTGCGTGTGTGTGTGTGTGTGTGTGTGTGTGTGTGTGTGTGTAAGGGGGGTTCCCATAGAAAGGGCCTGAGCAGGAACATGCTGAGGAGGGGTCAGAAGCCTGGTGGACCAGTCCAGTTCACACCCCTGGTCAAGGCTGGCTGGGTGGACGTGGAGTGTGGGTGGCGCCCTCTGCCCGAGGTCTATCCTGAGTCCTGGAGGTGACCCTCATTTCCCCTGGGGCAAGATCTGTGCAGACACAGGGCTGGGACTGATCTGGGAGCAGAAGGTCCAGTAGGCAAAAGTAGCACAACTAGGGCTCGGCAGGATTTGAGGCCTCTGGACTGGTTGCTGGTCACTGTCATTACAGAGCTCAAATCAGGGACATCAGAGAGTGGATGAAGACCCAGGCCCCGCCTACAGCAATGAGGCCTCTGGTGAGGATTTGGATGAAGAGCTGGAGGCGTGGGCACCTCCAGAGGTCCAGCCACCTCCATCAACCTCTCCTGTGGCAGGTGTGGAGCCAGGGCTGGCCGGGGAGAAACCTCAACCTGCAGACATGACCGAGGCCACAGCCCCCCTGGATGAGGAGCCCTTCCTGGAACCTGCCCAGGGTCCTTCCTCAGAGGAGGAGCTGCCTCCTGAAACCCCAGCAGGGCCAGCTCCAGAGCTGCTGGCCGAGACTGCTCGCCCTCTCCCCTCAGGAAATGTGGTGCCACTGCCTCTAATTGACTTTTAAATTTTATTCTTTGTAGTATTTTAGGGTCTTTTTCTCTCTCTCTGTTCTTTTTTATTCTATGCTTTGTTTCTCCCTTGTGGGGATTCAACTCCATAAATAAATAAAAATTATTATTTGTATTTTAAATGGTGTCATTCCTGAGCCTGAAGGACACTCACAATGCTGGGAAAGAATCGCCATCATCTAGTTGCAGGATGTTCCATCTTCCCAAAGGGAAACCCTGCACCAACAGTACTCACTCCGCACTCCTCCTGCCCTTAGGGACCCCTGGCCTGCTTTCTGTCTGCTCTGTTACCTGTTCTGGACGTTCCTATACATGGAATCTTAGTGCCTTTTTCTGTCTGCTCACATGTTTTTGTTTGTGTTTATCTCAAATAGCATTTTTGTTATTTGTAAGGGAAATCTCACATGGATTAGAGATCAGTTGTAAAAAAAAAAAATGCACAATAATAATAAAATAAAAAAGAAGCCCTTTCAGTAGTAAGTGTGTACATAATCCTGGGATAGAGGCTCTGTGCTCAGTGTGGCCCCAGGGCCAGAACCCAGTCAGGCAGAGGCAGGCTCTTCCTTTGCCCCACAAACAACAGGAAACATGCAGAAATCTGGGAAGAGAAACCTCAAGCTGAAAAGCATTCCTTACAAGCCAAGGCCAGAGAAAGGTGTAACCTCCCTGTGGTGCAGAGAACTCTGGAAAGGAGTTTTCTAGCGGGACAAAGGGCAGACACATGCACCTCCAATGAGGCAGTGCACAGGCCTCTCCATGTCAGAGAGGCCCACCTCCCTGATGGGGACACACCCACTGTGGACACTGGGGGCAGAGCACTGTCACCTCAGACTGGCAGGCCTCTGGGCTGGTGGTGACCACCCTGGGGACAAAGTGAGGCAGCAGAGGACCCGCAGGTCCCCTAGGGAGGAGGGGAAAGGCCACTGTCTGGGAGAACAGTGTGCAGCACCTGCCCAAGTCCCACAGGGCACACCTGCACCAGGCAGTCCTCCCCCTAGGGATTACCCACAGACATTCTTTTTTTTTTTTTTTTTTTTTTAAATACGGTTTTTACTGATTTTTAGAGAGCAAGGGGATGGATAGAGAAAAAGAAACACCGTTGAAAGAGAAACGTCAACTTCAATAGATTGTCTCCTGCATGCCTCTGCTGGTGATCAAGCCCACAACCCCGGCATGTACCCTGACCAGTAATACAACTGGTGACCTAGTTGGTGTGTTTCCCATAGAAATTCTTGCAAGGATGTACTTTTGAGACTAACCATGAATGCACTGATGGAATGGCCCGGAATTGGAGTCAATGCTAATGTACATGGAAAGGGATGGGATCCACCAATCGTGGACCTCATGGACAAGGAAAGTGGAGCAGCTGCTAAAGAGGCTGTAGGGGTCTGTATGTGCCCACAGATAAAGGCCTCAGGGGTTCTCTCATGTGAGACACATGGACAAACTGAGTCCAGGATCCCACCTGTTAGACCCCAAACATGCGTTTTTAATAGGCAGACATGCATTTGTAAAAAAAAAAAAGATTTGATACTGTATGTAGAGTATACTAAAATTCTATTAAAAACCTATAAGTACTGATAATTGAAATGAGGAAACTAGCAGGCTCAAAAATATCGAGAAATCAGTTGCATATTTTATATTCCAATAACAAACTATCAAGAAGGAAAACTATGAAGATTATGCCATTCACAACTGCATAGAAAAAGTAATAAAGTACTTAGGAATAAAATTATAAGACATGGGAGAAAGAAACTGAAGAAGATACAAATAGGTGGAGGCATATACCATGTTCATGGATAAGAACAATTAACATCATTAAATTGTTTATACTACCCACAGCAATCTATAAATTGAATGCTATTCCTAACAAGATACCAATGGTGTATTTTACAGATGAGAATATAATTTCTAGAGGTAAAAAATTTAGAAAAAGTTTATCTGGGTGGTTCTGACTCATAGTATTTAAAGAAATTATACTCAAGTTGTCAACCAGAGATATAGTCAATGAAAGGCACAACTGGGGTTAACAACTTTTTATGGTTGTTGAAAGAACTCAGTTCATTGACTCATTGATCTCACTATGGGGCTGTTTAAGTGTTCTCATACAGAAACTAGCAGCTAGATTCTCCTCGAGTGAGTGATCCAAGAAAGATCAAGGATATTCCAAAAATTTATATGGAACCACAAAGAACCACAAATCTTGAGAAAGAAAACCAAGTTGAGGAAGCATGCTACCTGTTATCAAACTATACTACAATGCCATTGTAATCAAAGCTGCATGGTACTGGCATAATAACAGACATATAGTTCAATGGAACAGAATAGAATGCCCCAAAATAAACCAATGCCCTAATGCTGAATTAATATTTTACAAAAGAGGCAGGAACATTGACTGGATAAAGACAGTCAGTTCAATAAACAGTGTTTACAAATTAGATACGTGAAAAGAAGAAATAAAGAAACCAAACCCCCGTCTTATATCATACACAAAAATAAACTTAAAATGAATTTGAGACTTAAATGTAACACTCTAAACCATAAAACCCTAGAGGAAAACATAGGCAATAAAATCCTAAACATTTTAATATTTTTTTCCGATATACCTACCCCCTTGGGTTAGTGGAATACAGAAAAAATGAACAAATAGGGCTATACCAAGCTAAAAAATTTTGCACAGCAAAGGAAACTATCAACAAAATGAAAAGACAACCCAATGAATGGGAGAACATATTTACCAATGATACCTATGAAAAGGGGTTAATTTCCAAATTTTATAAAGAACTTATATGACTCTCCTAGCCAGCATGGCTCTGTGGTTGAGCATTGACCTATGAATCAGGAAGTCAAGGTGTGATTCCCAGTCAGGGCACATGCCTGAGTTGCAGGCTTCTTTCCCAGTGTGGGGTGTGCAGGAGGCAGCTAATCAATGATTCTCTCTCATCATTGATGTTTTTATCTCTCTATCCCTCTCCATTCCTCCCTGAAATCAATAAAAAAATTATTAAAAAAATAACTTATACAGCCGGGACTGGTTTGGCTCAATGGATAGAGTGTCAGCTTGGGGACTGAAGGGTCCCGTGTTCGATTCCGGTCAAGGGCATGTACCTTGGTTGCGGGCATAACCCCGGTAGGGGGTGTGCAAGAGGCAGCTGATCGATGACTCTCTCTCATCGATGTTTCTAACTCTCTATCTCTCTCCCTTCCTCTCTGTATAAAATCAATAAAATATATAAAAAAATAACTTATACAACTCAACACCAAGAAAAACTCAAACAATCCAATTAAAAATGGGCTCAATAAATACTTCTCCAAAGAGACATATAGACATATAAAAAAGATGTTGAATGTCACTAATCAGGATAATGCAAATTAAAATCACAAAAAGCTAGCACCTTATACATGTCAGAACGACTATCATCAATAAATCAAGAAACAACAAGTGTTGGGGAGGATGTGGAGAAAAGGGAACCCTCATTCACTGTTGATGGGAATGTAGATTGGTGCAGCCACTGTGGAAAACAATATAGTTTCCTCAAAAATTAAAAATGAAACTGCCTCGCCGAAACCGGTTTGGCTCAGTGGATAGAGCATCGGCTTGGAGACTGAAAGGTCCCGGGTTCGATTCCAGTCAAGGTTGCGGGCATATCCCCAGTAGGGGGTGTGCAAGAGGCAGCTGATCAATGACTCTCTCTCAATGATGTTTCTAACTCTCTATCTCTCTCCCTTCCTCTCTGTACAAAATCAATAAAATATAAATATAAAAAAAAAGTAAAAAAAAAAGTAAAAAAAAAAAAGTAAATATAAAAAAAAAATGAAATTGCCTTATCACCCAGTGAATTCACTATGGGAATATAACTGAAGAAACCTGGAATACTATTATAATTTGAAAGAATATATGCACCCCTATGTTCATTGCAACATTATTTACAATAGCCAAGATTTGGAAGCAGCCCCAGTGCTCATCAGTAGATGAGTAGTAGATAAAAAAGCTGTTTTACATTTATAGAATGGAATACTACTCAGCTGTAAAATAGAATGAAATCTTACCTTTTGCAACAGCATGGCTGAACCTGGAGAGTATTATGCTAAGTGAAATCAGGCAGTCAAAGACAAATATCATATGATTTTACTTAGATATAGAATCTAATGAGCAAAATAAACAAAGAAAATAGAAACTGATAGCTCTCAGAGGTGTGGGGTTTAGGAGCTTGGTGAAATAGTTAAAGGATTAAGGAAAAACAAATAAACACCCTCATAGATATAAACAATAGTATGGTTATTATAAGAGGGAAAAGGAGATGGGGAAGGTAGAAGAGAATAAAGGGGGTATAAATGATGATAGAAGAAGACTTGCCTTTGGGTGGTGGACACACAATACATAAACAGATGATATATTGTAGAACTGTACACTTAAAACATATATTATTATTTTTTGTTAATCCTCACCTAAGAATATATTTCTTTAAAAGATAGTAGAAGGGAGGGGGGAGAGACAGAAAGAGAGAACCATCATTGTGAGAGAGTTACATCAATTGGTTGTCTCCTGCACTTGCCCTGACTGGTACTGGGTGAGGATGGAGCCTGCAACCAAGGAATTGAACTCTCAACTGTTCATCTATGTGTCAATGCTCTAATCACTGAGCCAAACCTGCCAGGGCAAAACCTAAATCATTTTATTAACTAGAGGCCTGGTGAATGAAATTCGTGCACGGGGAGTAGTGGGGTGGGGGTGGGGGGCACTGTGTCCCTCAGCCCAGCCTGCACCCTCTTCAATCCAGGACCCCTTGGTTTAGGCCTGATCCTAGGCCTGACATCCCTCTGGCAATCTGGGACCACTGGCTCTTAACCGTTCACCTGCCTGCCTGCCTGCCTGATTGCCTCTAACCACTCTATCTGCTTGCCTGATGCCCTTAACTGTTCCCCTGCTGGCCTGATCGCTTCTAACTGCCCTCCTCTGTCAGCCTGATCGCCCCTAACCACCTTTACCTACATCCCCACCACGATGGCTTTGTTCGGAAGGACATCTGGAAAATGTGTGGTCTAATTAGCATATTTTCTTTTTATTAGTATAGATGTCACCCCAATAAATTCAACAAAAATTTAAAAAATAAAATGCCTAGAAAATAAATAATTTTCTATCATTTTTATCTCATTCTTTCATAACTTCTATGCGGTGTGGTTTTTATTTTATTATTTTATTTTTTTATTGATATCTGAGAGGAAGGGAGAGGATAGAGAGATAGAAACATCAATGATGAGAATTACTGATCATCTGTCTCTTATACACCCTCCACTGGGGATTAAGCCTGCAACCTAGGCATGTGCCTTTGACCAGGATCAAACCCAAAACCTTTCAGTCCACTGAACCAAACTGGCTAGGCTATGTTGTGTGTGTGTGTTTTTTTTTGTTTGTTTGTTTTTTTAAGACATTTTTATTGATTTTAGAGAGTGAGGAAGGAAGAGGGAGACAGAGAGAGAAACATCAATGCAAGGGTAAAAACATTGATCCACTGCCTCCTGCACAAGCCCATCAGAGAGCAAACCTGCAACCTGGACATGTGCCCTGAACCAGTGACCTTTCAGTGTACAGGACTACACTCAACCAACTGAGCCACACTGGCCAGGAATTATGTATGTTTTATATTCTATTAATACTGAATACATGAATTATGAATAAATATACATAAATCATGGTCTATCTATATTTCCCCCTTTAAAATGCAAAGGGAATGTCTTCAAGCAGCTTGGAGGTGACTAAATGGTGAAATTAGAATTTTTTCTAAAAATGTATTTTGTCGATTTTCCACAGAGAGGAAGGGAGAGGGATAGAGAGCTATTGTAGAAACATCGATGAAAGAGAAACATCAACCAGCTGCTTCCTGCACACCCCTTACTGGGGATGTGCCCGCAACCAATGTATATGCCCTTTACCGAATCGAACCTGGGACCTTTCAGTCCACAGATCGATGCTCTAGTCACTGAGCCAAACCGCTTTTGGCAAAATCAGAATTTTTTAACTTAGCTTGATAAAACTCCAGACTCAGAGTGATCTCTGGTTGTTCATTTAAAAAACTGCCCAATAATTTGTCATCA
>NW_023425427.1:33000335-33090576 GCF_014108245.1 Pipistrellus kuhlii | reverse complement strand
TATATGACTCTCCTAGCCAGCATGGCTCTGTGGTTGAGCATTGACCTATGAATCAGGAAGTCAAGGTGTGATTCCCAGTCAGGGCACATGCCTGAGTTGCAGGCTTCTTTCCCAGTGTGGGGTGTGCAGGAGGCAGCTAATCAATGATTCTCTCTCATCATTGATGTTTTTATCTCTCTATCCCTCTCCATTCCTCCCTGAAATCAATAAAAAAAATTATTAAAAAAATAACTTATACAGCCGGGACTGGTTTGGCTCAATGGATAGAGTGTCAGCTTGGGGACTGAAGGGTCCCGTGTTCGATTCCGGTCAAGGGCATGTACCTTGGTTGCGGGCATAACCCCGGTAGGGGGTGTGCAAGAGGCAGCTGATCGATGACTCTCTCTCATCGATGTTTCTAACTCTCTATCTCTCTCCCTTCCTCTCTGTATAAAATCAATAAAATATATAAAAAAAATAACTTATACAACTCAACCCAAGAAAAACTCAAACATCCAATTAAAAATGGGCTCAATAAATACTTCTCCAAGAGACATATAGACATATAAAAAAGATGTTGAATGTCACTAATCAGGATAATGCAAATTAAAATCACAAAAAGCTAGCACCTTATACATGTCAGAACGACTATCATCAATAAATCAAGAAACAACAAGTGTTGGGGAGGATGTGGAGAAAAGGGAACCCTCATTCACTGTTGATGGGAATGTAGATTGGTGCAGCCACTGTGGAAAACAATATAGTTTCCTCAAAAATTAAAAATGAAACTGCCTCGCCGAAACTGGTTTGGCTCAGTGGATAGAGCATCGGCTTGGAGACTGAAAGGTCCCGGGTTCGATTCCAGTCAAGGTTGCGGGCATATCCCCAGTAGGGGGTGTGCAAGAGGCAGCTGATCAATGACTCTCTCTCAATGATGTTTCTAACTCTCTATCTCTCTCCCTTCCTCTCTGTACAAAATCAATAAAATATAAATATAAAAAAAAGTAAAAAAAAAGTAAAAAAAAAAAAAGTAAATATAAAAAAAAAAAAATGAAATTGCCTTATCACCCAGTGAATTCACTATGGGAATATAACTGAAGAAACCTGGAATACTATTATAATTTGAAAGAATATATGCACCCCTATGTTCATTGCAACATTATTTACAATAGCCAAGATTTGGAAGCAGCCCCAGTGCTCATCAGTAGATGAGTAGTAGATAAAAAAGCTGTTTTACATTTATAGAATGGAATACTACTCAGCTGTAAAATAGAATGAAATCTTACCTTTTGCAACAGCATGGCTGAACCTGGAGAGTATTATGCTAAGTGAAATCAGGCAGTCAAAGACAAATATCATATGATTTTACTTAGATATAGAATCTAATGAGCAAAATAAACAAAGAAAATAGAAACTGATAGCTCTCAGAGGTGTGGGGTTTAGGAGCTTGGTGAAATAGTTAAAGGATTAAGGAAAAACAAATAAACACCCTCATAGATATAAACAATAGTATGGTTATTATAAGAGGGAAAAGGAGATGGGGAAGGTAGAAGAGAATAAAGGGGGTATAAATGATGATAGAAGAAGACTTGCCTTTGGGTGGTGGACACACAATACATAAACAGATGATATATTGTAGAACTGTACACTTAAAACATATATTATTATTTTTTGTTAATCCTCACCTAAGAATATATTTCTTTAAAAGATAGTAGAAGGGAGGGGGGAGAGACAGAAAGAGAGAACCATCATTGTGAGAGAGTTACATCAATTGGTTGTCTCCTGCACTTGCCCTGACTGGTACTGGG
Organism: Pipistrellus kuhlii; assembly: GCF_014108245.1. Taxonomy (NCBI): domain Eukaryota; kingdom Metazoa; phylum Chordata; class Mammalia; order Chiroptera; family Vespertilionidae; genus Pipistrellus; species Pipistrellus kuhlii. Next base: position 33,088,789 of record NW_023425427.1, on the reverse strand, counting down.
TGAGGATGGAGCCTGCAACCAAGGAATTGAACTCTCAACTGTTCATCTATGTGTCAATGCTCTAATCACTGAGCCAAACCTGCCAGGGCAAAACCTAAATCATTTTATTAACTAGAGGCCTGGTGAATGAAATTCGTGCACGGGGAGTAGTGGGGTGGGGGTGGGGGGCACTGTGTCCCTCAGCCCAGCCTGCACCCTCTTCAATCCAGGACCCCTTGGTTTAGGCCTGATCCTAGGCCTGACATCCCTCTGGCAATCTGGGACCACTGGCTCTTAACCGTTCACCTGCCTGCCTGCCTGCCTGATTGCCTCTAACCACTCTATCTGCTTGCCTGATGCCCTTAACTGTTCCCCTGCTGGCCTGATCGCTTCTAACTGCCCTCCTCTGTCAGCCTGATCGCCCCTAACCACCTTTACCTACATCCCCACCACGATGGCTTTGTTCGGAAGGACATCTGGAAAATGTGTGGTCTAATTAGCATATTTTCTTTTTATTAGTATAGATGTCACCCCAATAAATTCAACAAAAATTTAAAAAATAAAATGCCTAGAAAATAAATAATTTTCTATCATTTTTATCTCATTCTTTCATAACTTCTATGCGGTGTGGTTTTTATTTTATTATTTTATTTTTTTATTGATATCTGAGAGGAAGGGAGAGGATAGAGAGATAGAAACATCAATGATGAGAATTACTGATCATCTGTCTCTTATACACCCTCCACTGGGGATTAAGCCTGCAACCTAGGCATGTGCCTTTGACCAGGATCAAACCCAAAACCTTTCAGTCCACTGAACCAAACTGGCTAGGCTATGTTGTGTGTGTGTGTTTTTTTTTGTTTGTTTGTTTTTTTAAGACATTTTTATTGATTTTAGAGAGTGAGGAAGGAAGAGGGAGACAGAGAGAGAAACATCAATGCAAGGGTAAAAACATTGATCCACTGCCTCCTGCACAAGCCCATCAGAGAGCAAACCTGCAACCTGGACATGTGCCCTGAACCAGTGACCTTTCAGTGTACAGGACTACACTCAACCAACTGAGCCACACTGGCCAGGAATTATGTATGTTTTATATTCTATTAATACTGAATACATGAATTATGAATAAATATACATAAATCATGGTCTATCTATATTTCCCCCTTTAAAATGCAAAGGGAATGTCTTCAAGCAGCTTGGAGGTGACTAAATGGTGAAATTAGAATTTTTTCTAAAAATGTATTTTGTCGATTTTCCACAGAGAGGAAGGGAGAGGGATAGAGAGCTATTGTAGAAACATCGATGAAAGAGAAACATCAACCAGCTGCTTCCTGCACACCCCTTACTGGGGATGTGCCCGCAACCAATGTATATGCCCTTTACCGGAATCGAACCTGGGACCTTTCAGTCCACAGATCGATGCTCTAGTCACTGAGCCAAACCGCTTTTGGCAAAATCAGAATTTTTAACTTAGCTTGATAAAACTCCAGACTCAGAGTGATCTCTGTTGTTCATTTAAAAACTGCCCAATAATTTGTCATCAATACATTGGGTTCTCCACCCATTATGGGGCAGGTGATGGTGGAATATAAATGACCTTTGGAGCATTTGAGAATCCCATAACACTGTTATAAATTCTGTGATCATATTAATTTGCACTTTCTGCACAGACAGTCCATACATCTCATCAGATTTCCAATGGATCTTTTTCCAGCAGGCTAACAATTACTGATATGGAGGTATGAGAATATGAATGATGCAAGGTATTTTTATGATAAGAAATTAATATTTGATGTGACCTTTATAAAACAATCTGTACATTTTATATGTCCAAACATGTATACCATTAAAAAAACACCTACAGAACTCAATAAATGTCTAGATGGTTAATATTCATTCTAACTGTCCAAAGGAAGGCTTCATTTGTCTCTGGAGATAGGCTTTCTACAGATAATTTCCTTCTGAAAGATTTTCTCACTAGTACTCTATTCTATGTATGTTGTCTAGACAAGAAAGAATTTTATTAATGTTGCTATTAACATGTCTTTGAGGCTTTGACACATCTTTGGGCAGTGGTACTTTAGGAATAAGAACTTGAATTCAGTGTCTAAACTTTTTTTCGTCAGAAATTGCTCAAATATTTTAACTTTTGTTTGGTAGGCCATTGTACTGTGTTTCTCTGAATGATGATATGCTTCTGTACCCATGTGATATCATATCATCTCCAAGCCCCACAGCCAAATGCCACAGTAGCAGAATATACTGTATCTATGTCTCACGCTGTTTTATCTGGTCTTATTGCAGCCTTTCACTGTTAGTTCACCTTCAGCTATTATTGGACTTACCTTTTCAGTTACTATTTCAGTCTTTCCTTTGTGGGAGACCCTTTCCTAGTTCTACTTGCACGTCATCACCCACCAGATTCTTACTTCAGGTTCCGCACACAAAAGCACAATTTGCTATTGTCTTATTTCAATCATTTTTACATGCTCATAGTTTTATGCAAATGCAAGAATAGATAAGAAGCCAGCAACATGTAAGACCAGAAGTAACACTACAATTACATTAGATGCCCCTTTAAAGAAACTGAGATAAATAATCTGCTTTTGGCAGAGGAAGAGGAGTCAGTGTCTCCATAGGTAGGGAAACGATACATTCCACAACAATATGGCTTTACTTTAGGTTTCATCACAGAGAGTGATGGATAGATGCAACAAGAGTACGAAGTTTGGGAAAGGGTTGCAAATCTCTGCATTCTGCATGGGACAAGGTTTAGTGCTGGGCAGGAAGCTTTTATCTCCCCTTCAGATAAACTCAGCTGAACAGTCACTGACTTCAGTGAGTGCTGGAATTGTGCATATTAAATTGTTTATCTTAACAGAGACATTGTAATCCAGTTGGAATTTTACTTTTATGAAGACTATTTGGTGCCTTTTGTTAACAGACTTTCTTTAAATATGGAGGGGGTGTTTAGGGATTTGCTGACAAGGTAAAAGAAGATAATAACATATAACATTTTTTGTTGGTGTGTTTGTTTAATACTTAGGACTTAGAGTTGGGGGAAATGTCTGAATCTTAAAGAGCTTGACACTTCACACTACCTATACTTTGTTGAACTACTTTAAAAATATGCCCACCTATCAGGGGCATTTGTCTTTATATAACAACTCAGTTTAATGGTATGATTTATTTACTGACTTTAATGACTGCAACCACCATTACTTGATATTCTGCAGGTCCTATAGCCTGTATCAGTGGTCGGCAAAATCATTAGTCAACAGAGCAAATATCAACAGTACGATGATTGAAATTTCTTTTGAGAGCCAAATTTTTTAAACTTAAACTTCTTCTAATGCCACTTCTTCAAAATAGACTCTCCCAGGCTGTGGTATTTTGTGGAAGAGCCACACTCAAGGGGCCAAAGAGCTGCATGTGGCTCATGAGTTTGCCAACCACGGGTCTATATCAATGTTTATTGTTTCCCTAAGAACTTAAGACCAGAATGGTGAGCTATTATTTCTAATGCTAACATAATAAATGACTATTTATCAAGGGAAGGATATAATTAAATAGTGAAAACAAGCTGGGCCACCATGGCTCAGTGGTTGAGCATCGACCTATGAACCAGGAGGTCACAGTTTAATTCCCGGTCAGGGCACATGCCTGGGTTGTGGACTCAATCTCTAGTGTGGGTTGTGCAGGAGGCAGCAGATCAATGATTTTCCCTCACCATTGATGTTTCTATCTCTCTCCCTTCCTCTCTGAAATAAATAAATAAATATGTGTTTTTAAAAATAGTGAGAGCAAAATATAATAATCTTGATTAGTGACTATTCTTTTAAAAGAATATTATTCTAATGCTAATATTACTGGTTTGAGCTGTCACAGAAGATATATATATCTTCCTTGGAATGGTCATACTATAACTTTTTATAAGTCACTGGTTTAAAAATGCACACCAATCTCATAACCTCTGTCTCCATGCACTTAACTAAATGTAATTGGCTTGAACACATGGTTGAATGGACTGCCTGTGGCCACCCATGAAGGTTAGAATCTTGGTCTCCTCACTCTCAGTCAGTACACCCTCTAGTCTACTACACTGTTTCCCTTAACATAAAATAAAAAAGTCTCAGAGCTCATGTTCTTTAGCTCAGTAATAGCCATCAATGCCCAAGAAATGGGCCCAGCGCCATTCGTTACATGCTATCAAATTTATTTTCACAGACTTTGGCTTTCAAAGTATTCTAACTACTCTCAGAACAAAATGTATTTTATATCATGACCCAATATACACACTCTTAGGTACATAGTGCACTGTATCAGTCAGGGTCCAACCAGGAAAACAGAAGGAATTTAATCTAGGGAATTGGTTACACAGGTGACAGAAGAGCTGAGAATATGGAACTGAGAGTATACTCCTAAACCTGAGGAACCAAGGGATGAGGCAGAGCTTAGCAGAGCCCAGAGGCCAGGCTCTCCTAATGAATCTGAAGTCATGATGGTTCTCAGCGTTAGAGCCAAGGTAGAGAAACAGCTGTTGCTAGAGATGAAGCTATAAGCAGAAAGAGAAGGGGAAAATACCCTGCCTTCTCCTTCCCTCCTGTTCTTCAGTTGTCCTGTCTCTAGCCAGTGCCTCGCAGGAGCTGACTGCAGCTGACACAGGAGCCTGGGAATTACAGCCCATGCAGGTCATTCCCACTTAGGGTTGAGCAGAAGAGGAGGAGAAGATCTGAGGGACAACAAACACAGTAACTAAAACAAAGTTTCCTAAAACAGTACTTACTCTTACTAAGGGCAATGCCTTCTATTCTATTTCTTTTTTTATATTGCCCGCCCCATGACTCATAATTCACCATGAGTTGAAAAATAGTCTTTGGGCCAATAGGAGATGCACTTTTAGGAGTTTATGGATTATATAAGTTTTAGTAAAATAAAAATTTCCATTGGGTGCCATACCTGGACCATCTTTTTAATAATGGATATAATAATATATTAGTAACATATAAATATATATAAAATTGCATATGCAATAGTTTTAGACTTTTAGAAATCTAGTAAAATAGACATACTTCCCTAATTCAAATTAGTAATGAGAAAATTTTAGTTCATGACTATATTTTTGCATATCAGGTCACGTATAAATCTACAAAATTTCCCACCTTTGTGAGAGTTTAGACTATGAAATTTTGCTAGTAATACTTCTAGGGCCCAAGGTTTTAGTAGGCTCATGATGGATTTGTTTGTTACTAGCCACCTACAAGTATATAGTTACTGGCCTATGCTAATTAGTGTATTCAGGGTATTTTTGAAAGCTGGATAAAACCTTTTAGATACTGTCTCTCCTTCTGATATTCTGTTAACATAAACATTGAAAGCAAAGATCAGTTAAGCCACTTATAACCTAAACACCATTTTTTTTTTTTTTTTAGGATTGAACAATCCTAATAAATAAAAAGCCAGGGACCATCATGATTGAAACCACCAGATGGATGACCAAACACAGACTGTATGGGGTGGCAAGGCTGGCAGGGGATTAGTGAGGGACGACCAAACGACTGAATAGCAGGCTGAGTGGGGTGACCAGACTGCCAGGGGACAGTTGGGGTTGACTAGGCTGGTGCGGGGGAGGAGGGTGGTAGTAAGGGGAGACTAGGCCAGCAGAGAGGGGGGCAGTTAGGAGTGATCATGCAGGCAGGCAGGTGAGCAGTTAGGAGCTACCCTGTTTCCCTGAAAATAAGACAGTGTCTTATATTAATTTTTTCTCCCAAAGTTGCGCTAGGTCTTATTTCCAGGGGATCTTTCCAAGTGCTAGGTCTTATATTTGGAGGATGTCTTATTTTTGGGGAAACATGGTAGTGATTCTGGATTGTGAGAGGGAAGTTAGACTGCCAGTTTTGGGCCTAAACCAGCAGTCAGATTAGAGAGGGTGCAGGCTGGGATGAGGGAAATTTTGTGCACCAGGCCGCTAGTGTATATATAACATTACACTTTTAATCAATGTTCTACTAAATGATCACAACTTTCACTCTCTCCTGAATAACATCCACCACGCCCCAATCCAGGAAAAATTTCCCCCTGTAGTGATAGATACATTAGCAAACTTAAACAGCATTGCTATATATATATGATATCTTATACAAATGCTGCTAATATTGAAATAGGAAAGCTCTTGTCAAGTAAAACTGAGTGACATTGCCATCAAAATTTGTACATTTAGACAATTTATATAGTATTGGGAAACAGAGAAAGTAAATATAAGGAAATACTACTGCAGGGCTCAGTAACAAGAGGAAGTTTGTTGGCCATCATCAAGGGAAAATTTAGGTGTGTAACTTCCCTCTTCTGCAGATGGGTTCTGCCCTGGAAAAGTCATGTAACCTTACCTTGTTAATCCTTTAAACTACACTGATAAAATGGGGAAATTTGTGCAAATAATTTCTGATTCCTTCTATCTTAAATGGTTTGTCTCAGTTTCCTCATTTATAAAATGGGATAATATAATAATGGTACCCAACACAAGGTACTGCTATGAGAATTATGAAAGACAAAAGATATAATACATATATCATGGTGCCAATACAGAGGAAATATTCAAAAAATAAAGCTACTATTATTTTTTTTCAGCTCCATCAGTCCACGAAATTGCACACATTGGCTTTTATCAGTCTTCATTTTTTTGTTTGTTTTGTTTTAACTCTCAGAAGTCAACTACTTTATAAAGTTTTAACTTGCATTGGTCTCCTTGTCTTAACAAGCCCTAACACTTCTTCTCAGGCAAATGATGTTCAATCCCTTCCCTGGACTTCATTTCCTCCTCCTCTTCTGCACCCTTTTGGGCAGATCCTCAAGGCTCAAGTCTTCTTGCTCAGCCCTTGCTCAGTCACTTTCATGGCTTATAAAACAGGGTATTAAATCTTCACTACTTTCCCAAAATTTAATATAATTCTAGCTGCCACAAAGCCATCCATATTTGAATGGTTTTTCTTTTGTTTTGATATATCTAAAGCATAATTGGCTACTGTGTATAAATTAGTGAAAAAATTATATATTCCACTGAAATGGAATATTATTCAGCAATAAAAAAGAATGAAATCTTGCCATTTATGACAGCATGGATGGACCTAGAGGGTATTATGCTGAGTGAAATAAGTCATACAGATAAAGTAAAATGCCATATAATTTCACTCATATGTGGAACCTAAAAAACACACACCAAAACAAATGAATAAACAAGACAGAATGGAAACCGAACCATAATTATAGAGCTAATGGTTGCCAAAGGGAATAGAGAGATGGGAATAAAAAAACAAAACAAAACAAAACAAAACAAAACACACAACTATCCATAACTCTCTCCAACCTAACCAAAAACCAATAATTTAGTTGTAGTTCTTAGTCTTTCCCATTGCATATGTTTTCTGCCATTGTAATAACAGTTTACAATTCTAATTGTATCTTGCTCACAATTCTAATTATTCCATAGTGATTTTCCATGTTGAAAAAGCTTTCATAATAGATTATTGTTTTACTATTATTTTTGTTTCTAGTAATTCTCTCCTCCAGTTCATTCTACATACCTGGATGACTTTAATCTTATCCACAGCACGGCTTTATGCATCTTTCACGTGCTGAAGAATCTTGGGTGATTCCTTATTGTTCAAAAAATGAAGCGCAGGCACCTTAGTTAAGGTCAAATGCCCCACTCAAGCAGTAGCCTATCTTTTCCAGCCCCATGCCTTTCCTTCAGCCAAGCTGTATGACTTATGATCCCATAATAAAAAATGATAATAGCCCCAGCACCTTCCTTCAAGCCATTCTGTCTACCTACAAAGCTCACTTTTCCTTTGAATCTTTTTCTTTTTCATTTTTTTCCACTGATAATTTATTTTTTATTTTTTTATTATTATTTTAAAAACTATATTTTATTGATTTTTTTTTACAGAGAGAAAGGGAGAGAGAGATAGAGAGCTAGAAACGTCGATGAGAAAGAAACATCGACCAGCTGCCTCTTGTACCCCCTCACTGGGGATGTGCCCGCAACCAATGTAGGTCTAGTAATAATTAATGTCGTTTTCTAATACTTTTTTTAAATTGAATTTATTTAAACAATACAACAAAATTTAATCAACAATATAGTTGCCGTTGTTTTCTACTACTTGTGCCCAACGCTCAGGAAGCCTTTTAATCCCTCTGTTGTAAAATTCTTGTGATTTTGATGCAAAAAATTCGGTCAATGCATTTTTGAGGCATTCTTCATTATTAAATTTTTTTCCAAGAAGAAAGTTTTGCAAAGAACGAAAAAAATGGTAATCGGAAGGGGCAATATCAGGAGAATATGCAGGTTGAGGGAGAACTTCCCATTCCAACTGGCGCAGTTTTTCAGCAGTGATTCTTGCAGTATGTGGTCGTGTGTTATCGTGGTGAAGAATTACGCCCTTCCGATTAATCAGTGCGGGTTCTTTTTCTCTTTTTGGTTAGATGGTAAAAGTTCATAATGAAGAATTCCTTTAAAATTCCACCAAACACACAACATCACTTTTTTCGCATGCAAGTCAGGTTTTGGCGTGGGCTGCGGAGCCTCATTTTTGTCCAACCATTGAGGCCGCCTTTTCAAATTAACATACAGCACCCATTCTTCATCTCCGATAACAATTTGCTCTAACAATGGCAAACGGTTTTGATGAGAGAGGAGCGAACTGCAAATTGTGACTCTTTGATTATGGTTGTTGTCGGTCAACTCATGAGGAACCCATTTTCCAAACTTTTGGACTTTGCCAAGTGCACGCAATTGATTGGAAATTGTTTTTTGTGAACAATTTAAAGTTGTCGCAAGCTCTTGTTGGGTAATTTGAGGATTTTGCACCAAAAGAGCTTGAAGAGCTTCTTGATCAAAATTGGATACACGGCCTTGACCACTCTTGTCATCTAACGAAAAATTTCCCTCGCGAAATTTCTCAAACCAACGCTGGCATTTTCTGGCGCTAACTGCATCTTGACCAAGAGCACTACAGATGTTTTTTGCAGCCTCACTTGCTTTTCTTCCTAATTGGAACTCGTAAAGCATGCAGTGCCGAATATGCTCTTCATCCGCCATCTTCTTAGCCCTAGTTTTGCAACAAAAACCAAACCAAACACAAACTTTTTCAAGCAAAACTTGTTAATTGCACTTCACACGTTTTGTAGATACCACGTGTTTGAAGGTTATGTCAATACAAGTCAACGCCAAGCAAGATTTTAAACGAATGTTTAAACACGACATTAATTATTACTAGACCCGATACATGCCCTTGACCGGAATCGAACCCATGACCCCTCAGTCCACAGACCAACGCTCCACCACTGAGCTAAACCGGTTTCGGCTGACAATTTATTTTTTAAAATTCAGTTTAATTTTCCCCCCTCATCATCTTTTATTCCTCTGTGCCCGCTACCACCTCCACCCATCATCACAATCACCACACTGTTGTCCCTTTGACTCTGGCTCAGAAGCTATTTCCTTCCCTAGAGAAGCTTCTCTAGCTTTCCTACTCATCATGGTTACTCTCTTTTCTCTGTTGAACATTTTCTACTTGTTGCCTGAACTACTTGTTGGCCAAATTCTAGGCTGATACCTTATACCTCTCTCTGTCCTCGTGGCTCAGCACAAAGAACATGCTCAATAAACACTTATTATTGATGATTATGATGCCCATTGTCAGCACAGCTGTTCTGCTTTCTACAATAATAAGGACAGCAATATGGGAGCATTTGGGAGGAAATTCACTCTAGTCCTCCTTAAATACTGCCAAAAGTCCCAAGAGATTTACATACATTCTATTCCAATAGCAAAGGCATAATCAAAGTTTGGAAAAAAGGAAAGGAAGGAAAGAAGAAAGGAAATGATCAAGGATTATTTTGCATTTTCACCTAATCTGTTTTTAAAAATATATATATTTTATTGATTTTACATAGAGAGGAATTGAAAGGGATAGAGAGTTAGAAACGTCGATGAGAGAGAAACATCGACCAGCTGCCTCTTGCACACCCCCTACTGGGGATGTGCCTGCAACCAAGGTACATGCCCTTCACCGGAATAGAACCCAGGACCTTTCAGTCCACAGGCCGACACTCTATCCACTGGGCCAACCTGGTTTCGGCTCACCTAATCTGTTTTATGATATAGCAGAGATAAATGTGAATCATCCTGTAAATCAACTGAACAGGGGAATGACCAGTGGGGGTAGGGCCGGTGAGCAGGCGGTGCCAGGCCAGCCAAGGTGCATGCCAGCTGGCCGAGGTGGGGAGGATGTTGATGGGAGAGTGGGGGGCGGTTTCCAGCAGCAGCAGAGGGGCGATGGGCAGGGGGTGGTGGTGGCACTGTCCTCTGATAGGCCAATCCAGTCACTTCCCTCAGTAGGACATCCCCTGAGGACTCCTGGACTGTGAGAGGGCGCAGGCTGGGCTGAGGGACCCCCACCCTAGTGCACGAATTTTCATGCACCGGGCCTCTAGTCTGTATTATAAAATGCCTTGAGACTCGTAGCTCAAATAGTGGGTAATAGAACAGTCTAAATAAGAACCTTAGGCTTTGTAAGTCAAGTCAGTGCACTTTAGTCATATCATAAAAAGTAGGTGTGACGGTTAAAAGCTTGGGCTCTCAAGTGGTACTGCCTAGCATACAGTTTTAACCCTACCAACTACTGGCTGTGCTATCATGAAAGTTTTACCTAACTTTCCTGTGTCCAGTTTCCCCAACCTGTGAAAGAAGGACAACAGCAGTGACATTCTAGAAAATATTTAACAACTGGCTCTCCTTTTCTTTTCAAAGCCCTGATTTGTATCATATGTCGGTATCCTATAGTGGCTCATTTCAAGCTACCAACAGGCTCATAAAATGCTTGCCAATTTGATAATGGATTCTGACAGGGTACCTTCCTTGTAGGGTTGTTGTGAAGATTAGATAAGTTAACATATGCTAAACACTTAGAACTGGCCATGGAACATCATATACTTAGTTTGATGAATATTAGCTATTTTTTATACCATTTTAGCTTGTCTTCTAAAATGGGGGATAGAAATAGCAAGTACTATTAAAAAAAGGAGTTGCCTTGATTTTAATTCATTGCAACCTCTTCCTAATGACATGTTTTATGTTCATTACCACCAAACAACCTCATCAACTTTTTAAAAAATTTCCTTTCCTTTTCCTTAATTCATCTTTTTTTGGGAGCATTCTACGAATCAGAAGACTGGTTAAAAGCCACATACCAGAAAATAAAAGAGGTTATAAAAAGTAAGGATAAACCCATCTGAAAAATTTTCCCTGAATACTCATTTTAAGAAAGGCTTAAGTACTTAAACAAGTAGATATGAAAGTTTATTTGGATGCAATAACTTACTGCCTGTTAATGGAGAGGAATATGAATTGTATTCCCTAAAAATAATTTTATTCCCTGATGTTCTTCCTCATACAAAATAAATAAGAATTTATATTTTAAAATACCCCCAAATATATGACTCTGAACAGTATGACTTTCTGCTTTTTTACTTCTGTGGATATTTCCATGACTTCCATTTATAAAATCTTCTGGGTATTTCATCAAAATTAACACTCGAGCAATACATATAGAAAACAGATTGGCTTCAAACTATAAACCAAAAGAAGACCAGCCAACAGCTCTGTTCATCAGCTGGGACTCCCAGACCCCAGCATTTTTCTCTAGGATGTCTTAATTTTGCTTAGCTGTTTTGTTACTCTCTCCTTTACAACTTCTGAATCCCTCATTTACTTCTCCCACGCATAGAATGATTTTTAATTTTACTTTTGCAAATTTTATTCCCTTCTTAGTAGTTTTCTCCAGTTGCTATTCATTTGTTATTTCTCTCCCAAATGCTCTGCCTAAAGTCAGCTTCAGCTAAGGAAATCTCTCTGAGGAAGAGCTTCCTTTCGCTGTTGGAGGAACTCAGGAGAGAGAGAAACACTGAGGCTACAATCGATGTGAGTGCCCACTTGAACGGTTCCTATTTTGAGAAAAAGCAAGTTCCTTCCAATCTTTTGCCTACCATTTCTCTGCTTCCCCCAGCACGTGGCAACCACCCTTCTACTTTCCCTCTCTCTAGATATGATTATCCTAGGTACCTCACATAGGAGGAATCATAGAGCATTTGCCATTTTGGGAATGGCTTATTTCACTTAACCTAATGACCTTAAACTTCATTCATGCATTTAATAGGATTTCCTTCCTTTTCAAAGCTGAATAATATTCCATTGCATGTACCTACTAGATTCTGAATATTTGTTTATCTATTGATAGACAATTGGGTGGCTTCCACTTTTTGGCTATAATAATTCCACTAGGAACATAGATATGCAAATATATGCTCCATCCCCTATTTTCAATTCTTCTACACTCATAAATGGAATTGCTGAAACATATGGTAATTCTATTTTTTAATTTTTTGAGGAACCACCATGCTATTTTCATTAACCATATGTTTTCTTTTGTGTACCATTTTATGTTGCTCCCAACAGTGCACACGAGTTACAATTTCTCCACATCCTAGCCTGCTCTTGTTATTTTCTGGGGTTTTCATTATTTATAATTACTGATCTTCATTAAAAGCATGTATGTTATTGAACAAAAGCTATAAATATTGAATTTCTGTCATACACCATCTTGATCCCATGTTCATTGTTTTCAAAATTCATTGAATTATGGTTTTTCCATTGCTCTCATTTTTGTGCTAAAATAAGGGCTGTGTTCCAAGATGAGACCAGAGACTTAAGGGCCTACTTAAATTCTGTGACATGCTTGTTAAAAGGTGTCTCTCCTTGATCAACCAAAGGACTTGTATGCATGCATATAAGTATAACCAATGGACACAAGACACTGGGGGGGGTGAGGGCGTGTATGTGAGTACGGGGCAATGGGAAGATATGTACACAGGTAATACCTTAATAAAAAATGGAAGGAAAAAAAAGGTCTCTCTCCCCACTTTTTTACCAACATCCAAATTATGGGGATGCCAGAAGAAGAGAGAGAGCAAGATACTGAAAGCCTATTTGAAGAAATGATAGAAAACTTCTCCTATTTGGTGAAAGAAATAGAATTATAAGTCTAAGTAGCACAGAAAACCCCAAACAAGAGGAATCCAAAGAGGACCACACCAAGAAACATCATAATTAAAATGTCAAGGGAAAAAGACAAAGTGAGAATATTAAAAGCATCAAGAGAAACACAGTTAAGTTACCCACAAGGGAGTGCCCATAGGTCTGTCAGCTGATTTCTCAATATAAGCTATTCAGGCCAGAAGGGAGTGGTAAGAAATATTAAAAGTGATGAATAATAAGAACCTACAACCAAGATTACTCTACCCAGAAAAGCTATAATTTAGAATTGAAGGTCAGATAAAGAGCTTCACAGACAAGAAAAAGCTAAAGGGGTTCACCACCAAACCAGTATTATGTGAAATGCTGAAGGGCATTCTCTAAGAAGAGGAAGAAGAAAAAATAAAGATAAAAAATATGAACAACCAATTGAAAACAAATACATATCTATCAACAATTGAATCTAAAAATCAAATGAATAAAAATCTGATGAACAGAATAAACTGGTGTTTATTATAGACCCAGGGGCATGGAAATGAAATTGACTTAGGGGGAAGAGGTGTGGGGAAGTACGGGAAGAGATTAGACAATGATCTTTATGCACATACGCATTACCTATGGACACAGGCAATAGGGTGGTGAGGGCCTGGGGTGGGGTGGGAACTGGATGAAGGAAGCTATGGGGGGGAAAAAGATGGACATCTATGATAATGTCAACAATAAAGACAAATAGATAAATAGTCAAAGAAATGAATAGACATTTCCTCAGAGAAGATAAAGAAACTGCAATAAGCAAAGGAAAATGATATTACATTAGACATTAAGGAAATGCAAATCAATGAGATACCACTTCATACTCACTAGGATGGCAATAATAATAATAATAATAAGAAGAAGAATAAGAATAATTTTATAAAAACACAGAAAATAACAAGTGTTAGTGAGGATGTGGAGAAATAATTGGAACCCTCAGATATTGCTGGTGGGATTGTAAATGGTATAACTTCTATGGAAAACAGTTTGGTAGTTCCTCAATCAACTAAATACACAGTTATTATATGACTTGGCAATTCCTTTCCAAAGTAATATATCCAAACAAATTAAAAGCAGGTATTCAAACAAAAACTTGTACATGAAAGTTCATAACAACACTGTTTATGATAGTCAAAAGATAGAAGCAACCTAAATGTCTATGAGCAGAAGATTGGATAAACAAAATGTGATAGACTAGTATCGATAACATTCACCCATAAAAATGAAGAACATATCTATGCATCACATGGATAAACCTTGAAAACATTAGGCTAAGTAACAGAAGCCAAGCACAAAGAGCTACATATTGTATTATTCTATTTATATGAAATGTCCCCTATAGGAAAATCTATAGAGAAAGAAAGCAGATTAATGGTTGCCAGGGGCTGGAGAGAGGGAGAGTGGGTTTGACAGTTAATAGGTATGGGGCTTCCTTTAGGGGTAATGAAAATATTCTGAAATTTGATAATGCTGATTATTGCACAACACTGTGAATATAATAAACACCACTGAGTTATATGCTTTAAGATAGTACATTCTTTGTTACATCAATTTTACCTCATTAAAAAAAAAAAAGCACTTATCGGTGAAGGCATTGTTCACTATTTATGGGATAGAAGTAGTAGTGGGTGTAGGGCTGTAGTCTTCCTGGACTCTGAGGTCCTCAAGGGACTGACAAGTAAAATAATACCAGAATGAAGGTGCTCTAACATATTCAAAGCTGCTTGGGGGCCAACACCACCTGGGATAATAATGGTAGAGCTTTCCAACAGTCTTAGTAGAGGATTAATTCATTAACATTTTTTTTAGTGCCCCTTTTATATCTGACATTATGCTGGGTTAAGAATTCAATAAAAGACAAAAACAGATGCTCTCCAGCTCTCATGAAGCTTGCTTTTAGGGCAGAGACAGACATTAATTACAACTACCTGCAGATTGAGGTAGGTGCTATGAGGAAAGGAACACCATTCTGTGAGAGTGCAGAATAAAAAGAGTTAACCCTGATCAGAGGTCAGGGAAGACTTCCTTCTGAGAATATTTCTTGAACTGAGCTCTGTGGACTGGATAGGAGAGGTGAGAAAGTTGTCTAAGAAGAGGGACCAGAATGTGTAAAATCTATAGCAGGAGGAAACATAACACTCATGAAAAAGGTCACTGTGGTTGATACCTGCTGCATAAGGGGGAGACGAGGCTGGAGAGTCAAGTGGGGTCTGTTAGGGTCTCCTCTATATATGTCCTGGTAAAGACCATATTCTTTATCCTATGGGTATGGTAACTAGGTAGAGAGAAGGTAGGAGATGGTTACCTTGGTCCTGACAGTCAAGAAGAGATTGGAGAGGGGGACGAGTGAATGTGGAGACTAGTTAGGAACCTATTGCAGTTATATGCGGGGATAACTTCCGAGGTAGAGATAGAGATAAAGATGGAGTGAAACAGAGTTAGACCTATAGAATAAGATGGAGTTAGGCAGGAAAAGAAAACGGCCAAGGCAGACTGACCCCTGCACAAAAACATAAAGGTATTAAAACATGAAGAAAAAGCTGGGGAGGCATACAAGAGTAGATCACTATGTAGAACTGATAGAAAGGTGTAGAGGCAGGAGCCAGGGGAAATGGAGAAATCTATAGAAATCATATCACCATGGCATTCATTGGCAAGTATAGGTCTGATCTTGTTGGATGTGGAAAACTGAAGCATTTAAGTTGAGAAATGTGACTGTCAGATTCATGTTTTACAAAGATCATTACTGGGCACTAGAGAATGAATTTAAGGGAAATAAAGGTAAGGTGCTCCTGAAGTTAAACAAGGAAACTGATGAAGAGGCTGTTACTACTGCTGGACATGAGAACTGCCTGAGTGCCTGTACCACACGGTGTCATAATGGAGAAATGGGTTGGATGTAAGGCTATTTCTGAGATACAATCAATTGATAATCATAATGGTCATGATTTGCTAAGCCCGTAGTACATCTTCTTTCATACATTCTCATGGATTCTTGCCAGTTTAGGGCAGTGGCCCAAAACAAAAGATGCCATTGGAACAGTTTCTGACAGTATTTTGCTTTTAGATTTCTTCCCATTTTGATGTGATATGGTCAACCATCTAAACTACAAGTTCGAGAAGGTGAGGGATCACATTTTACACTGTATTTCATGTCCCACCCCCATTGCTATATTTGCTTCAAAAAAGAGTTTAATAAATACTTGAATAAACGAGTACATAAATTTAAAAGGCCAATTTCCAAGTTCATCTGCCACACTACTAACATTAGGGGAAAATATAAACGTATTAAATACTTACAGAATCTGAAGTCCTTCCTGGTAAACTTACTGATATTTCAATTAACTTTTTAGACAAAATGTTGTCCTTTACTGCTTGTGTTGCATAAGAATCTGTCCCATTTATCATCAAGGCATATTGGTCTTGATTGGTATTTTACTGTCAAACCTGTTGTATGTGCATAGGTTAGTATGTGATTTATATGAGTCTGAATGAAACTATCTCAGGTTCAAAATACCTATGAAGAGAATATCTCACCAACAGCCACGTAATATGAATGCAAAATTTTCCCTGAACTTGTACAAATTGTGTTAACTCCATCTCCAGAGTTCTTCAACACAATGAAGGATTTCCTTGTTTTCTCCCAAAGGACCTGGCTTGTCTGAAATAAATTCTATTAATCAGATCTCCTATATTGAAGGACATAAGCAGATCCCATTGGAAAAACTGGTTCTGAGAACTCTTGCTCAGAAAACTTTCCTCTCAGAAAACTTTAGTTAAGACATCATACCCAATAATTGAAGCTCTGAACATATTTGGGATGTGAAGAAAGCAATTAAACTGGTAATTCAGAGCTTAGGACTTACATTACTAGTGTTTAAGACTTAATAAAGGCTTTAGCAAAGAACAATTAGATAAAGTCTCTGAAAAAAATCAAAGAAAAAAGTTTGATATGTGAATACTAAATTGTGCGTGTGTGTGTGTGTGTGTGTGTGTGTGTGATATTTAGAATTAATTTGTGTAATCTAAGAGCAAAATGATAATCTTTTTTGCTTATTGAATTTATTGGAGTTACACTGGTCAATAAAATTACACTATGTTTCAAATATACAATTCTATAATACATCATCTGCATATTGCATTATGTGCTCACCATCCAAAGTCTAGTCTTCTGTCACCATTTACCCTCTTCACCTTGTCTCCACTTCCCTTTCCTTCTGATAATCTCCATACTGTTGTGTCCATGATTGTTTTTTTGTTTTTTTTACTTAATTTCTTCACTTATTTCACCCAGCTTCCACAGGACCCCTCCCTCTGACAGCTGTCAGTCTGTTCTCTGTATCTATGGGTTTCTTTATATTTTGTTTCTTTATTTTGTTCATTAGATCCCACATATAAGTGAAATCTAATAGATCATTTCATTCCGTGACATAAATCTACTCTGAAGTTATCGCCTTTCCTGTTGGAGATTTAATAGAAGTAGAAAGAAATGGGAGAAGATGGTGGGAGAAACTGACAAGAAAGGAGTAAGAAGGAAAAATAAGGTTCAGAGAATATGTGGAGATGTATGGAATATTGTGGGGCTAGAATTCTCCATCTGTCTCTCCAATTTACTTTTTCTTCTTCTGTGCCCGGCTTTGTGTCCCAAAGGAGGTGGAAAGTTGTTCCTGAACTGCATTAGTAAGGTCCTTTGTTTTTCATCTTCCAGTTTTCTTCTGTCTAGCAGCTAAAAATCTGATGCATCAGCAGAGCTCTGTGTGTGTGTGGGAGGGGAGGGAGGAGGAGGGCGGGAGAAAGCAGGCAGGGGGTGGGGAGGAGGGAATGAGGTCAGGGTGCCCATTCCCCTGTTGAACTTCCAATTGGCTGAATATCTCCGCCTCAGGCCACAGTTCTTTTCTGGGACGGGGGTCATTTCTATGGCTAGTTTCCTAGGCCAGAATACCTGCTCCTTTCCCTCTCTCAGATCCACAGGTACTAGTGGCTCTCCACTATTGCCAGCCTTAGGACCTTTCACCATACTCTGGGGATTTCCCTGAATCTTACCTATATCTTTGTAAATGTCCCCCCATTAATATGCCTCAAGTTCCATTTGTTTTTTGTTTTTTTAAATCTTTTTAAACTTTGCAATTACAGTTGACATACAATATTATATTAGTTTCAAGTGCACACTCCAATAATTAGATATTACATAACTTACTAAGTGGTTATTCAATTATCACACCCCTCTGACATCATACATAGTTTTAGAATGTTATTACTATATTCCCTATGCTATACTTTACATCTCCATGACTATTGTGTAACTACCAATCTTCTCAGTCCCTTCACCTTGTTCACTCACCCTCCCAAACTCCCTCCTATCTGGCAACCATCAAAATGTTCTCCTTGGATTCTAAATCATAATTTTGCAGGGTAAACTTGATTGTAGGTCCTTGCTTTTCATCACTTTGAATATTTCTTGCCATTCCCTTCTGGTCTGCAAAGTTTCTGTTAAGAAATCAGCTGACAGTGTTATGGCAGCTCCCTTTAAGTAAGTAACTACTTTTCTCATGTTGCTTTTAAGAGTCTCTCTTTGTCTTTAACTCTTGGCATTTTAATTATGATGTGTCTTAGTGGGGGTCTTTCGGGTTCCTCTTGCTTGGGGCTCTCTTCTTAGACTTGTATTTCTATTTCCTTCGCCAGGTAGGAAGTTTTCTGTACTTATTTTTTCACACAGGCTTTCAATTTCTGGACCTCTCATCTCCTTCTGGCACTCCCCTCCCCCCATGATGTGAATGTTGGTATGCTTGAAGTTGTCTCAGAGGCTCCCTACACTATCTTCACTTGGGGGGAATTCTTTTTCTTTTTTCTTCTTTTATTATGTTTTTTGCTTCCTTATATTCCAAATCACTGATTTGATTCTCAGCTTCATCTACTCTGTGGTTGATTCTCTGTCAATTATTTTTCATTTCAGTTAGTGTAGCCTCCATTTTTGACTGGTTCTTTTTTATGGTTTCTCTTTTTCATGCTGAAGTTAAATTTCTCACTAAGTTCCTTGAGTATTATTATAACCATTGTTTTAAACTTGGTATCTGATAATTTGCTTGCCTCCATTTCATTTAGTTCTTTTTCTGGAAAATTTTCCTGTTCTTTCATTTGGGACCTGTTCCTTTGTCTTCATGTTTGGGTTGCTTCCCCATGTTAGTTTCTATGTATTAAAGAGAACTGCTACATCTTTTGGACTTAGTAGAGTGGTCTTGTGTAGTAGGTGTCCTGTAGGGCCTAGTGGTGCGGCCTTCTCAGTCACCCAGGCTGGTCACTCCAGGTACAGTCTTGTGTGGGCTGTGGGTACTATCCTATTGTAGTTGTGTCTTTAGTGCTATTGACATCACTGGGAGGGATTGACCCCCCAGGATAATTGGCTGTGAGGACCAGCTGTGACTATAGTAGAGGAGCTGCTGTGCAGGAGCCAATTCTTTGGAGAAGGGCTTGCTTTAGTGGGACTTTGGTGCTCTTCCAGTCCGCCCCTGGAGTGTATCACTTGTGGAGGTGGTAGAGATGTAATCCAGTGTGGTCCTAAGCTTCCCACTGGGTGCACTAGCTCTGGGGCCTCCTGGGAGATGCAAGGTCAGCCACTGCCTGTGCCCTGCCTGGGACCACTGGGCACAAGCTACAGAGCAGTTGGTGGATGGCTGCTACTTGTGCTGCTCTTGGAGGTGCCCAGGAGAAGCCAAATAGTAAACCAAGGTCAGCTGAAGCTAGTGTCTGGCCTGGGGCCACTTAGCAGGAGATATGGGGTATGCAGAGACCATATGCTGCTTTTTTGAGAGATTTTAGGGAAGTCTAAAGCTGAGGGCAAGAGAGGCTATTTTTCTAGAAAAGCCACTGGAAGTGGCTTGGGAGGGCATGCAAGTTCGGTGGGGAAAGATCTCAGGCAATCACTAGGGTGGGACAAACAGTGTGAACCAGGTTAATGGAGACTTCGATATGGTGCCTGCCTGCTGGTTCTGTGGTGGGGATGTCTCAGAAAAGAAATAATAATCACTGCCAGCACTTTAGTCTGTTAGAAAGCTGATAACTGACACTCACCCCCAGCTCTCACTCTAATGCCAGACAATCAGTTGCTCCCTGTTTTGCTCCTGGTTCCTTTTAAGCTTCTGCCCCAGTGTACTGGAGCTCAGAGAGAGTCTGAATAAGCCCATGCCCGGGCCCTTTAAGAGGAGCTGCTGGGACTCCCACAGCCTCTATGTCACTTAGCCACAATCCCCACAGGTTTTTATAGCCAGAAGTTATAAAGGATTTTTCTTCCTGGCTCTGGAATCCTGGGCTGGGTGACCTGTTGTGGGGCTGGGACCCTCTTTACTCCTCAGGAGGGATCTTTGCAGTTGAGATATTCCTCACAATTTTTATTCACCATACATGAGTGTGGGACCAGCCCGTTCCATGTTTCCCTATCCTTTCTACCAGTCTCGATAAGGCTTCTTTAAATTCCTAGTTGTAGGACGTCCATTCAGCTAGATTTCAGGTGGTTCTGAATGATCATTATTCTGTAGTTAGTTGCAATTTTTATGCAGTTGTAAACAGAGTCAAGTACTACATTTACCTAAGTTACCATCTTGACCAGAAGTTCAAGTTCCATTTGAATGTACCTATCAGCTTCTTGCTGGGATCTTTGACTGCTAATATAATTGTCCTTTAAAAATAAGTGTTCCACTCAACTCTGAGAAGATGATCTTGGGAAATCCCAAGGAGATAGAGTAACAATTTTTACTGGCCTTTTTCCTTGGCCTTAGTAATGAAAAAGTGAATGGATGTTTAAAATATAATCTGTAGTTAATTATTGATGGGATAATGTTTCTTTTCTTAGTACACACTCTCCTCTGGTAAGCCCAGATCTCCAATTAACTATAAAAAATTATGAAACTACTTTATGAATTAAGTTTTGAGCATTCTAAGTTTGAGATGCCTGAGGGAGATCTAGTAATAATAGTTTCTAAGTGTTCAAAGATGAAATTGTTTGCCACTGGAGACAGTGAGTTCCACATTGTAGGAGTGTTTAAGCAGAAGCTGGAAAAGCAATGGATTGGTTGTTGAACTTGCTGACTTAACGGATCTTCTCCAATGTGTACTTTTAAGATTCTTTGCTTTATGTTATATGGTCTATCATCATTATATTGATTTATGAAAATATTGACAATTAAGTTAGATATTTTAATATGACAAATGGTGCACAAACAATATACATACAGACTTTTAAGCATAAAAATCTTAGAGAAAATTTACCTTCGGTATAACATGATGAAAACCCTGGTCTTTGGAGACAATTAAACATCTGCTTCAATCCTAGTTCTCAATGAAAAATCTATGTGTCTTATGGAATACTTTCTTACATCTTTCTCATAGAGACAGGGTAAATATTCAGGGAAGGAACACATGAGACAAATCTAGGTTCCCCAACATGTTAGTCCTCTTTGACTTACCATCATCATTAAAATGTTCTTTCTGCTATATCAATTTACAGTGCAAAGGTAAATAAGAATGCACTTAAGAATTCCTTTTAAAACTCATAGCTAACATCAGACTCAACAGATAAAATTTGAAAACGTTTTCTCTAAGATCAGGAAGAAGATAAGGATGCCTACACTCACCACTGTTATTCAACATAGCTTGGATGGTATAACCAGAGCAATATGGCAAGAAATAAAATAGAAAGCATCCAAATTGGAAAAAAATGAAGTAAAACTGTCCCTATTTTCAGATAAAATGATGCTATATAGAGAAAACTCTAAAGACTCCACTGGGAACTATTAGAAATAAATTCAATAAAATTGTAGAATACAGAATCAATATACAAAAATCTGGTGTATTTTTGCACACCAACAATGAACTATGATAAACAGAAATTAAGGAAACAATCCATTTAAAGTTGCATAAAAGAGAATAAAATAATTAAAAATATATTTAACCAAAAAGATGAAAGCTCTATATATTGAAACCATAAGACATCAATGAAAAAAATTGATGACATAAATAGAAAGATATTTTATGCTCATGGATTGAAAGAAATAATGTTAAAATGCTTATACTACCCAAAGCAATATACAGATTCAATGCAATCTTTACAATATTGAAAGCCATTTTTTCATAAAAATAGAACAACCCTAAAATTTGTATGGAATCACAAATGACCCCAAATTGACAAAGCAATCTTGAAAAAAAAGTTGAAGGCATCATATTCCCTGACCTAAAACTATACTACAAGTCTATAGTGATCAAAACAGTACGATATTGGCATAAAAAAGACACATGGATATATGTAATGGAATAGAGAGCCCAGAAATAAACTCCTACTTTATATGATCAATCTATGATAAAGAAGGTAAACATATACAATGGGGTAAAGACAGAATGTTCAACAAACAGTTCTTGGAAAACTGGCTAGTCACCTGTGAAACTATGAAACTAGACTACTATCTTACACAGCACACAAAATTAACTGAAAATGGTTTAAGACTTGAATGTAAGGCCTGAAACCATACACCTTCTAGAAAAGAAAGGAGGCAGTAAACTCCTTGACATAAGTCTTGGCAATGAATTTTGGCTCTGACTCCAATAAATAAACAAACAAACAAACAAACAAACAAAATAAAAAATAAACTAGTAGAAATACATCAAATGGAAAGGCTTCTATACAGCCAAGAAAATAATAAACAAAATTCAAAGGCAAAATATTAAATAGGAGAAATATTTGCAAATTATATATCTGATAAGGGGCTAAAATCCAAAGTATATAGATAACTCATTCAACCCAAGAGCAAAAAGTTAAAATAAAAATTGATTAAAAAAATGAGCAGAATAGACATTTTTCAAAAGAAGACATACAGATAGCCAACAGACACATAAAAGATGCTCAGCATCACTGATCAGGGAAATACAAACCACAATGAGGTATCATCTCACACTTGTTAGAATGGCTGTCATAAAAAAGATAAGAAATAACAAGTATTGTAAAGAGAAAAGGGAACCATCATTCATTGCTGGTGGGAATAAAAATTGGTGCAATCACTGTGGAAAACAATATTGAGGTTCCTCAAAATATTAAAAATAAGGCTACTATATGAACCAGTAATTCCACTTCTGGGTATTTATATGAAGACAACCAAAGACAATAATTCAAAAGATTTATGTACTTTCATATTCATTACATGATTATTTATAATAAAAAGATACAAAAACTACTTAAGTGCCAATCAATGGATGAATAAAGAAGATGCAGTATACACCAGTGTGTGTGTGTGTAATAGAATATTATTAAGCCATAATAAAACAAGGCCCAGCCGGTTTGGCTTAGTGGATAGAGCACTGGGATGAGGATTATATAAAAAAAGAATCTTGCTATTTGGTACAACATGGAAGAGTCTCCTTGAGGACATTATGCTAAGTGAAATAAGTCAGATAAAAACAAATACCCTATGATTTAACTTAAATGTGGAATCTAAAACAAACAAACCATGCTCATAGATACAGAGAACAAACTGGTGGTTTGGGGAGTGTGGGGAGTTAAGGGAGTGTGGGGCTGGGTAAAATGTGGGGCTGGGTAAAATGTGGGGCCGGGTAAAATGTGTAAAAGGGATGTGTAAAAGGGATCAAAAGATACAAACTTCCAGTTAGAAAATAAATGTCATGGGGATGTGATGTACAGCATGTGACTATCCTATCTAATAAAAGAGTAATATGCAAATTAGCCATCACTCCACTACACCCACCAGCCAAGCCCACCAGCCAATCAGACCAAGTATGCAAGTTCACCCCAAACAAGATGGCTGCGGCCACAGAGAGCAGGAGGGAGGCTTGGATTTCCCTGGCAATGGAGGAAGCCAAGCTTTTCACACACCCTGGTGGGACCAGGCCTCCACTCAAGGGTACAAAGTTTCAATTATAGAAGATAAATAAATTCAAACAGAAATGGCGATAGCCACTGAGCTGGAAGAGTAAGAGGCTAGGATTGCCCCCGGCAATGGAGGAAGCCAAGCTTCTGCAGCCCTGGCCAGCTCAGGCCTTCACTCTAGGCTACAAAGTTTCAATTATAGAAGATACATAAATTCCAACAGAAATGGCTATGACCATGAAGCGAGCAGGAGGCTTGGCTCCACTCCAGGCTACAAAGTTTCAATTGTAGAAGATAAATAAATTCCAGATACCAGGACCTTCACTTGGGTTGCTGGGGGGCGTGGCTGGCCTGAAAACCATCACAGGCCCCTCATTTCCCAAGGGAACCCCCACCTTGATCTGGGATACCTTTCAGGGCAAACCAGCCAGCCCCCATCCATGTACCAGGCCTCTATCCTATCTATAATAATAAAAGAGTAATATGCAGATTGACCATCACTCCAACACACAAGATAGCTGCCCCCATGTGGTCAAAGATCCTACCCCCATGTGGACACAAGATGGCCACCACAAGATGGCCAGCAGGGGAGGGCAGTTGGGAGGGACCAGGCCTGCAAGGGAGGGCAGTTGTGTGCAATCAGGCAAGCAGAGGAGGGCAGTAGGGAGGGACCAGGCCTGAAAGGGAGGGCAATTGAGAGGGACCAGGCTTGCAAGGGAGGGTGATTGGGGGCAATCAACCCTGTAGAGGAGAGCAGTTGGGGGTGACCAGGCTGGCAGAGGAGAAAAGTTGGGGGCAAACAGGCTGGTAGGGGAGCAGTTAGACATCAATCAGGCTTGCAGGGGAGTGGTTAGGAGGTGATCAGGCTGGCAGGCAGAAGCGGTTAGGGGCAATCAGGAAGGCAGGCAGGCGAGCAGTTGGGAGCCAGCAGTCCTGGATTGTAAGAGGGATGTCCAACTGCCCATTTAGGCCCGACCCCAGTGGGGTCCCAGAGTGTATCGAGGGGTCCCAGATTGGAGAGGGTGTAGGCTGGACTGAGGGAACCCTCTTCCCCATACACGAATTTTGTGTGCCAAGCCTCTAGTAGTTAATAATACTGAATTGTATATTTGAAAGTAGCTAAGAGAATAGATTTTAAAACTTCTCATCACAAGAAAAACACCTTTTATAACTATGTATTGTATTCATGGTAACTAGACTTATTGTGAGGAACATTTTGAACTGTATACTAATATTGAATCATTATGTGATACACTTGAAAATAACATGTTACTTATACCTAAATATAAAAAGAATTATTTTTTAAAGTTGAAAATGGCCATCAAAGTAAAGATGAACACATCTACTTTAGCATTCCTCAACATTGAGGGTGCAGAGTTATATGCGATAAAGAATACATTAAATAAAAATCTTCCTTGAAAGAGCTGATATCTTATATCATAAAAGGCTAACATGCAAATTGACCAAATGGCAGAACGACTGGTCACTATGACATGCACTGACCGCCATGGAGCAGATGCTCAACGCAGGAGGAGTGCCACTTAGCGAGAAGCCAGGCTCACGGCTGGCAAGTGCAGCAGCGGTGGTGGAAGCCTCTCCCACCACTAAGGATGGGAGCACTAAGGATGTTCAACTGCCGGCCATCAGTTGGACATCCCCTAAGGGTTCCCAGACTGCAAGAGGGCGCAGGCTGGGCTGAGGCTCCCCCACTCCCTGAGTGCACAATTTTTGTGCACCGGGCTTCTAGTTTTAAAATAATAGTAAATAAATTCTTTTTATACCGTGCTTTTTACCTCACAGCCATTTTGCTTGGTGCCTCACAAAATGCTATAAGCTAGGTATTATCATCTCCATTTATAAAGGAAGGAATGTGAAAAGGGCAGAAATCATAATCTAGAGGAAGTGTTCTTTTGACAGATTCATTCAGGGATCTTACTTGGTCAAGGAAACAATATTGAAAAATAAAAAACATGAAAAAATTAAAAAATTGAATGATACATGGCAGCATAGATATTCTATATGAGTTAAGTTAAATCATCTCTAAGTACAACTAGGAATTTCAGGAGCAAGAAAGCCTTGAGCTGGGTGAGTGGGGCCATCAGAGAAACATGTAGCCTTGGGGTTTAGAGCACAGGCTCAGAGAACTTGGTCAAGTCCTGGCTCTTTCACACCCAAATGGTGCTGGTGGCCCTTTGTGTTAGCCTTTTCTGTACCTCGGTTTGCTCATCTGTAAATGGAGGTATAAGAGAACCTACCTGGGGAATTTTTGTGAGGTTTCAATGAGGTAACCTTGTTAAAGTGGTTGGCATAACCCCTACCTCACAGAAAGTGTTTAATAAATATAGCTGTGATGATTATATGACAAAGCAATGGAGTCCCAGTGGAGAGCTAATTTGCGTAGAGCCATGGAACTGGCTAGTGACCAAGCAGCGAGTGGAGCCAGATCCGGTCCATTGTCCTTTTGTTGTAAATGAGTTCTAACTTAATTGGGTTTTGGAACATGGGTGATAAGAACTTCAGCTAAAAGACAAAACAAGAGCTAGATATTCTGCTCTCTGCAATCTATCTATCGATGGGGCTTTTCCAGGAAACAGACGCATCACAAGTATCTATGCAGAAACATAAATAAACATAATTCCTTCAGAAGGTTCTCATCTTCCTCCTCACGACTGAACCCCTTATAACATGGTTTGTTTGTGATTTGAGGGACCATGCCGCCTCAGACAGGTACAAAAAAGCATAGGCTCACAATGCACTCCCCTCTTGCTGTACTGATGCCACAGTGAGGCCCCAGTGTAGATGGTTCTGGCAGACAGAAATGGATATGGAGATTAAAGAACTAGAGGAAAGCCTGCAATCATCTTTGAGACCAGCTTGTGCCTTTTTTTTTTTTTTTTTTTTTTTTTTTTTTTTTTAATAAACACTGTCAGCTATTTTGAGCCACCAGGGACTTATCACTCCCAGCCTCCATTCAGAAAGCATTCCTCTGGTCACATGAGACCAGGAGAACAGGAGCCCTGCAACCAGAGACCACAGTGTTCTTGGCTAATAAGGGCAGGCTCCCTCACTAGGCATTAAGGCTGAATGAACTTGGGCAATCAAGACTTAAATAATAATGAAACTTGAAGCAACATTGAGCTGAGCAGGGTTCTAGGGCCTTTTCCCTGCTTAGCTCTCTCCTGCTGGAAGTATTTGTTGTTCTTGGCTTTTTGAAGTCATTTCACATCAACCCCAGTCCGTCCCAGGGAGCAAAAGTTGACCCAAAATCTTTATTGGGCTCTTGCGACACCATTTTCCTGGCATTTCTTGGAATAACAGTAGAACCTCCCTGGGTTTAGAAAATGCTTTTCTGGTTAATGAGGACTGCACAGTTTCATTCCTAATTACAGTAGTCCCTTTTATAGTGTCGTGTTCCTAGCAGAGATGGGAAAGTTTGCATCCTTAAATGCCACGCCAGCACAACAGTTGTAGCATACATTAAATCTGAGCAGTTATAATATTCTATTTAATTCTTTAAGAGAGACTTCCCCATGGCCTGTCCTTGCATTTCCAGAGAGTAACATAGGAGGACATTCCAGGTCAATGTGTGTGAGCTGGACTGAGCTGAGAAAGCTGCAGTTTTGAGAACTGGTATATTAGAGAGCCCAGGAGATGCCTTCCTCAGCTCTACCAGCTTGAGAAATCTATTCATCCTTCTCCATTTTTAGAGAATAAGGTGAGATCCCCCTGCTTCTCTGTTAACTATGAAGAATTCAACACAGTTTAGAAAACCTTGCTTAGATTATGTGACTGGATTTTAGCCAATCTAAATGGCATTGATGTGAGCATTTCAAAGTATATTGCCCAGCAATACTATCGGGCAGCTTTATTTTGGTCCCTCTGGGAGGTTCCGCATATTTAGCTTGCAGCCCTCCAGCTGTCTCCTCTCTGATTTGATTTTACCCCAGTTACTTCATTTCACCCTTGAAACCAGGAGAAGTTTGATAACCACTTTTCTCTTTTGGAAAATATGATGGGTAGCATTTGCTGCATCATCAGTGGAGGCAGAAGACGAAGATAATGATAGTCCTGTCTCTTACCTTTTGTCACCTTTCCCATTAATGCAGGCAAGACTTACTTCTGTGAAGAAGCCAGCGTGATGGGACAGAATCTGCCTTGATTCCCAACATTGCCCCGCGTGTCACCTTTGAATTTCAGCTTCCACATCTGTAAGACAGGATAACAACCAATCCTTAGGTCTCTCTGAGAATCATGAGAGGATGCATGCGGAACACTGAGCTTGGTGTACAAAGAGGTACTTGCCATATGTTAGCTGCCTTTCTCTTTCCCTTCAAGAGGACCAGATGAAATACATAAAAATGTCTGCTTAGGAAAGAACATGTACAACTGAAACTTCAAAAACTGTTAGTCAGGAACATCTCCTTCCTTGATAAGGAAT
This sequence comes from Pipistrellus kuhlii, assembly GCF_014108245.1. Lineage (NCBI taxonomy): Eukaryota > Metazoa > Chordata > Mammalia > Chiroptera > Vespertilionidae > Pipistrellus > Pipistrellus kuhlii. The sequence goes on along the minus strand of NW_023425427.1, from coordinate 33,060,382 downwards.
TGGAGGAAATTAGAGAAATTTCTAAATATAAAACTTCTTTCATGTAATTAACCTTGGACTTTCTAGACAAGCAGCAGCAAGGTCATCCTACATAAGGAATATATAATTAAGCTGGAGATTAGCATTTGCCTGCCTACCACCAGGGGACAATATGAGGCTGTAATTACTGTTCAGCTCTCCATTGAAATACTGGGCTTGGTGATGTTAGACCCCAAAAGAAGTATGCAACACTTCTTCTAAGAGCATCCAAAGAGGGGGCACAGTGTAGTGCAAAGAATATTAATTTTTGACTCCCAAGTCTTGTTATCTATTAACTAAGTAAACATCTTTGAACCCCAGTTTTGATTGATTTTTTAATCTGTGAAATAGGCTAGGGGATTTCTGACTTACTCACAAGACTATTTAGAGTAGAGCTTCTCCAATTTCAATGTGTGTACAAAGCACCTGGTCTTCTTAAAATGCAGAGTCTGGCTCAAGAGGAGAGGAGCCTGGGATTCTGCATTCCTAGCCACTTCCATGAGATGCCAGTGCCGCTAATCATGGACCACACTTTGAGAAGCAAAAATGTAAAGAATTGTATAAAATACTATATAGGTAAAAGGACTTGTAAACTCTTGGACAGGTAGAAGGTAATGCCATTAGCAGCAGCAGCATTCACATGTTCTACTGAGAGATTTTCTCTAATAAACACTACTACTGATTTTCATATCTTTCCATCCTACACTTTCTTTTCAGGGCATCTAACAGTGCCTATATGCCTATATGAGGATTTTTTTTTAAGTTTTTTTCTTTAGTGTAGTTAAGATAGGACCTATGAGAATGCAAAATGCCTGTTGCAACACTACAAGGAAGAAAAGGAGAGATAAAAAAAAAAAAAAGAAGGAAGGGAGAAAGTATAGAAGTACATTGTGTTTTAGGGGTAAGTGGTGGAGATGTAGTGGATGGCAAGAGGTGGAGATGTAGGCAGCCTGCTGGTGTTTTGCATCGAGTGCTTAAGGACTACAAGCTTCACAGTAGGTGAAGCCAGATTAGTCAAAGGTGTTTACAATGATGATGGGGAAGTTTAGGGATGCTACCATCAGTAGATGTAGCTTGATAAATTTCCATAAACTACTTGTGATGCCTCATATGTCTGTATCTACTCACAGGCCCCTGGAAGAAAGACAATACCATGGACAAGTTCTTTTTGAGCAAAGAAAAGAAAAGTTCTGATGGAAGACCATGGATCTTATGTAGAGGTGATCAGCATTTAGTGAGCACTCTGTACAGAACACAATACCAAATGCAATGCCATTTCCCATGGAGCTCACCTCACAGTCATGCCACAACGCAGCCAAACTGGACCCGAGAGCAGGTCTGCTTTGGCAAGCTGGCTTTATCATTTAAGTTTCAGAAAGACTTCTAGTTAATTCTGAGTAACTTTCTAATAATATTCAGACTAACAACAACAGCAACATTAAAAAAGCAAGTGTCTAGAGTTAAGTTAAATAATCTCTAAGTACAACTAGAATTTCAGGAGCAAGAAAGCCTTGGGCTGGAGGAGTGGGGCCATTAGAGAAACATGTAGCCTTCCTCAAGTGTCTAAAGTTAAGTTAAATCTAGAGGTAAAGCTCCCCCCCACAATTATTTACTCAAAGGACACTGCACACCATCATTCCAACCGCACATCCATCCCACCCTGTCAATCCTGGCCTCAGTCCTGCTCACTTTCTCCATAGCACTTTATCATCATCTCAGACATTCAAAAGTCTTCTTGCTTATTGGTATCATATGTCTTTGCCATTCAGACACAGACTCCCAGAGGGAAGGGACTTTTGCATGCTTTGTCCACTGTGTCTGCACACAGCAGATGCTCAGCAAGCATCTGGTTGAAGGAATAAATTAATAGTGAGAACTTATAGCAGATAAATTCTTAGCAATATTTTCTTGAAGAACTTTAAACAATAAACTGTATAGTTTTAAACTTGCAGAGGGTACCTCTTGATTTCTGGAAACCACATTTAATGTCTCATTATTTAATTCATTTTCCCCCCACCCCAATTAAATAACTTTCTGTTCCCTACTAAAGATGATGCCCAATATAATGCCTTGCCTAAGATTTCATTAATGTTTAATGAACAGTGAATATGAACAGGACACCTTTATTATTCATCCTTTCAAAAGCAAGGTGCTCATGAAGTTGTCATGACAAGGGGGCATCCTAGAGAATTATCTAACCAAAGGCTTTCTGGTATTTAAAGTGATGTCTGAGACCCCAGTGGATCCGCTTCTCCTTGTTTTGGTGACTAGGGAGCCATAGGAACGGATCTGGGGAAGATGGCTAATCTTTTTACAGGTGGTCAGGAGAAAGTCTTTGTTAGGTCCTATATCTCGAGATTCCCCAGGAATGTGCCGGTTGAGTCTCAGCTGAGACCGTGCTCTCTCCTTCCCTGCAGACCACCTACCCTGAGATGCCTTGGAGCTAGAGCCTCTCCATTTAACTCCAGGCTCTTTTGGAAGCCACTGAGATGACTGCATTTCACTGTCATAATCCTTTAAAGGTGGCATAGACAGTATCTCACAGGGCAGTGCCATGGTAAGGCGACCTGACCACAGAAGTGGTTTAGTAAGTGCTGAATCCTATTTTCAGTCTTCATGCAGTTTTAAGATTTAGCCCAATTTCTAGACCGTCCCCTACCTAGGCTTGCCGACCGCTTTATTTCACACTTTGCAGTGGGAGGTAAGTGGGTTTCTATGTGACAGTGATGGTGCCAAAGACATTTATGAACATTAAAAAAATGTCTGAACATGGCTTCAAGCCACTCAGCCTATTTCTCATCCTGTGCCTCGCCTGGTGGAGCTATGCAAGTTCAGAGCTCTCTTTGAAATCAGTGGCGGTTATGAGCTTGGAGCAACTCTGCGGGGCACTGAGCAATGTAACAAATGAGCCCCTTTGAAGACACACCATTGTACTTGGGCTCTCTTTGTGCTGTCTGACACTGATTGCTCGGGGATGTTCTGCGGTGGTGGGAGTGGCCCACCAACACAGGTCCTCTGGTTTCAGCTTTGGGCCTGAAAGAGTGGGGATGGGGTGAGGGGTGGGGAGGGAGAGAAACAGGTCCTCTTGTTTCCTTAAAAACTGGCCTAAACCCATGTGCTATCCTTTTGTTATTAACACCTGGGATAAAACACCCCACCATGAGTTAAACTAAAACAAAAGCTGCCTTTCATCTCCACATACTTATTGGTCTAGGCAGCAACAAATGCAATAAGAAAAAAAAAAAAAAAAAAAAAAAAAAAAAAAAAAAAAAAAAAAAAAGCAAAGCCAGGAGATAAAGCAGACTTATTTGTACACCAGGGTTCACAGATTGTTTCTTTAGTTGAAAGTAAAGCTTATGACCTGGGGTAATTTTCATTTTTCCCTGATGACATTACATGTCAAGACAGAACATGCCAAGTCAATGTTCTGATACCAAGATGAAAATTTCTTGAATAGTCATAAAAGGTAATTAAAATGGCTAGTAAATGTTATTTCAAATAATCAAGTCCAATATGAAAAATACATTTGGATTGTTTTTAAACATACTTAAAAAGACCGACGACATATTTGGCCTAATATTTCCAAGTACAAGTTTCAGTGGCTATTTGAATACCATTTTTTTGTACTAGATGCAGATTCAACCAATTTTTGCTGGGCGCCTTCTTTTTGTCTTAAAACCACACTCTGAGGTCCATATTGTTAACCTGGCATCCAAACCCAGGCCCTTTGACTCCCAAATCCAGCCCTCATCCTACCACGAGCTACAATAATCCAGCTCTCTCTGCAACTGAAGTAATATGTTGTCTATTTACAGTGAGAAGTATTGGAGCAAAGGCTGAGTTAGGGCAAAGTCTCTGTAGGGGCTGACCAAGAATGGTTCTAAGAAAAATAAGTATCAGGTGAAATGGACTTCAAGGAGACTTGGAATTTCTGGATACAAATGTGGGAGAAGGAAGTTCCAAATCCTTTTTATCATATTTGAAACTTTTTCTAAAACAGAGACAAAAATAGACAGAATAGTTTTCTAGTCATTGATTGGTAGAAGATTTCCTTTCTTATATGCTGCTTCATTCCAAAATGATGCCAGGTAAATACCAGATAACGAAGAAGTGAAGTTTGGGGAAAGAATAAAAGCAAACAATAACAAGTGAAAACCAGAAGTAAATTACATACAGGTGCTTGCTACACTGAGGATGAAAGTAAAATACACAAACAAAACCAAAGAAAGCAGCTGTGAGATAATCATAATAACGATAATGGCTAACATTTATTGAAAACTCGTGATTTGTCAGACACAGTGCTAAACAGTTTTACATATGTGTCTCACTTAATTCTCACTGCAGCCTCATGAAATAGGTATAGTTATTTTCATTATTTTACAGATGAAAACATTGAAGTTAAGAATCTTAAGATTGACCAGATACTAACAGGTGATGGCTGCTGGATTTGAGCCCCAGCGTTCTAATTTAAAGATGACCTTCCTGGCCATCGTTGGCTTTATGCCAGGTGAACATGTAAACACGTTGTCCTTACTCATAAACAGCTGACTGTTCCCTGGCATTTGGGTCTAAGGGAAATGGCTCTTTGTGCCCTCATAAGTGGCACATGAATGGTTCAGAGGCCAGTGCCTTTCTTAACACCCCCACGATGCTAACAATGCTGACAGGCCCATGGCTGTTTCCACTGGGTCCTTCCATACAAGCTGAGGCCCAATGCAAACATGCAATTCAATCGAAGTGAGTGAAAGTAAAAGAAGCCCAAACAATAAGGTTCAAGAACAGAGAACACAGGAGGGAAAGCAGTAACTGGGGAGAGGCACAAAAGCAGAGGTGACATGGCCTGCCTCGATCTTGAGATAGAATCTAAACTACCTGGAGAGATGGATGGACTTCATGTCCTTTAAGCAATCCTCCATGGAGCCTCCTTAGCAGTAAGCATTCCTTGAGCACTGCTCTGCTGGAGGAAAAGAAAAATCACAACTGTGTAGCATGGAGATGATAAATCTGGAGTGAAACTAATCTCAGTTGTGCCTTCAGCAGTCCAGTACAAGAGTTTCTTCCTGTCCCCTCACTGCTATTCTAAACCCTTACCACTCTTCAAAGCTTTCAATCTTCTCTTTTGGGGGTGACCTTGTTTCTAAGTTAAGGATTAGCGCAACCAGGGATGTATTCCTTCATTTTCCCACCCATGATCTCATGAGCCCCTGCCTGCATCCTCACTCATTCTTTCCTTTTCTCATTCCAGCAAGACATTTTTCCTATTAAAGGCAACTCTAGCCACTGGTGCAATGGACATTATTCCACCTTGACGCCTTAGGAAATTTGCTTTATGAATAATGTCCTTTTTTTACTTTTAATGCTCCATTGGCTATTCCCCTCAGTATAAAATATGTTTATCCCTTTTATTTAAAAAACAAACAAATGAACAAAAACCACATATTTAATGGACATTTTTTTTTGAAACATTCTCATGCTTCTGTCATTGGAGCTCTTCTTTTACGAAGTGCAGCCTAGATTTATCCTCTGTGACTCCACAGCACTTGTTCACTTTTTAGTCCATGAACCCTGGCTCTACCTGTTTCTCTGCATCAAGAATGCCCTGCTTCATCCACTAACCCAGATGACCAGCATCTGAGTTATCATCATACCTGACTTGTCCTGCTGACTGTTCACCTGTTCTTGGAGTTTTGGCTTTGCCTTCCATGACAGTTCTCTCTCCTGGTTTATCTCTACCTTAGTTGCTCATCCCTGGTGCCTTGACTGATTTCTGTTTCTTGGCCCTTTCCTCCAATGTTAGTATCTTCTTTTCCCACTTGATTTACTTTTTTTTGGGTGTGTGTGTGTGTGGATCTTATTCTTACCAATGCTTTACATCCAAATGCATACCCTGAGCTCTAGCCCTGTATCTCCAGCTGTTTTCTGAGTAGTTACATCTGCATATCCCACCTGCATTGCAAACCAAACAAGTCCAGGTTGAACACAGCATCTCTGCTTTTGTGCCCATCCCAGTTACTGCTCTCCCTCCTGTGTTCTTTGTATTAGTGAGTGTTTAGACCCTTTGTCCAGTTTCCCAAGCCAGTAGTCTGGGAGCCTTTGACTCCTTTCTCACATTCTAAACAACACATCTGTGCTTATTCTTCTCCTTGCATATCTCTCCTATCCTATCAGGCTACAGTTCCAGTTGATTAGGCCCATCAACTCTCTTAACTACTGCAATACAATCCTCAACATTTGCCCAGACTTCAATTCCTATTTCCATATCCCCTTTCATAGTAATCCCAGAGTTCAAATACAAACAAATTGATTATGTCATGGCCTTGCTCACAGTTGGTCATTGGCATCTCATGACTCACAGCATACAAAATTTAAAATATCTGTCTGCCTGGAAAACACCTATTGGTGTTTCTTATTCCTCAGGAAAATTTTCCAGGACAAACTGAAATGTGTTCTCTTAATCTGCCACTTAACGTTGTGGCTCATTCAATGTAGTAAATCTCACAGTCTTTGCTTCTTTGCAATTCTTTCTACTTGTCTAAATGACTTGAGAGCAAGACCTTACTTTCTCAACTTTGTGTCTGTAGCATGTAGTGTACTGGTAGGCATTCAATAAACATTCAATGAATAGAGAAAATGTATGTATTTCTTATAATTGCAATGAGTGTGAAAAATTTTCCCTAGGGAATTTCAAAGCCTGCCCTGCCAAAATTAAAATCAGGAATGTTCACTTAGTTATACATATAACTCTTGAGACAGACAAGGATGTATCCTGACCACAATTTGTACTATAATATTAATGTGTTTTCTCAGCCACTATTGGTACATGTATACATTTTTAAGAACTATAGATCATGGCTGTGATTGTGCTTGATGCTCTTGGCCACTAGAGTATAATTATTCCCATGAATGTACTGAAGTAGATGTTGGGGAGGGGATTAGGTGAGGTCTGTGCTTATACTTTCTGAGATAGACTCCTTCAAGGAGATGGATTTCAGTATTCCTGACAATAGACCCTTTAACTCCCATGGGATTTTCAAACATCCATTTGAGACCCATCATATGCCAAGACCAAGGATACACAGGCCCCTTTAAACCAGTACAGCCGTCTCCACCTGGTCTCAGTGTGAAGGGATAAGGAACAAAACTCTGGAGCTTTATTTTCCAATGTGATTTGCCACACTTTTCTATGAATATTCTCTTTAATTTCTCTCATCCCAACAAGAGACTAATATTCAATCACTTCTTCATAATAACTCTGTCTTCCTCTTGTGGGGAACAAATGTACAGAAAATATCATACAATGGGCAGTCAAAACTGTTAAGATTTACTAGAAAAATAGAACTAAGGGATGATTTCCAGTTGCCTGTTGTTTTGAAACAGCACCTTGGAGGCAGGTGAGGGGCACTGATACTCATTTACAAGAGAGGTAACCTTGGGTAACCTGAGGCAAATCTCCCATCCTTCCTCTCTCTCATCCTTTGTATCCCATTAGACTCTAAAATTTGTATCCCAGGCCCAAAGAACCTTTCCTAATCTGATTACTTAGGGTCTTTTTGCGTAGTCCTATGGAGGTACAACCCTCATATCATTTGTTACCATTAACACTCTTATTAGAAGCTTGCTGGATGATATCTTCATCTTTCCCACATTCTTTTAAATTGATTTAATGGTCGATAAAGCTGGACCTAGAGCATTATTTATTCATTTGACGTTTTACCTGGCCTAGAGCTTTATTTAAATTTGTATGTTCATGTTCTGCCTATATTTTAATTGTTAAACTAATTTATCATCCTTTTTAACCTTTGAAAGAAAATAAAATTATTCATTTTGAATCAAGAGAGAATCAGAGAGAGAGAGAGAAAGAAAGAGAGAGAGAAAGAGAGAGAGAGGATGAATTGTGGGATAAAATTCTGCAAGTAGCAGGAAAAAAGGCAAAAAACCATCAATGGTGCAAAGTGAGAACTGTGCTTTATGACAGGCAAGTGGTGCTCATTGGTCAAGAGTAAAAGAATTGAAATAATTTTTAAAAGACGTTCACACTTCTGGCTAATTAGTGCTATAAAGAATCAGCAAGACAATTGACAAGGCTAAATAAAGGTATGTCCTTTTTTTTATCTGCTTCACAAAGTTGTTATAGAATTAAATGTACATGAAAGTGATTTGCAATTATAAAGCTCTTCATAAATGTGAAATATTACTGGAGCAGCCAGTTCTTAGGGACCATCAACTTTTTGGTCACTCATTTCCTTTGCGGCTCAGGCTCCGTGGGCTTTCATCCAATGAGTCTCGAGGGAGCCCTATCTCCATCAGCTCTGCAGAAGTTGCCCCCATAAGAACACGAAATATACCCCCTGCAGAGTATTTTACTTGCTTTAACAGGCAAAGGTTCTTTTTCTTATTCAAAAAAATGCAAAAGACTTTCTGTTTTTGAAATAATAAGTGGCACTGACATCTCTCAAGATTGAAAGCACTATTGTACCATTCTAAGCATCCCCTTATTATTAGGTGAGGATGTTGCTGGCAGGAATGAATAATTAGGTAACTCTTTGTAGGCACATTATATTCGGGTCCCCAGGGGAATGTACAATTGTAACATCTCCTTGGATTATTTCACAAACATATGGCAAATGAAGCACCTGAGCCAGATGTACAAGCATATTATACTAGGTCTGTTTTAACTTAAAACTGTGAAATACATCAGATGGTGAAGTTATTTTGGTCGTGAACATCCATCATAGAAATAGTATAGAAGCATCTTTTCTTTATTGTCTGTTTTACTTGGACTGGAAATAAAGAACAAAATAGCTTGGTAATCATCACGTGCAGGATGAGATTCCAGGCAAAGTTCAAGACCTGAACGAAGGGTATGCTCTGGATTTACATGGGCCTCGGACATCTCCACATCGTTTACGATTGCCTGTTATCAATGTGCACTGCTGGCAGGCCTGAAACCTCAGCAATGATTACTGTGTTTTCAATTCTCTTTTCTTCATCTTGTGTTTTCATTCCTATGGTTAATTTAATATGAAATCTTTAAATAAAAGAGTATATTCTCTACTGATGCAGTGGGGAGTTTTGTGGTACTTTTTTTTTTTTTTTTTAAAGCCTGCTTTATTGTTATAACATTGGTTGTTTATTTTACTAAAGAGTCATCACCTGGTATTGGCTTCTTGAAATCATAGTAATATAGGCAGAAATGCCCACCCCATTTGCTGGTGGGAACATCATGTTTAAGAATGAATGGAATAATTTTTAATTTGTGCAACTTATGTTTCAAAATGGGAAGATATAGATGCCATTGAGCTCCCAAGTGTATAGTGCTGTGCTCGGTATGATGAGAAAAATAAAGAATATACAGACACAGGCAGCTATATATTCCCTTCAGTACATATGTGCAAATTCCATTAGCATTAATGAGTACTCTGCATGTGCACTGGAGAGGATGTGGACCAAGTCACAGTGGAATCTAATGCTTTATCTGGCTGGGAAGAAAAAAGACTTGCATCACAAGCTTTTCCTTCTAACACACAGTGCTGAGAGGATGTAAGTAGTATGATGGTGAAAAGGTGCTTACTTTTTATGGCCAATATGGCATGAAGCAGAGATTTGGGATGGAATTATTATGGTTGGCAAATGTTGAAGCTGACAATGGAGACCCACAGAGTCTTCGATATTCCGCTTTTGTGTTGTATTAAAATAAGGAAACAAAATATTTATGAACTTAATTCTGCCTCTCATTTTTTGCAGCCTTTGGAAATGGCAAGTCTCTGTGTGATGATATGTATAAATGCGCAGTTCGGATGTGTTCCTAGTCAGTGCGATATTCCATAAACGTGGTGCACCTGTGTTTTCTTGGTCACCCTGCTGTCACTGGGGTGTCTTAAAGCATTCTCTCCAAAATGAATGAGTGGAAGGTGGGGATGGGGTTGTGGGGGGAGGAAGAGAGAATCACCCTTTTTCTCTTTTTTTCTTTCTTTTAATTTTTTTTTTTTTTTTTTTTTTTTTTTTTTTTTTTTTTTTTTAGTTTCATCTCATTTGGAAAGCCTTGGAACAGAGATTTTATTTCTGGCTAAGATGTCAAATTTATCCCAGTCCAGAGAAGTTGACAAATCCTTGCAGTGGCTCTGTATGCCCTCATAGTCTACCTGCCTCACAGGGATGTACCTGTATTTATAATGCACTCTTCTAATATTGCAGAACTGCTCAGGTCAGGGCCTTCTGAGCCTCATGGTAGCAGGCAAACTATCACACAAACCTGCATCACTCAGAGGCCCCTCTGTAAAGCTGCTAACCCAACATTTTCTCCCTCCACCGATGGGGATGCTAGGGTAGAGCAGCCCCTCAAATAACATTCATTCTATGTCGCTTTGTTATAATGCTGATGGAATGCTGTAGGAACTTAACTCTTGTTTCTATCGATTAGCCTATGGTGCAATTGTTTTGTTATACATAATTTCACTTAAAGTCACAGAACCTATTGAGGACATGGAGGACTCATCACATTAATGACCCTCTAGCTAGCAAAGCCCAACACTCTGATTAGTCCAAGAAATGGACTTTTAGTGTTGGGAGAAACAGCAGCAAGTGAAACAAAATGACTGATGACGAAGGCAGACAACAAAAGAGAAACCCTGAATCTGTGCCCTTACCCTTCTCCCCCGTTTTGAAGATTTAAATTTCTAACGGGAAAAGCAATAATGCTCTGACCTGAAAGGGCTGAGGCTCTGGGCCACCGGTTGAGAGAATCATTCCCCAGCAGCACTTGCACCACTGGCCCTCACAGCCGGCCGCGGCATTGACAACCACAGACACTGTTCAGTCATATTGGCATTGGATTCGGGAAAGGGGAGGGCAGGGAGAGAGGGAGTCTATTGGCCTAAAAAGCTGAAACATCTGCTGGAGTTATTAACAGCTTTTTGGCTGAGTTCAGCAGCAGGGCACCTTGTGGTTGATAGATTCTTCTCTCAGCAATTCAAAAACAATGCCGTTAAAGCAAATTTCTCCTTTTCAGAGCACAGCTTAATGAGGCATACAGTATTTTAAAAATAGTCACACTTAAAATGGTCAATGGCAGTGGCTGCAATCAGTGGTTACCTCCTGTACTCCCTTGCATCGATAACTTTGCCAGGGTGATCACATAACGTGGCTTTCTCAAAAGACCACGGAGTTCACCGTTAACTCACTGGGTAGGAATTTGCATTATTTATGAAGTTTATGCAGATTACCCTAGGGTATAAATATTGGCAAACTTGATCATACCACTTAGAGGCCTCTGGGCTCTCCCTGCCCCACAATGGGCATGAAACCATTTTAAGCAGAGAAGTTCAATTCCAGGAAAGGTTCTGATGGGCCAGATTGTGAAGATGAAGTGAAACTGAACATGTGAACATGTGGGCTTGAAAGAGTGCTGGGCTGGAAGTCGGGGACAGCGGGTTCTAGCTATAATCCTTATACCAGCTGGCTGTGTCAGTCCTTGGTGGGAGGGGGGACAAGGAGCCCCTTAATCTTTCTGCCTCGAGTTCTCTCTGTATAAAATGATCAGGCCTATTAAAGGGCACATCTCCAAATGTTTCTATTTGTCTCAGCCACCTTGGGAATTGTGGAGTTCAAATCCAACGTGAACGTGTTCCTCTAATGAAATCCACGCGTTGAAACCAGCTGAGAAAGCTCACCAGTGCCTTCTTGCATTAGCACATGCGTGGTATTTGGGTGGGGGCGTCAGACAAACAAACTGCAAAGTTAAATAGCTCCGTCAGTCACTCCAAGTGAATGCACCATATGCTGTAACAGACGTGGGCAAAGTACAACCAGCCCCAGCTGTGTTTCCTAGCCTGTTAGTTTATCTGGCCAGATGACAGTGTCCAGCTCAAGGAAGGGTCACGCACAGCTTCAGGCCCTACTGATCCAACACGCTCACTTTGGCAGGAGGGAGAGGGCGGCCAGGGAGGGAGAAGGCCGGGCAGTAGTGAGCCAACATCTGTGACGGATGGAGCTGCAGTCCGCCCCATTCCTCTTTCATCACTTGCCCCTGAGCCCAGCACATGGTAGGGGAGGAGAGAGAAGCGAGCCAAATCCTTGATTTCCCAGGCAAGCTGATGATCTGACTCTTAAGTGTGGAGGGAAATCAAAGGAGGGCAACACTCCCTCTCCTGCATTCTGGTCCAGAAATCTCCAGGGACTGACAGGATTTTAATCCATTCAAAAATGATCCCGGCTGGCTGCTGGTTTTAAGATATACTTATATCCTGATAGACAAAAGGATCTCATGAATGGGGTGGGGTCCTGCAAGCCTCTATAACCAAACAGTTTCTGTCCCTGAGGCTGAGGGCACATGGTCCCTGCCACAATGATTTGTCTGGCCCTCTGCCTCAGTGAGAGCCTCAGGTTTCACTTGGCCCTGCTGGGAGAATTGCACTGTAAAGTGAGTGAAAACAAATCGAAGCCTTTCCAGCTTCCCAGGAGGGTTCAGGCGGCGTGGCCCTTGTTCCTGAATAAACTTAAGGAAAGCCCCACAATGTCCAGAGCCCTTATGTCCTGTGGGTGAAGAAGGGAGAGCCTCTCAAATTTTTTGCTGCAGAACTCACATGGGTGGTGCCAGGCTTGACTTTTAGGAGAAACAGCGTATCTATAAAAGGAAACCTTAGACATCTCCAGAGATCCTAGGTGATGCCTCCCATGGCAGTTTGGGGCTTTGTTACCATTGAAAACTCAGATGATGTCATACCTCACCCCCCAGGAACACCCCTCAAAGGGCTGTGGTGAGGTTTGCTGTTGTCACAGGAGGCTTTCCCAAGGCGGAACAATTGACACCTGGAAGCCCCAAGCAGCTTCCGGAGAGCCTCAATCCTGGGGGACTGCAATCCCAGGGCAGACCCCCAGCCTCTCACAGGGGCATTTTACATGGCACAAGTGCTCTTAGGTTATGTGGACACTGACACCTTGTACAACAACAGGGGCCCCCGGTGGGTCTGATGTGTGGGAATCCTGGTGCGGGCAGTCCCGCATAAGTGGAGCATATCTCACACCAGTGCCCATGGGAATTTGTACCTGAATCCTTCTGCAGAGAGACAGATGAGAAGTAAAAGGAGAATCGAGCTTCTGCTGACAAGGCAGTAGCCAGGGCTTCAGGGTAAATGGGATGCCAGCTCCTGAGTCCAGTGCAGCTGAACTTGGGGTTGCAGACTTTCTGAAGGTTGGCACATCCAGGCTACTTGTTCAGCAGTTCCCCACTGAGGCATGGGGATCCAGGCTGCTGCCGGAGACTGTCTGCAGTTCCCACCCCACGAACTGCCCAATGGGTAGCCACAGCCGTGGGTGGTGGCCTGAAGCTGGTCTTCCACAGTTCTTCAAGGAAACACTGAAATAAGGTGATGGGAAATACATATCAATTTGTTACTCCCTTCCCCAGATGCCAACAAATCTATGTCGAACACAAGTGGAGACAAGCCCTCATTTTCACAGGCATGGATGTTGATTTGCTGAAATATGTGTGTGTGTTTTAAATGCAACATCACCTGTCAAGTCGGGGCATGAAACCCAATAGCAAAGATTTTTGTGTTACTCACTAAAAAGTAATAATATCTAACTTGAACTTTGCCATACTTGACAGTTGTCAGAGTAAAACACAATTCTAATTGAGACTCAAAGGGCACGTATAGCAGTTAATAAAATTAAGAAGTAGAAAGCAGAGAACCCATGGGCTGTCTTTATTTTAGCCAATAAGCCAGGCGTTCATTTTTAGTAAGTTGTCTAACATGTCTGTGGAAGAAAAGGGGGCACATGCTAACCTGGCTAGCTCAGGGAAGGCCTGTGTGGCAGCCTTACAAACTCAGAGACCTAAAGTAACCACAAAGGATGATCTAAGATTAATACTTCTTAAATTAAAAAGCAGTTTATAGTGAGTAGTCATGTCCTAGGCTGGTATCTTCTCTGACAAAGATCAACTTTGATCTTTCCTGAATCTACTGTCTTTTTGCATCCATGATAACATGCATTTGGAATGTCAGGGTAACTTGTAATTTCCCTTTTTCTAGACACCTCAGGGCACAATCAATGCACCAAGGTGGAGACCACCAATTCCCTCAGTGCTATTGTGTTGACTCTTAACTATCCTGTACCCACCTATGTAAAAGAAGCATGTGACTATCATTTTACTTTTTATCGAATCCCAGAGGTCTCCCATCTTTTGCTTTCTCCCACCTCCCTAATCAATCACCAATGGGGCGGAGTCTCGGGGTGGCGCATACAAGTTTTGGTTCCCTGTCAGTCCTGCCTTAGGAAAGTCCTATTCGTGGTGTGTCCGACAAGATTGGTTGCAGGAGTGCGCGCCTTTTTGGTATAGGCACAAACAAGCTTTGGATTCCTGTCAGTCCCTCCTTAGGAAAGTCCTATTCATGGCGAACGATAAAGCCAGCCTCCAGGAGGGCTTCTGTGGATGGGGCGGAGCATCCTAGGGAAAGTCCTATTCATAGATGGGGCAGAGTCTTGGGGTGGTTCAGACAAGCTATGGTTTCCCTTCAGCCCCCTCCCTGAGTCCTGCAGTAATAGCCGCTGGCTTCACACACCTCCAAGAGATCTCTGCCCACTGCCTGACAGTCCAGCCTCTCCCTGACTGGGGCCATCTATCAGAGCAATAGGGTGGTTCTGTTTTCCTCCCGAACAAGGAAGCCAGCCGAGCATTAGCTGTCCACCCTCTCTGCGTGCCTGGAGTAAGCCAGCAGCGAACTTGGCCCTCTCTCTTAGCGCACCATGAGCAAGCTAGTAGTGAACTCTGCAGCCACCTTTTCATGCGCATAGTTCTCCACACCTTCACAGTTCCTGAGGTTCAGTGTGCCCCCTCTCTCCTTACCAGATGGTAGAGCCTCCTCTCAGCCAGCTGTCCAGTTCTAAATTCAAAATTGTCATGGTAGGCTGCATTCGGGTGTCTACCCTATGCCACCATCTTGGTTTCTCCCAACATTTATTTTTAAATTGCCAGTGTGTGTCATATGTACCCATTGGATGGTCAGACATACAGATGTACAATCGGTCACTTAGCCTTTTATTTTTTAAAATATATTATTGATTTCAGAGAGGAAGGGAGAGGGAGAGAGAGAGAGATAGAAACATCAATGATGTGAGAAACTCATTGATCAACTGCCTCCTGCACACCCAACACTCAGGATTGAGCCCACATCCCAGCCATGTGCCCTTTACTGAAACTGAACCTAGGACCCTTCAATCTGTAAGCCCATGCTGCATCTACTGAGCCAATCCGGCTAGGGCCACTTAGCCTTTTATATATATAGATTGCCATATATATATATATGTCATATATTGTGTCATATGTACCCACTACCCACTGGTCAATAGGTCAGACAGACAAATGGATGATTAATCACTTAGCCATATATATATATATATATATATATATATATATATATATATATATATGATAGATAGATCGTGTATATAATAATATAGTGCCAACTGTAAGGAAAAGGCTCTAGAGATACCAATATTGCTGAATATTCTTTATGTTCCAAATGACCCCACTAAGAGACTTTTAAAGTATGTGATTTATTTTTATTATTTCAGCCCTATAAGGTAAGTACTTTTTTTTTTTTTATAGATAAAGACACTGGGGCCCAGAGAGAAGAACATTGCCTAAGTTACATCATTACTATGTGTAGAGAGAGGTTCTAATCTCAGGCCACTCTTACTCTCATGTACAACACGTATGCAAAGGATATATGTTCAGAGGAACATATACAGTAAGTGATGGGCATTATAGATAGTACCTATCATGAGAGTTCAGCAGAGAGATCACTGGCTATCCCCAGAATAAGTTAATGATGAATTCTATCAGATTAGTCAGGTATCATATTTCATTGAAAGAGTGGGATGAGCCAAGACATGAGGAATGGGTAAGTTCTGATAGGCAGATATGGTAGAAAAAACCACTGTACTTAGGGGAAATAACAATATAGAATTGTATACCTGAAACCTATGTAATTTTATTAACCAATGTCACCCAAATAAATTCAATAAGCATTTTTTTTTAAAGCTCCTAGTAGGGAATGCACAGTAAAGAAGTATGAGTAGACCATCTTGGCTAAAAAAAGAATATTTCCTTTGGAAAGTTGTGAAACAAGACCAGAAAGGAATCCTGGATTCTTGGACTCTAAAATATTCAATGCCAGAGTAGAGGGTTTGGATTTAATAATCTGGGGAACAGTGGGCTGAACAAGTTGCTTGGAGATAGATTACAGAGCAAGAGAAAGGAGATGGGGAGATTACCTCAGGTTTTACTGTGATAGTCCTGGGATAAGGTCGTGATGGTGAGGTGATGGCAGTGCTACTATGAAATTAGACGTAAAAGAACATCAAGGTAAAGTAAGAACTGTTCCAAAGAGCTGTGATTGATTGATTGTAAATCAGTCCAGGTATTATTCCAGGTTGAAGGCCCTGGATGGAATAATGAAGGGTGTCCAAATTGTTTTGGTTTACATATATTAGTTGGGCATTTAACTGTTGAATGCCTACTATACACTTGGTGCTACCTTCTTTCCTGAAGGTATAGTAAGTGAACCATACAGCTATACTTTGTGCTGCTAGGGAATCTTTGTCTTTTGTTTTATTTTGTCTTCAGTGGCTTTTAACCATATCATGTTATTAAGTTATTTTTATTTCTCTTTTCTATCAAAATTAATTATTTGTGTTTAATTTTGATAAAAATAATTCTGGATTACCATTAGTCTTAATTGCTCAACTTTTTAGGTCATAAGTTCTTCTAGTTTTGTTTTCTCTCTTAGATTTTTCAAGACAGACACCTGGGTAGCATTCTTGTTTTAGCCTTTAGAATTCTGAAATTTTTGCACACACATAAAAATGTGTTTAGGCATAAAATTATTGGGTCATAACTTTTTCTTATAAAAGTCTTTCAATAGTTGTTCCATTGATTCTGCTCTTTGCCACCATCTGAGGCTGGGCTGATTTATTCCTTTCTGGATAATAATGTTTCCCCTTGACTTAATGTCAGAGGGATTCAGTGGCAGCTTTCTCTGGTCTCAAATCAACAGATGTCCAGAAAGGGCCATGTTAGCTCAGCTGTGGTTGGGTCCTCAGGCCTTGGGACTTCTATGGAGCTGGAGTGGTGATACATTGCATTATCCAGGCAACTCCTGCTTTCCCCATGCTTTGATGGAGATACATTTACAGAGACAGATGGGGTGCCTGGTGGTGAGCAAGACAAACGGAAAAGGCACAATCTGAGCTGAGCCTTGAGATATGATGAATTTGCCAGGCCAAAGAATGGTAGATGGGAACAATTCACCTAAAGAAACAGCACAGAGATAGAAAAGCAGGTATTTCACACATGTAAACCATAGGGTGCATGCTGAAAATAGTTGCTGCTGAGGCTGACAGGCAGGATGGAACAGTGGAGCGACACCTTAAGAAAAATCGGTGTTTTGAAGGCAATAACCATCCAACCAACAAGGAATCATCCAAAGTGAAAAAAAGTAAAAAAGTAAAAAACATCACCAGATTGGTGCTTCAGACTTATTCCCTGGTGGTCAGCATGGAATTTGAGGGAGGGCCATTTGGGAACCTAGATGAGGGATGAAGACCTGGAGTTCAGCAGCAGAAATGGATTGGGAACAAATGAAAGTCATGTTTTGTGGTTTGGGAATTGACACGATTTACAAGAGATGTGGAGGTAGAATGAGACAGTGGAATCAAAATGATTCCTGTTTTCATGGCATATACAGATGCTGTCTGGAAGAGAGTTGTAAATAGGAGTCTGCAGGTTAGGAGAAAACTGTAGAACTGGGCATACATTGTGGGAGTCAATGAGGCAGGGCAAGAGGTAAAAGTTGAGGCCAAATGCCACAAAGAAATAGGATGGGTCAGGATTAAATCATGCTGTGAGATTTGCAAGCTAAGAAGTTATGAGTGACAACTGTCCCAGTTCTGTTGGAGAGTAAATGCCAAATAACAACAGTTTTCAAAGAAATTAGGAAGGAGGCTTTCTGATCTTCTTTTAGAAGCCGAGTAAAGGGAAAAGAGGTATGTAGGTAGTTGGTGTAGAGGCTTAGGAGTTTTGTTGGCATGATTTTTAAGGATGGAACTGAGGTAGCATTCCCCCAAATTAAATTTGTCTTATAGTATCTCCAAGTTATTTTTTGTTTCAGTTCCTTCATGGAACCATGGGATCTACCAGATTTCTACTAATTTATTTTTCTTCTTTTATTTTCCAAATATTTACATTTTCTCTATAAACTTGTTCAGGAGTATCTTAATACTTTCCATTTTAATGATCCTACTTGACAGGGAAATCAGCAGTTTGGAAGGTATCTTAGGTTGTTTGGTTTAACCTACTGTCCCTAAGTTGTAATCCCCTTTTAGGATCCTTGACATATTTCTATTGATAGTAAATTGCTACTTCAGAAGAAAGCCAGTCATTTTGCTTGGACTTACAACACCCAACAGCATGTCTGTGTTAATTTACCTGGGATGTGTTTAGCTGCAACTGATGACTCCAATTCAAAATTGGCTAAACAATGATGAAAATATATTATTTTACCTAATAAGAAGATAAAGCTAAGGTCAGTGTTTCAACACAATGCCAAAAAATCCAGGACTTTTCACTTTTTACTCTGCTATCCTCAGCATATCATCTCAGTTCTCTTCATTGTCAAAGGATGGCTGCCATTATAATCCAGGCATCATATGCAGTTATTCACCTTAGTGTCTCACAGTGGCAAGGAGCATGGACAATGAGCTATACTGCCTTGGTTTGTATTGTAGTTCTTCTTACATACTTCACTGGGCAAATATTTTTAGTCTCTCTACCTCTCAATTTCTTCAGCTGCAAAACTTAGTAATACATCTGCCTCATAGGTGGTTGATAGGATGGAGATATATATACATACATATATATATATATATATATATATATATATATATATATATATATAATGGCTGGCATATAGTAAGTGCTCATTAAGTATTTTTACTAAGCATTCAATAATCGTGTTTAAACTATATGCCCATCTATTTTTCTTTGTTAAAATTAATTTTTAATCTAATAGGAAGCTATTTTTATATTTCAAAACAATACTAATAACATAAGTATCACTAAAACATTTCTTTCAAGTAATGATGACTAGCTTTCAGGCTAGCTAAATTTTTCATTCTTAACATGATCCCAAAAGCAAAAACATTATCAAGTTACTATAAATGCTAATACTATAGTTAAAAATAAGTCTAGCCAAATTTTAATTTGATTAAAGTAGAATTGTTTAAAAAATACAGGGGCTATATTGGCATTATTTTAATGATTAGAAGTCAAAACACATTTTTTATAAAGATTGGTCAGATCTAACATATTACTATTCTTTAAGAAATCATCATAAGCTTTCCTAATGTTCTCCTAATAGTAAATCACTTCCATATTTTCAACTGGTAATTCAATTTCTCATGCAGGAAGTTTACAGGCCAGTAAGACATTGCTGAGAGAGCACATGTCCATCCCTTAATCAGCCATTGGCAAAGGGAAGGGAGTTACTGTGATTGGCTTTGAAAACTCAATATTTATCCTTGAAATGGGGGCTAAAGATGTAGATTTGTATGTAGATATATGAATAAAACTTGAGCTTTGTTATCAGGGAAGGGAGAAAAGACATATGACTCTCAGGGAGGCACCCAGTAGTGTTGACCATATAACTTGCCATTTGTTTTTATTCTATTCAATATCAGTTTGCAGACAGTGGTCATGCTGATTGAAGGAGGCAGATAGTTTTATGCTTATTATACACTAGTGACATATATATACACATTTTAAGATATGATTTTATTTATGTCAGACAGATATACAGAAACATCAATAATGAGAGAGAATCATTGATCAGCTGCCTCCTGCCTGCCCCACACCGGGAACTGAGCCCCCAACACGGGCATGTACCCTGACTGGGAATTGAACCAAGACCTTCTGGTTCATAGATCAATGCTCAACAACTGATCATACCGGCTGGGCTACTAGTGATATATTGATAATACACAAGCTATAAGTAGATTCATGCTAGAATCCTGCTGAGTGAAACCTGAAAATGTATTTAAATACCTGATAGTTATTTACACATTATCCCAACCATGAGTTTAAAAGAACTCAAATGTTTATGTTAAATTGCAAAGCTTTTTCTGACTATCTTTTCTCACAATAATCAGGTGATGGATAAAGAACAGGTATCATCATGTTGCAGATGATTGAATTGTACAATAGTTCTTAGAAATCTAATAGAAACTTTGGATACAGAAATAAAGAAGTAGCAGAAATCGAATTTCCTAGTAAAAAGTCTTTCTTCTCTATGTCTTTCTTGTAAAATAAAGACATTTTAAAATATTTTCTTCAGCCATCATTAGCAGTATCTTACAAACAAAATTTTAATATGTCATGCCAAATACCTGCCAGAACATGTGAGCACATAGCTGATCACGGCATTCTTAGCAACATTCATTCCCAGAGAAATGCACACATTTAAGTGTCATGGTTTTATAAAAGGGTTATCTGGAGTCTTTTATTATTGTGACCTCTTTCTTCAAGTGCCCAGTGTTAACTTTTTACTCCTAATTTATTTTTTTAAACCAAAATTGGCACTGGACTATTTGAAAATGTGATTGTGGAGAATATAATGTATGAGAAGTCTTTCAACAAAAATAACTGATCTTTTAAAAAACACACACAATTTCACCGCCCCCCCAAAAAAAGGATGAATTTGGATAAATTTCCTTTAAAAACCATGTAAAAAATTGCCAGTAACTTACAATTCTTCTTTTGAAAAATCTTTATAATCAATGAAATGGGGTAGTTAGTGACTTTGAAACACTTTAATTATCATTTTAAAAGTATTGGCACATTTTATAAGATTGCAATAATCATTGTTATTTATATCATGATATGCTTGATGTTTCTGCCAGAGATCCAGCTGGGGCCCCTGCCCTCTGCACATCTGATTAAATGCTTTTGCACCCCATTCCTATGGCTTATGACAGTTCAAAGACCTCACTGTGATTTCTAGGTGTTTTGGGGACTTACCAAAAGCATTTTCTTGCTTCTACACTCCAAGATTCTGGTCTGATACTGTTCAAAATGGGTCAGGTATGAGGCTCCAGTTGCTTCACTGGTTTCTAAAACAACACAAAACAACCATTCATTCTAAATATTTCACAAGTGAAATAACCCTACTAAGGATTTGGAGGTTCATAAAATAACGCTACATGAGAATCATGTAGACTCCTGCTGTCATTTCAATTCCTGTCTAGAACAAGCGTAGTATTATTCCTCCTTTCTCAGGTGCACTAGATCTCCTTACTCCAAGGTCCCATATTTTCACTTTCTACTCCCAGGCACTTGAGAGGATATTTTCTCTTTTTCTCCTCTTTCTAGGAAGAAATCTGGTGTCTACTGTTAGTATCAAACATAATTTTACCTTCTTTACATCTGTAATTCACTTTGTTTAGTATCTGAAGCACAATAAGTATAAATAAAATAGATTATTAAAAGTTTATTTGTTCTGACTTTTATACCCATTTCCCCCCCTCCCCCCAGCCCAGGTGAAATTATAAGTTAGAGCTGAGGTTGGCAAACCATGGCAGAAGGCCAAATCTGGCCACACCCATTAGTTACCATTTTTTTGGTCTAAGGCTGGTTTCACACTCACTGTAACAATGGAATAGTTGCAACAGAGACCATGGGGCCACTTAGCTGAAAATATTTATGATCTGGCCCTTTATAGGGAAAGTTTTCCCTGATTTAGACAACTCTCTTAAAAATACTTTACCTATACCTAGGGCTTTCCTGTTCACAACATTTTCATACACCTCATTAATCTCGATCATCTAGCTTCTTTGAAATACCTATTCCTCTCATATGGCAGATAAGAATAATGGAAACTCACTAGTTCAAGATCACAGAGGTCATATGAAACCGAGTGGGAAGAGTAATAATTAGTCTGTCCATACACTCCAGAGGATGGCCTCTGGAGGGGAGAGAGAAATCTGCCATGGAAAGAAATCCATCTATCTTTCTGCTCCTGTGGTTGAGGAGGGACCATTTCTGTCTGGCCCTATTGCATTCACTTCTGAATTCTTGAGGTAAACTTGCCAGCTCAGTTACCCTCTCTGAACCTGTCAGGGGGCAGGAGATTCTAAAATGGATATGTAACAACTGCAGTTTAATTCTTCTTAACTGCACACTCATCTGGAGTAAAATTAGAAGGCATGGAAATCCCCCAGAGTCCAAGAGCTAGACATAGATGCATGGGCACCTCGGAGCCCAGCTGCTGCTTTGGCTTGGTTTTGCCCCTGGTTGAGATTGTTGGCTTGGCCTTCTCACTCTGCATTCACTATTTGGGCAGACTGTTGAATAATGACAGCACAAATAAATGATGGTGATTTCATTAGGAAACACAGAAGAAGAGATGAAATTCTGTGTTGGCTTCCAAATGTGGTTGTCATATTCCTCCCCTCTTTGTAGGTGCATGCTGCTCCTCACATTGAGTGGGCGCTACAGTCTAATTCCTTTCCCCTGGAATCCGGGGGATCTTAGGGATGGGTCTGAGGTGGAAGTGGCACGCTGGGACTTCTCTCACTAGATCATAAGAAGTTGGGCAGTCTCTGCCTGGGTCTTGGGAGACTCATTCCCTTTCAGAACCTAGATGCCCTTTCGTGAGGCAGGGAAGCTACACCGAGAAGCCATGGTCAGGTGTTCTAGACAAAGGCCTCAGCTCATCTCTCAGCCAAGCCAGCATCAACATCCAGCCATGTGAGTTTGCCATGGGCCAGGGAATGGAGCCTTCATATGACTGCATGAGAAATCTCAAGCAAGAAGCACCCAGACCACTCATAAAATTGTGAAAATTAATACACCGTTTCAAGCACCACATTGTGGCAAAGTCCTATGCAGCTATAGATAACCAAATACAAGTTTAGAAATAAAAAGATAATTTAGTGATATACAAGAAAAATGAACATATTTTAGAACACAGTCAAATCAACCAAGGAACCCACTCACTGTTCAACTACAATCAGGAAAAGTAATTTCCTGAAGTTCGTGCAACAAAAGGAACATTTAGATTCCTTTGGCCTTTTTACTCCTTCTGGGGAGAGGTGGGGTGTAATGCAAGTGGGGATTGGTGAAATGCATACAGGTGGGAAGAGGTTCTTTTAGCGAAACTGCCTCAAGGTTACATTCTTTGTTAGTAAGAGAAACTTTTCTCTTGTAGATACTTGAGGCCTAAGAATCTGATCCTATTCCTGGGGAAAATTAAAGAGGTACAGAATAGACATATTTTGTTGTTAATATTTCCATTGATATTCAGCAAGAGTGGGAGGAAGGGGGAGAAACAGAGAGAGAAACATCTATGTAATGTGAGAGAGACACATCCATTGGCTGCCTCCTGCACAGCCAGGGGATGGAGCCTGAAATGGAAGTATGTGCCCTTGATCAGAATCAAACCCAGGACCCTTCAGTCTGCAGGCTGACATTCTATCCACTGAGCCAAACTGGCCAGGGCTAAAACAAACATTTTAAAACACCTTCCCAGAATAGAAGCAGGCATGGGGATCTCTAGAGCTCTGACTTAGAGAAGTGGGATCCTAGTGGACGGAAAGACTAAGGAGTGGAAAAGAGAAGAATGTTGGAGAGAATCCAAGAACTCCTGGGTTTCCATCTGAGTCTGACTCTTACACTCCCCGAAAGGCAGTCTTATCGGAAGAAGGAAGAAACGTTTTGCTCCATCTGTTCTTCATGTGCTCTCTCAACTGGCTAATAAAGACTTATCTATGCACTTCATAGTGAACTGTGTCTATGCATTAAGATCTCATTTGTGTCTGGATGGCCATGAGCTCGTTTTCCTCCTAGAAAGAAGGGTGACCATCTTGTAGAATTAGAAGTGACTAAAAATGTTTTCCTTCAACTTTAGGAGAAACAAGGAAGTCTCAACATTATGTTTCTTGAGTTTGAAAGGTGTGTGTGTGTGTGTGTGTGTGTGTGTGTGTGTGTGTTCAAGAACCAGGTCAATTCTCTTGAACTGTAAGTTGTATGTAGTCTTTCTTTTTATAACATCTCCTACCACCTCCCCAGACTTGTTGCTTTTATTTTCTCTTTCTCCCTCCCTCTTAGCACTAGGTATCCCCTTGACCCATCCAAATATACTCTGTATTCATTTCTACCAGGTTATGCACAGGAAAGCTTGATCAATAGACTCCTTTGCCCTCCAGCTCTGGTTGACTTCAGCCCACACCCTGGAGAAAGATCGAAGAGAGAAAAGTGAGATCAGGGTATTGTTCCTCTGGCTTTCTCTCTGTAGTGTCACATTGGGCCAGTGGTGCCCCTTATCTAAAGGTCTCAGCTCTTCTCATGACAGCCTTCTCTGCATGACTCTCTCATTTTGGGTTCCAGTAATTGCTCCTTCCCCTCCTCTCTTGGACGTAGGACTGGTAACAGCTGTGTTTTTATTAGCCCAGGGTGCTGCACTAACCCTTGTGGCTTCCCCAGAACTCTGTAAATAGTCTCTTTATTAAATTCTCCTGGAATGATCCTCATTTGAGCATGCCATCTATTTCCTGCTGGGAACCTGACGGATACACTATTCTACACTATTGGTCATTTATTTCTTAATACAAATTTAGTTCAAGATTCTTCTCTCCCTTGGCTATTTGTAATTTAAAGTCCAACCATGGCACTAAAAGAGCTTTTTTATCTTCGGGAATTTTATGGATAAGCAATCAGGTGTGGTTTGTATTGGTGGGGAAGGAAAGGGCAAAACAATTAAATCTGCCCCTCATGAATCATAGCCAAAGAAGCCTTCCACTTATTCTAACACTAATTTTATATACTACCCTGCCCTTTACCTCCATTAAAACATTAGTTCCACCCACTACTGGCTAGGGGGATGAGATAGATGAGAGCTAGTTCCCTTTTTCCTGGGTTGGGGTACAAGATGAATATGGGAGGTGTGGGGACTGAAGGAGGGCTGATGATGGGATGGGTGGGGGACAACCAACACAAACCTTTCCTAATCCATGACTGTGTTCAGACTAGCCATGTTCTACACATAGCTTCTCAAAGGGGGAGGGGGGATATAGGTTTTAAATGTCATTTCTGCCATTTCTGTTTTGGTAGTTTTGTTTGTTCTCAAAAAATGTGGGTGATATTGACAATGCTGTTAAAAGTCTTTCAAATAATTTCTGAGTTTTTACGTTGAGGACTACCTCAGAAGTACATACAAAAGAGAGAAATTTGACCACATTGCTTACTATCCCTCCAGAGGCCTTCTATTGCTTTGGATGCAATATCCCTCCAGAGACCTTCTATTGCTTCAGCCCACACCCTGGAGATAGATTGAAGGAAGGAAGAACACATAAGGTTTGATGTTCAAACCTTAGCCTGGAATTCAAAGTCCCATAATTTGGGTCAAGGTTTTCTTTTCAGGCTGTCTCCTATTTCTAGTCCCTCTTCTATCTCTTCTCTCATTATTTCTCCATGCAGATTAATCTTCAGTCAAATCAGTCAACTTCTTTATTTCCAAGCACACGATACAAGTGCCCATTTTGCATGTGGCCTTTGCGTAGCTTTTTTTTTTTTTTTTTTTTTTGCCAGTTCAAAGTCCCTTCCATTACACACCCAGCCCTCCCACTGGAGAGGGAGCTCTTGGAGGAGTGAGTGCTTGATTTCTTCATTCTGTGCATCACCTCCTACCTTGCTTATCCTAAATATCCTCAAAAGAATTTGTGAAGTAAATGAAAGTGGCTGATCCAAATGACAACTTTTCAGGAACTGTCTCTAATTTTCTTCACTTGAAAAAAAAACAAAAAACAAAAACAGGCTCAGAAATGAGAGGCAGATGTCAAGGTTTCTGCATTCTAGGACAATCCTTAACTCTTCAATCAATCCATCTTGATCTCGCTATTAAACCACATGTATAACAACTATAAAAATAGGGATTAAGTCTAGATTAAAAACAAACCTTCCATATTTCCATTTGCCTGTGGTAAGTGCTCAATAAATGCAGACTTCATTGAGGATTGGAAATTCCTAAACTTTTCAAGGTGCTGTGGGAGAGGGGACAATTTTAAAAAAATGGTTTCTCCATATTTATTGGGGTAAAAGAGTTAAGAAAATTGAATCCAGAGCAGAGCCAGGAATTAGAGAGATAAAGTTGAAAGGTTAATTTTTTTTAATTGGAAAAAATGTACTATTCTAGTGTTTCATATTCCAGAGATTCCTTCAGCAAGGAGTTAAGGCTAGATGTGGCCCCGTGCCTAGTAGAGTCCTGTGGGAGGCTAAAGGAAGGCCATGGCTGAAGCAGTGTGGAAAATGTTACTTCCAAGTTTTACTTATTCCCCAAAGATGGCCCCCAGCTCTCACATTTACCCTGTGCTTTATAATGGCATTCGGGGAATCATTAAAGCTTTTGGTGTCACTATTTTAATTAAGAGTGAAAGTTCTACATGGGACAGGCATGCTGGGGCTCTGTCAGCGGTGGTCACTGGGGAGAAATGGAATGTCAAATAAATGCTGCCTCTGGACAACTACCACTGAGCCCCTTACTCAAAGCACGTTTCAGAAGAATAGTCCATCTAGCAAGGAAAGTGATGTGAGTGCACTAGAGTGGAATGTTAAGTGTTCTCTCTAAATCTATATCTGTACCTACACTTATATATAACTTGTCCACAGAAATACTGGAATATAGTCAAATAATGAAAGAATTTACTTTTTTTTTTAAAAAAAAAGATTGAAAGAGTGTTGTGAAATTGGATATGAGAAAAGTTAGCCCTAGTAGTAAATCTTAAAATACTTTAGGACAGCATCTGCTGCATTTAGAACGTCAATTTTTAAGCTTCACTCTTAGATACCTTGGCTTTTATGAGATATGTGAATTGGTGATCAGTGAGGAAATACGATGTGATTATTATGATGCCTTCTTTTGAGATTGTTCAATCTATTGTTTTATTGACAGACAACAATACTTTGAAAGTATACTTTCTTCAGGTTACTCTACTTCTGCCCGCCTTTTATGGTAAACAAAGCAACCCTTTTCAAATTCCTCATTTATTATAAGACACAATTGCTGAATGAGCGCATTCTGAACCTAACTGCATTCTTTGACTTTGGAGGGGATCCAGGGATATTTAAGTACAGTGCAATCTTACTATAATAAAACACTGTATGCAAAACATTTCCCAATAACTGCTTACATTAGAAATGTTATGTAGTTAGCCGTTACTACGCTACCCAGGGTACACTATATCAGAGAAAACACTAAGCTTTAACTGTTTCCTCCTTGGGGAATCTGAGAAATCACTTTGCACAGATTAATGTGTTATATATTCTATGCTCTGTAACAATGGCACTTGAATGCAGATTTTAGTACACTTGCCTTTTGTAGTTAGCTGTGTCTATGAAAACAGGGATCCACAAATACACACATGTTATGGTTCTACATATATTTAGAGAACCCTTCAGCATGCTAAAACAACAACAACAAAAGTAATTTATGTACAACATCGCCTGGCCCAGAAGTACACATTCAGGAACTACCTCCAGAGCTGCAGACACTAGTGTGTTAATGTCTTTGATTACTTTCATATGGTACTCTTGGAATTGTTAAAACACAGCTGCCACACATCAGAAGGTACTAGAAACAATCTGTTGGACAATATAGCAAAATGGCAGTAAATAAATTTCAGAATACCCCATGCTAGTTACAATGGGACAATTTACATAAAAAAGGAAAAACAGCAACTATATATATTATTGATTTTTTACAAAGAGGAAAGAAGAGAGATAGCCAGAAATGTCGATGAGAGAGAAACATTGACCAGCCGCCTCCTGCACACTCCTCACCGGGGATGTGCCCGCAACCAACGTACATGCCCTTGACCAGAATGGAACCCAGGACCTTTCAGTCCACAAACTGACGCTCTACCACTGAGACAAACTGGTTTCAGCAGCAACATTTTTTAAAATGCCAAACTCATCAGGAAACATCCCTAAAGTCACTGGATAGCTACTCCTTTGTATTTCTAATGATTACTAGTATTTTTTATATATTATTGATTAATATAGTTTTTT
Source organism: Pipistrellus kuhlii (assembly GCF_014108245.1). Classification (NCBI taxonomy): domain Eukaryota; kingdom Metazoa; phylum Chordata; class Mammalia; order Chiroptera; family Vespertilionidae; genus Pipistrellus; species Pipistrellus kuhlii. The sequence continues at coordinate 33,032,250 of NW_023425427.1, read as the reverse complement.
TCTCCTCAAGATAATTCAGTTTGTTAAGACAGTTTGGAAGGACTCCTTAAAAAGGGAGAAAAGTTCCCTTGCTGGAGCACACCTCGAGGGTCGCAGTGGTGTCTGTCCCTGGCTTCTTAAGTGCTGTGACACCTCATCTAACACAGCAGCTACCTATTCTGTTCTTACAACTCTCCAATGACAATGATTAAGCCCTTTTAGAAGCTCATTTGGTGTCAAACTAGCCACCTGAAAGGACTTGGAAAACATTAGACACAATCCCTATGGGTATGCTAAGTTACTAAAATACAAGCGAGAGACTTGAATTCTGTCTGAAGCAGAGGCTCCGGTTACAAATAGTTTAAAAGCAGGCTCAATTTTGAGGATCAGAGTTCTGATACAATATACAGATGGGTTTAGTGTTGCTGATGGACGAAAAGGGTAGCCTGTATAGGTGGAGAGATGGGTTTAAACACTGTAAAGTCAGAGAAGGCCTCTCTGAGGAAGAGGAACATAAGTTGAGATCTAAATTTGAGGGAGAACATTCTAGAAAGAACAGCGAATGTGAAGACCTTCAGTTAAGTGCAAGTTCGGCATATTCAGGGGGCAGATGATGAGAGGAGGGCAAGGAATGATGCATTTTTATTTAAGTAATCTGCATGTCCTTAGATTTCGGAGTTTGAGCTAAAAAAGGCACATCTTTTTAGGAAAGGGAAAATATGTGTGATTATAGATAAAATCTTAGTGTTTACCTGTTCTCCAAATTGTCAGAAAACAGGTGTTTCCTCAGAAGTAAGCCTCTACAATCACTTGGATTTGGCTGGCTCTTTCTGTGGCTCTGCATGCTGGATATCAGGCCCCACAAGACTCCCACCTTCCTGCCAGTCCTCTCTGGAGGTCCCCAGCAGCAGGGAACGTATGCCCACAAATAAACCCATTTTAAAAACATGCAATCCTCATTATTTAGTCAGGAGATGACCTCTTTTCCCTTAGATTGTAAAAAATAAAATAAAATAAAATAAAAATTACAACAGCCAACACATAGCTCTCTGGTGTGAATGAATAAAAATTATACTTCTCTTTTTTTATCAGATAGGCAAAAATGTATTTTTTGTGTGCTGCAGAATTTTAGTAATTATTAGTTTATGTGTGCCAAGAGATGCAAAACCGCTGCCCTAAATTGATCTCTATCTTTGGAGTCATGCAGATACAAGTTTGATAAGCCCATTGCTTCTCATTTCCCCATATATCCAGATGAGGCTGATTCTCAGAGTAGACATACTTTCTCTAATTTGTTACTCCCTGTGTAGCTATGTCATCGCTGTCAGTCTCCATCTCCTTTTGGTTCACTGGTGGCTGCTGCAATGGAACCCAGCAATGCATGACACAGGCTGTCCCCCACTTAGATCCTTGGAGCAATGTATGGAATACAGGAGTGGATTTCTTAGCCTCTCCTGAAAAAAGATGACCTCCTTCAATTTTAGGATCACTTCCAGGCCTCTAATGATTTTTCACAGGCATGGATATGACAATTTCTGGTTCTAAAAAGGATTTTGGGGGGCCTTTTGTGTCCTTTATGATTGGCAGCTATTTGGGATTGCAAAGCATTGCTGCATATACTGTCTGGCAGATGGAAGGGCTAATTCCCCAGGCTATTGCTCCAGCTACACATTCTTTGTTTCATTTCAAGCAAAACCTCTGGCTCAAACCTCCAAGAGCACAGCCATTCCAGGTTCATTCCTGGTTCTCACCACAGGATGAATTCAGTGAACTCCCCCTCTAATGCCATGCTATGCCCAGCTGGACTTCCCCAGAGAGTTGTGTGTTTGTGCAATGCACAATACATGGAGGGATTGGGGCCCTGGGCCCTGCTTGTCAAGCTGAGCCCCTAGTAAAGGGCTGTCAGCCTGAGAACGGCATGTCTCCTTGCAACTTGGCCATCCAGGGAGGCTGCCTTTATTCTGTAATTTGCACAAATTACTGTTTGTGCTGCCCTGACAGGTGCTGGTAGGAGTGGCTCATTTCTCCATCCTAATTATATCCTTTGGGAGCCAGCCTAGATTTTCCATGGTCTCAGCCCTCCCAGCAATCTTAGCAATTCACAGAGGGAAGGCAGATTATCCCCATGTCTCTTAAAAGAGCTTATCATTCAAGGAGCCAGGGTGGCTCCTGCTTCAGGTACCAAAGATGCCACCCAAATTCTCTAAGAAAGAACTCTTGAGGTTGGTAGCCCAACTCAGAAGTGGGCACTCTTGCTGCACCACAACTAGAATGGTGAGCATTTCCATGTGCTTCCAGAAACTCCACAGAAGCTAGCAAAACGGCTTTCTTTTTCTTTCGTGAAGTAATCCAATGACGAGCACATCCCTTAAGCATCGATAAGCACCTCCATGGCATCAATTGATACAGTTGGGCAGTTGGGTAAGAATGTGCTCTCGGCCTGGAGCTAGTGATATCTGCAACAGGAATCTCCCAACAGGACAGGAAAGGATGCAACTCTCTTTTACAAGCTCTTGTCACCAGCACTAACGCGAAGCCCTAGGCCTCTGCAAGACCTTTCTGGGTTCCGTGTTGGTTCCCAGGCTTCACTCTTGTTTCTGTTTTCTGCTGGTGCTCCATGAGTTCTGTGCTTGGTGTGTGAACCATGTATGATGTTTACCTCTACCTCTTCCACTAGATACTGACACATCTGTCCATCCCAACCACCTTACCAGGGGCACGGAAATGTCTGATGGGCCGAGCTGCTGTTTTAGCAGGCTACCACTGCTGCTCGCCTCAGGACTCAGACACAGGGTGGGGGACTGGGCCAGGAGCTAATCCAAGTGACAGATGCTCCAATGTATTCATAATCACCCTCCCTGGCTCTGTTCCTGACTGAGCTTGTGCTCAGTTCTCTTTTACGTTTGAATGAGATCTGCCTGGGAAGCTCCTTAGCCCATCATACAAATTGACTTGTAGAAGGCCCACCTTGCTATTTGCCAGGCTCACAGAGATCCTGCCTCCCTCAGATTGTCTATATATTTTTCAAGTCTAATTAGGTCATTTTTTTTTTCCTATTTGCCATCACTCTGTCCAGTTGTCTTACAATAGGATTTGAAATATTCAACCAGTTTGAAAATTTCTTGACAAAATACATTAATGAGAAATTCAACCAGCTATTCTCTCACATATTCTATTTATGCAGTAATGTTCCAAAAGCTTATAATTAGGATTAATTTGTTTGGTGGTTAATGAGGTCACCATGCATTAAAAATGTAGAGTAAAAAGTTAGTATACTTCATTTGTATTCAAGAATATGTGTAGTAGACGAGAGAGCAAAACATTTGAATTTAAATGTAAGTTCTGCTTGTTTCAAGAAGCTGAAACACCTTCATTGGGTTCATGTACCACTGTTCTAAGTTGGGTATTTTGCACAGGTGCATATCTGCCGGTGTATGTGTGTATAAGCTTCAGAGACCTTCCTCCACCCCTTCCAAAAAATAATGCATTCTGCAATTTTCTAAGTTAGAGGACTATTAAGTAGAGGAGGTGATATGTAAAGGTTTCAATGCTTGTGTTATTGATGAAAGTTAAGGGACTGATAGATAACTCAGGGTGAGTACAATGGTTCCCAATCTTTTTAAAAGTATTCTTTATCACCCCCCAAATTGCAAATTAGAGTAAATTTAAAAGTTTTACTTTCAGTTTGTAAAACAGATTCCCAGTGATATGTTGGAAAAATGTTTGTAGAAGATGTCTATTGCCATGGTGTAAATACTCTCACTGGAATTTTAAGATGCCAACATGATGTCACTGAACATGGAGTTGGGGGAGACACATAGGAGCACAACATTTTGTACCATTGAAACCACACAGGTACAATGGGTGTCAGGAACCTCAAAAGCAGGGATGACAGTAAATGTAGTAAATGCTAAGGGAGTGATGGGTTTTAAATATGTATTACTTTTGTTTTTAATAATGGCTGTATTTAAGAAGCAACTCACAAAATTCCTGAAAATTTCACGGTCATCTTTGCGAGCCAGGACCATGTGACCGCACCCCACCACCACGTCCGAGGACTTTAAGGGCCCACTCTGGAAAGTGAAGGGCACAGACAATGTCTCACGCAGCGCTGTGCTACCACCACTGGAAGAAACAGGTGCTCCACCATTTGTGGGTCTGCCGCAGAGGCCTTTTGTGATAATAGAAACAAGTGATAAGGTCGATTTGGCGTTTGCTTGAACAGGTTTCTAAGGCAATATAGTGATGAGCAAAAGCAGGTTTACAGGTTTTTGGGTGGAAAATAATATAATAATTAATAATATAAGAATAAACTCTGTTTTGCATACTCACAACTGTAAACTTTTGCCCACCCCTGTATATTAGCTTATTTAAAAAAAAATCTTTAACCCCCCCCCAAATTTTTAGAGGTTGACATGATAAGAGGACAAACACACAAACAAAAGTATTGTAGAAAGGAAGGTAAAGTGCAAACCTCAGTGCAGGAAGCTGCCTGCACAGCATGTCTGGGCGGCAGCTCCGTCCTGTCCTGGCTGGATCCAGGTGGCCTGGCTCTGTCTGCCAGCAAGCAAGCTGGGCCTGGCGCAAGGGCTCTACCCAAACAGATGTGCATGTGCTCGGCGGAGCAAGCACAGCCTTTCCCTCAGGAACCTGCACTGCAGGGAAGGAAGAATTTGTCTGGTTAGTGATGGCCGTGGGAGCCGAAACAAGGTCACGAGGTAGCACCTGGGGCAGGGAGGTTACACGTGGAAATCATGAGTAAGCAGAAGACGAGAGTGATGTGCCAAGCAAAGGAGCAAACATTCTATAAGCAGAGACAATGAGTAGCTGGTCCTAGTTGACCTAAGTCCCTGTCAGGTGGCCAGTTCCAGATCACGTGTAACCCTTTTGATAAACCAAGGGAAAAATAAAGTGAGAAAATACATAAGTGACCATTACAATACAGGTAGAACCGTAATTATAAACCAAGAGGCACTGAATTAATCCTAGCATTAAATTTTTGGTAAAATGTGTTGTGAACATCTTTATAAACAATGAACAGAAGAATGGACAAATGTTTTCAATTGAAACTTTAGAAATGAGGCAGAAATAGTCATTTCTTAGATAATTCTGAACTGCAGTAGCCTTACATTAATAAAATAATTCAGAGAAGACATTTTTACTAGGAGCTAAGTATTCATGGTTCAGGTGTATAGCTTTCGGAGAATGTAACCTGAAATAAATGTTAGAGAGTCTTTAATTATTCTGCAAATATCAGTTATCAGAAGCATCTGTGTGACAAAATTTTCCATTTCTTATACATTTCATAGCCCAGCATTCCATGCAATCATTATTGGTTTTCTAGTGATACAGTAGCAAGGTACTATCTTTAAAAAAAAACTTCAACAAAGTAACATTTCCATAAATTTCTGTAGCATGCAAGGTATTTGTGCTTACTGTCTCTCATTGGAGCCTCTTAACTTTAGGAGACAGGCAGACATCATAATCCCCATTTTTCAAATGAGAACTCAGAGGCTCAGGGAGAAGGTGCCCTCCCTTTTATTGCACAGCTAGAGAGTATGGAAACTGGGACTTCAACCCTAGTAATGATAAGAATGACCTCTAAGACTTACTGAGCTATGTGCCAGGTACTCTTACAAGCACGTATTCCTCCCATTTTATGGATGACACAACTGAGGACTCTCCTAAGATACTATCAAGTGAAGGGGTAAAGGAGAGCTTTGAGTGAGTTAGTCGCTGAGAATGGAGGCAGGGCTACAGAGTAAAGAAAGCTAGTTATATAGCCTGTGGGCAGAAGATCACGGTGAATTGGTTGGAGCAGGGACAAGAAGTCACAGAGATGCATTGTGGAGCAGAGGCATGCCAGCTACGAACTACTTGAGAATGGGAATCTGCCATTTTTCCAGGTTGAGAAAATAAATCACAAAAAATACAATTGCTAAGGATGGAACCCGGGGAAGAGAAATCTGGCAACCTGGATTTTAGGAAGTGATGTGGACAGTGACTTTGCTCAAAAGGGAGATGGTGTATCTTGGTTTTCTTCAATGCGTAGTCTCTCCCTTACAACCCTTGAGAAGATAGAAAGAACCCGATTTTTGGCAACTAGAGGACAGTGAGGAAGAACCAATTATCAAATTAGACTGAAATACATTGTGCGTGGGTCAATGAATATTTAACTTTGCTAAAAAAAATTATACCTGTTTACTGCTTGCACCTTCAAAATTTGCATACACTACAAAGATCTTAGCCTCAGTCGCTAAAAGACTGTACTATATGTTGCAGAAAATTCCTTTTGTTTAGCGCAGCAGTGAATTTTGTTGCTAATTGGCAGTGTCCTTTGTTTGGGGTTACCTAAACTGGCTTCACCATTCCTTAAATAGAAATCGCAAAAAAATTACTTCCCAAAGTCTGTGGGTCAACCAAGTATTTATTGTTACTAAAGATATCCTGGGACATCACAGATGGAGAGTTTGGAACCACCTCTATAACATCCCCCAAACCTGCGGTCGCCAACCTTTTGGACTTCACAGACCACCAGTGGTCCGAGGACCACCAGTTGGCGACGGCTGCCCCAAATCACACATATCCTTTCACCCCCACTGCTACCATCTTTTAGATCGTGGAACCAGCATAATCTTCTGCTGGAATTACTACAGTGGTTGTTACACACAAAATTAGGCAGGGTTCCTGCCACACCCTCTTCTCATTCTCTCTGGTGGGGCTCTTCCTTTCCCAGGATGTTGGTTACATGAAGGATGCCTATATCCCCATTTCTAGTCCATATCCCTCCCCTGGTCTGACCTCACATCTGCCAACTGACCATACTCACTCTGGCACCTCAACATGCCTCAAACAGGACCATCATCTTCCTCCACCCTCCACCCAAACCAACTGCTCAAATAAATGGCTGAGATTTTTGCTCCTGCCTTTCTGTTTGCATAAGCTAGACGTCCTTGTATAATCACTTAAAATAACTGGACTTCATTTATGAAGGCCTACTCTCTTCAAACACTCTCTAAAGGGCAACGAGAATGAGCTTTCTAAAATGAGTTCTGATCTTGTCATTCCTCCAGTGTGAAAACCTCTTGATTTCTTCCTCTGCTCTCAGGACAAAAGGACAGCTCCTTCAAGTGATTCAAGAGGTCCTTGCTCATTTAGCACCCACTTCCTCCCTCCCAGTCTAACTTCCTATCACCCTCATGCCTTCCATTCCTTCTGCGTGGACAGCTCCTTTCTGCTTCCAAGCCTTTGTTCCTGTTTCCTTTGCCAACACCTGTCTCTTATCTCATTTGACTTCTTTAACTCTTATTATTTTTCAAGTCCCCACTTAGATGTTGCCTCATCCAGGAAGACTTCCTTGATTCTAGAGCCTGGGCCGGGCTTTGTTCTATAGAGCACAAGCCTACCTTAGCACTGTAACAGTCACTGGGCTGTACATACCTTACGGGCAGGTACCTGTTGATTCCCAACTGCAAAGCAGTGCTTAGTAAAGTGTCTGACACAGTGTTGACATGCACATTGTTTATACTGAGAACACTGTATCCAAAATACCTACCCATCTATAATGGGTAGGATAATAATGACATCAATATAAATTCAGTTAGTAAATGAAGCCTTATTTTAAATTTCCCAAATGCTTTATACTAATATGAAGACAGTTGAGAGTTGTTACATATCTTCATGTAATCTTTTGTCCCAGAGGCATTTTAATGGAAATTTGAGTCTTTTTTCTTTCTTTCTTTTTTTTTTTTTTTTTTTCAAATTCATTCCCATTTATTTTACAAAACATCAGCACCTGTCTGATTCTCTCTGTCCATACCATTTTAAGGGCTTTGACATTTTCCTTAATAACTGCATTCCCACTTGGCCTCCACCACACCAGCTGCCCATTCCAGAGACAGCACAAGGACAAGAAACTGCTGCACGCCTGAGATCTGAAACTCTGGCTGCTCCCTTGGGGACTCCCACCGCCCTTTCTCCCACTCTCCCACCACCAGGGTGAACATGCCCAATGCCTTCCTGCTCCTGGAAGCTTTTCCCTGGGAAGGATCCAGGTCACCTGTTGTGTCACTTGCCTCGCTAGCACAGACCGTGCGGCAGCCTTTCCAGTGATGTGTATCCGAAACCCTTATTGTCTTTATATCCAACAATTCATCAGTAAGGGGTGACTTCCAAAGGCTTTCTCTTCTCACATGCTTAGATTGCTGAAAGCTGCCCAAGAAAAAAATGAAAAAGTGCTGATTAGGTCAGTTACGGTTTTGAGCTGTCTCATCGGCTGAAGCCCTGTAGAATCAAGTACAATAAAAAAGAATTTATCTTATTTATCTAGTTTATACCCTATCAAGCTTCCCCTTACCCCCACCCCCCAAAAAAGGCCTCAAACACTCTCTCGTCCTTAAGCCCCAAGTGGGGGACTTTCCTTGCTTTGTTAGAGAACTACTTCCATGGGACCATTGGACTCACTGGGCTAGATTCCACTTTTCACCCTTCCTGTTCTAAAATTGTTCACTTATTGTAGAAGAAGCAAAGGCCCTGGAAAGAGAGATTACATGGAACAGAAGGAAGCCGAACTTAAAAGAGAGTAAGAATGCTCCTTTCCTGAAAATGAGGGGAAAGAGCAGAAACGAAAAAGGCAAAACAGGAAAAATGTGGAGAGAATTTGAGGAAGACAAAAGTTGAGTTCAGACACTAGAAATCAAATCTCACTTTCTCCAAAGCGGTTTACTGAATAGAAAAATCAACAGCGTGGGCACTAGGGGACTTGCTACTTCATTTCTTTTGGCTTCAATTTTCTCCTCCCCACAAAGGAACATTGAACTGCTGGCTTCTAAGATGTCCTCCAGCACTGAGTCTGAAGGCTCAAGCCGACTTGCCATCACAGAGGTTCTCAATGGCACAGAGGTGCTGGGAATGTGGAAGGGCATTTTGTGGTTGATTCAATGACAAGGGAGCTTCCGTGGCATTTAGTGAATGGGAATTTACAACATGCAGGACTGACTTCCATTAGAAAGCATTGTCTCACCTTTCACCCCCCTCCAGCCCCAGCCCACCACCACTCTGCAGCAATCACACTGTGGACATCCCAAAGGCAGGCACTCTTCATTCACTCTCTGAGACCCCTTGGCTTGAGAACCCTTAGCAGTGCCTCTTCAGGACCTGCTGAGTTTGTAGTAGGTGCTTAATAAAGGCTCACGGGGAAAAATCCTGTGCCCTTGCAAAGATGTATGTAATGTGAATTCTTGTAACTCTACAATGATTTCCTGTTGACATACATGCTCATTTCAGAGGCGCTTAATCTTCACTTCTGATTAACTTTTAATTGGCAGTGACTCCTAACACGGAGAGAGCTGTTATTAAAATGGAACCCTGCAGGGAATCCATTTGTAAAGCGATAACTCCTTTTATAGTGTGAATAATCGCTCATTAATTGATCTGGTTTGTAAATTTGAATTTTCATATGCTGCATTTAAAAAAAATTAACTGTGGGCACAACTGTGGTCTCCTCATTAGAATCATAAAGTTCAAGAAGGGTCTAACAGGTATGACAGTTTTTTTATTTTACAACTGAGTCCTTTTCAGTAAATATCAGGCTTTCTCTTTTCTTAATTCCTTTTATAGAGCGTCATGAACAATTCTATTTAAATAATAATTTGCTGCTTGAGAAATGATTGGTTTGTTCGCTTAGCTTTAAAATACAACAGAGAAACTCTGTCTTTGGGGATCTCTGGGCTACTTGCAGATTTTCATATTGTATTTATTCCAAGAGGATTTCCTTTAATATAGAAAGAAAATCCACCTTCTTTACCACTTATGAAACCGAGCACATAGGGCCAACAGAACATTACCACATAAGTGTCTGTCGCTGAGATGACAACAGAATTCAGATCACCTCACCTCTCATTAAAGACCTGCCTCTTGACTAAAGGATATTTTCTTAGTTCCGTGGAACTGTGCTCGGGATGGCTTCCTGTGACTGACAGGCCGCTCTTCGGAGACATGCTCACTTGAGTGAGTTGCCTCGGAAAGTGTTACCGGTGTGTCTGTACGGCTGATTGGAACAAATTCCATCTCTAGCCATATTAGGTTTCCACCGGTAAACCCATGCTTGCTAATATTCCATCCTGCTGCTTTGAATATTATAACAGTTCATGCAGAAAGGCCTGGATTAGCCTCATCACAGATGATGATGGGGGATATAAATGTGCTCAGAAAATTATTACCAATAGTTACAGAGGGGACAGTTAGCCTGGTGTTCATATCATGATGCCATTAACGTGGATTAGAGAGAAAAAAAGTCACATGATCTGAAGATACCTGTTTCTGAAGTAATAGTACCATAGGGGTCTTGGGGAACATTAATTAATATTTAGCAGGAGGCTTTTTACATTTAAGGTTGCTATGGTACACTCAGCCCCTCCCCCCCTCCATTTCCTTTTCAGCTTTTCCCCTTCTCTTCGAGATTGACATGGGCATCATTCTCTATAATATATTTTCCTCCTATTATTCTGTCTTTGGACTTATGAATCCATCATTTTATTTGGCCTGCTTTTCAAATGTTAGCTATAAGCTGTGATATTTGTATTGGCTAGCAAAACAAATTGGATGTGAAAATTCACTCAGATGCATCTTTCTTGTGTTCTTGCATGTCTCTGAGAGGAGTCTGGGAGACTTGCCTCCTCTGACTTCGCTCCCCTCAGACTAGCCCCTCCCTGCAGAGAACCTAGCATGCACCTGAGAGCTGGCTATTCCCGGTGCAGGTGGGTGAGAGGAGCAAGAAAGGAAACCCAGAGGTGTCTCAAAAAAACGTAAGAGATGCTGCCTCGGCAAGGAGCCTCTCCAGTCAGAGAGAGGGGTTACAAGCTAGAAAGAGACAATAACATTAAAAGCAATATTTCTGTCATGAAGCCTTCTCAGAGCCGTGAAACTAACCTGCTGGTATATTTTTTTTCTACAGCCCATAAAAGGGCTCACAGCCAGAAAGTACAAATCCCATAGGCTGCTATTATGCTGATGACAGTGAAGAAAGGGGGGAAATTGTTTCGTTGCTGAAGTGCAGGTATAATTATGACATTTTATACATTTTGCAGCCTGCACCAAGGAGCTGTATTAATATCTGCTATGCCCTATGGTGGGAGAGAAGTTAGCACCTTAATGCAGGGCACTCGGTTTCTGATTTTTGCTAAGATTGAATCCCTCTGGCTCTTTTCTAATATGAATTTTCTGGTTCCAGGAACAATCAGAAGCAGGTGATAATGGCTGCATCTTTTGTAGGGCCGGCTGATTCATACGAATCATTCGTACCAGTGCAGGGAGAAGGGCTAATTGCGCTTTGACAATGTGTCTTTCACCACCGAGACCTGCAGCAGAAGTCTCACTGCTTACTTCAGCCAAAGATGGACACAATAGGGTGTTGAGAAAAATTTAAATACATAGTTCACAGGAGAAACGCCAATGAAATTATGACAAAGAAGCCGAAATTCCTATCAGTGAGGTCACCTGGAAGTCAAGCATGTGTGCGTTGAATAAGAAAGTAAAAAGCAAAACCAAACATCTCTCAGTCCTTTCAAACACAGCTCAGGCCACAAGGCAGGGGTTGGCGCTCCAGTCCATACCTTAGATTAAGAATTAAGTATTCCTGGTGAACAGTGAGTGAGCCAATAAATAAACAAACAACATTTTGGGAGATGCAGAATAGACAGGGAAATAAAATGTATAGTAATGAAATATTCATAACCTTGCATTTTATGGACCTCAAACACTAGTTCCATGATTTACACTATTTCTGTATGCAGTAGTATGGGATCTGCCGAACAATAATAAAGATGGCATTAGAATGCCACTGCCTCGGTGTCATGGAGAAGGGAGGATTAATCAGTATTGCACGAGGTCTGTAAACTTGAGTAAATAGAAGCACATATAGGTAGTTGCTCCCCTGCACACTTTATGCTCGGCCCATGGAAATGGAGATGAGAAATACAGTAATTACGAAAATGATGAGTGTCAGCACCCAGCTTCACATAAATACCCACATTGTTTTCCAAGCTTGTGGGTGCTGAGAGGCACTGGTATGGACCAGCTGCTCCCAAGAACCTGTGGTGGGTATTATATCAAGAGTTACCTTTCCAAAATATCTTGCCCCCTGATCCTAAACTGAAGATGCTATATATACTTTGAACTTTTCTTTATAAAGAAAAGAGTGTCAGGCCTCTTGCTTTTGCCTTCACCTACTCTCATTGAGCTCTGGCCCAGAGGGCAACGGAGCTGCAGATTAAGACCTGGGATGAGCAGGTAAACAGCTGTACCATCTTGCTTTAAAGAATATCTCAAATATTCCTGACATATATTGTACTTGCTCCTCCATTTGAGAGCCAACCTCAAACTCTTAGTGTTGATCTTGTCCTGGATTTCAAGGGCACAACTAACTGTTAGCAGGATCAGGGCTTCTGCTAAGAGTCCCCCTCAGCAGAGCTGTTTCTCTCCCATTTTTACCGAGGGATCAAATGACACACGCCCTGTGTGCTAAGAGTTCCAGTCGCTGAGATGAAACTATAGCAGCGTCACAATGCTCCATGACAACCACAAAGTTGTCTGAATTTCTCTCAGGTCTTTCAGACTTGCAAGTGGCCTGTCACCGGGACCCTGTCCACAACCTCCTTTCTTTTTCAAATGTACAAAATTAACTAGCCACTAACTTCCTCTGAGTATGAGCCCTTTACCCAGGTTATATCCACTAAACTTCCTATGGGGCAAATTAGCATACAATTATAATTTTAACATTTAGCTTTGGTTTACATTGTCACAGTAAATCACCATTTTCCTTAATGAGATAGCACAGTACACCAAATTTCCTTCTGTTATACATGGGGATTTTGGTGAACATAAATTAATGTGTCTTCATTTCTTATTAGACTTATGGGATATACTTGTTGTTTAGGGCCTGAGGATGCAATTCCAAAACTTCTCAAGTGAATAATTACCAGAAAGAGTCAGAAGTTATTCCAGAAAGAGTCAGAAGTTATTCCCATATTGGTGACAAATGGGCATAATCAATAAGTTAACCATTCATCTTGGGAATAAATTATTTTACCCTTTGCTTGATCCTGTATTTTTATTGCTCAGAACTAGGAGTGTAGTGATGAGCAAAGGGTAACAATTATAGGTTCTCACTACATGTCGAAGAAATGAGTCAATGAATTCCATGGACTTGCTCTTGTATGTGATGGGGTAGGTTGGCAGTCATGCCCTTACAGATAAATTAATTTAAAAAGGTAGGTCCTGGTTGAAACTGGTTTGGCTCAGTGGATAGAGCATTTGCCTGTGGACTGAAAGGTCCCAGGTTTGATTCCAGTCAAGGGCATATATCTTGGTTGTGGGCACATCCCCATAGGGAGTGTGCAGGAGGCAGCTGATCAATGTTTCTTTCTCATTGATGTGTCTAGCTCTCTATCCCTCTCCCTTCCTCTCTGTAAAAAATCAATAATTTTCCTATCTTGTGTGTATGTGTGTGTATATCACATATATTTATATAAATACCTATAGATACAACATATATATTTCAGGTAGTATGTATTACTAGAGGCCTGGTGCATGAAAATTCATGCACTGGATGGGGGTCCCTCAGCCTGACCTGCCCCCTCTCACAGTCTGGGAGCCTTCAGGGGTGGGAGGTGACCTGGCAATCAGGAGAAGCTGACATCCTCATCACACTTCTGCTTCTGCCACTGCTGGCAGCGCAAACCTCAGCTGGCCTTGGTTACCTAAGCCTTGGGTGGCCCTGGGTGGCTGGGCAGCCACCATCTGAGGCTTGCCTGCACCTTGGGCTGGCCCTGGGTGGGTGGGGGAATGAGGGGATTGGGGGTCTCCGGAGGCAGGTGCACTCCATGCCATGCACCTGCCACTCCAGCGGGGCTGAGGGGAGTGGGTACTGACCACCATCTTGTGGCTGTGGGCACAGTCATCTTGCCATCTTTGAGGGCAAGACAGTCAATTAGCATATTCCTGCTTTATTAGATATTATATCTAATGTAATACAGAAGATTAAAGAAGGTAGTACACTAAAGTTCTGTGAAGCTGTTGTTGCTTCAGAGCTGCTTAAAAAAAGAAAATCTCAGAATATTTGGGGTCAGATGATTTCAGTGTTTTATAGACACTGATAATGTTCAGAGATAAAAAATGTTGAAGGGCAAATAAATCACTGACAGTAATGACAGAAACCATCATCTTCGTTGGGAAACAAATGAGATGAGTTAGGTCATTACTTCTGAAAAGCAACCACTAGTGAGTGAATCATGAGTATTACCTGACACATGGGCTCCTCGTTGGGCCGTGGAAATGGTTTTGAACCGTCAGGTTGGGCAAATGCTTCCTGCCACATAATCCCGCTAACCTGTTCCTTCTGGGCTTCCCATTCCCTGCAAATATTCCCTAAAACAGTCCTCAAAATCAATGTAGCTTATTTCAGAAAGGTAATAATAGTAGATGCAGAAACAAAGTTTTAAATTCTACCTTTTCCTTTTCTTTCCCTTCCTATTGACATCATTATAAATGCCTCACTCTAACATTTTGGTCTAAGTTGGATTAAACATACTTTCCCTGCGTTCCCTATTTGCTAACAGAGAGAGGACTGAATTGTTGCCACTGAACTTGCTGTGAGGGGCTTTGACTTCAGGTGAGCTCACAATCAGCTTATCACTGCACTGCTGTGAACTGGGTCATAATTAAAAGATTTCACCATAGAAAACGACTGTGCTGTTTGTACATTCCTTTCATGTTCTTGAGGAAGAACAAAATCAATCACTTATTTGTCTTTTATATGATTTTATAAAGAAATCCTGGTGAAATAGAAAAGCATTAAAGCCATAAAGGACAGACCTAGATTCAAATCCTGGTCCTGGCAATGAGGAACTTGATGAACTTGGATAAATTACTGAACATTGTTGGGCCTTAGGTTCTTCAATTGTAAAATGCGCCACAACACCAGCCTTGTAGGGTTTTTATGAATTAAATTAAATATTACATGAAAAGCATCTGATATTTTGTAGGCATTTATTTTTTGCTGCATATTATTATTATACCTTTTATTCCTCCTTTTTACATTTGTTTTTCTCAGTACTATACTCCTCTGTGCAATGGTGTGATTCTGTGAAGCTCTACTCCAGAGAGACTCAAATTTGTTTCTCCCACAGAAAATACCACCATGCTTGAGGTCCCCAAAATATCTATGGACTTGGATAGAAAATATAATGGGTTGCTCTCATCGACTTGGAAGAGGAGAGGAAATTCATATGAATTCACTCTCCCATTCTGCTCTGCAGTGGTACATTGTTCTGTTGCAGCATTAATCCTAAAATGCAATCTTCACTGTGAAACTTTAAGAAAATGGTCCCTATTCCTGTGCTCATATCAGGAGGTATTTGGAGGAAATTCTCCAGGTTTCTCTACTTACCCACCTTCCTTAGAATTCCAGGGGAGATTGCTTTCCAGTTCCTTCTTTTCCACCCTAAATGCTACCTTCAAGATAACCAGGTAAAGAGGAAAGTCAACGATGGGTTCTATAGCTAAATAGAGGTCGTATAAGGTGCATACCTGGCCTTTGAAAGAAAAAGGAGCTTCCATTCCAATGACAGTGAAGATACAACACAATCAAACTGTGCCCTTTCACCTCTGTAAGGAGACCAGGGAGATGTGAAGTGCAGCGATGGTCTTTCTGCAGAGGAAGAGAATGATTGTAGTTTTGCTCCTGGTGGAATTGGGAAATCAGCCTCTCTTACTATTGAGCTTCCTCAATCTTCTTCCTTTTAGGTAAAGGATCAAAGTAACACACTTTAAACACTGTGACAGCTTTGGGTGGCTATTCATTCATTTAATACCTTTAACCAACAATAAGGGTCACTGTAGCAGAGTTGCCAAGAGAATGGGCCCTGAAAACCCCTCTTGCTCTGAGTTTTGCCTCTGTGACATGGGGAGAGTGGTTTTACCTTTCAAAGTTGTTTTTATAGTTTCCTCATTTGTAAAGTCAGAATATGATAGAACCCACCCCATAGGGTTATTCTGGGCATTGAATGTATTATTACAGGCAAAGCATTTTAATAAATGTTCTGGCACATAGTAGACATTCAACATATTTAGCTAAAAAGCAACTAATAAAACCCACCGAATCCATTTGTAGGTAGCTCTAGGTAGTCAGGAGGTGGGCATTAATATGAATGTGGGGTTGTGGACCTTGAAACCCTCATTCTAGTAGGAAAAAAGATATGTAAGCAAACAATTATGGTGAAGTATGGTCTGCTTTTACAAAGTGTTGCATGCTCCTTTTTGGTTAGGGAGGAATTTGGGGGCAACTTTCCTGAGAGGGGGATCATTGTGCTGGGCTTTGAAAGAGCAGGTGGTGCTTTCTAGGTAGAGAAGGAGGCAGGGCACAAGAGGGGTTCCATGAAGTAACTGCATGAGGGAAGCCTAAGTGGATGAAGTAATACTGTGTTCTGCAGAGGCAGCTGCTCTGACAGGGCCTGGGTGAGGCAGTGTGGCTAGGCAGTGAAGAGGATGGACCTGGGAGGTTCAGGTTGGGGACAGGTGGCAAAGCCCGCAGATGTCATGCTAAAGGTAATCAGTGATGGGCTCTGTAAGAGGCTTCCAAGCTAGGGGATGCCATAACCACATACTCCAGTGCTTGTTTCTTACTGTATTCATGCATCATTTAAACACTCAGGAGAAATCATTATAACGAAGAAGTATGACTAACAGATGTGGTGAGTTTGCAGTCAGATTCCCTTGCACTATGATAAATACCCTTGAGCCTATTGCTTAAAGTCTCTGAAGTCTATTTTCATCAGTGTTGTTGGGAGATTTGAATGAGATAATATGTAACCATATAAAAAGTAAAGGAACAGGGCAACATGTGATGTAAATTGATAAGTCCCTTTAAATGCTTTTGGGAAGAGAAGGGCATAAATTAAATTGAGCATCATGGCCCTTCCTACCAATCCATCAACTGAGGGTTGCTTCCCCCAGAGGACTAGTGGGCCTGATGCTAAAAACCCTCAGCAAGGAAGGAAATGGGGCCAGGAGGGGGGAAGGGAGCTGAAGGACCATCAAACTTAATGGTCTTGCCTCTAAGGATGTGATATTTTATCTAACAGCAATTTCTTCATCTTAATTTAGAGATGACATCCACCATGCAGGTTCTAGTATTGGGGCTTGAGTTGATCTGCAGACTAGCCAGTGTGGGACAATGATTAAGAGGGTAGTCTTTAGAGTCAGAGGCGTAGTTTGGCCCCAGGCTTATCCGTTGAATATCATTGGGCAATTTAGCTAATCCAAGTCTCACCTTGTTCATCTGTAAAATGGAGAAAATAATACTGATAGCTACTGTTTAATCAGATTGCTATCAAGATTAAAGGTGATAACATAGTAAAGTGCTTAGCATAATGCCTGGTTCATAACGAGCATCCAGTAAATTCATCACTGTATTTGCAAGTTAAAAAACGGAAATTTGAATGGCTCTTTAATTGTATAAACCCAACCCCCAACTAGCAAAAGACAAACTTGTTTTTTAAATTTAAGAATATATGCAGGTTCAAGGTTCCCATTTTTTTTCATCTATGTCATGCTGCCTTTCTTGATATGTCATAGACCACAACACAAAACCACAGTACTGGCATAAAAATCAGGAACTGAAAGTGAGTAGAGATTATATTTTAGATTGTCTGTCAAATTTAGAAAAATGTGTAAAAATAAACAAGCAGTACCAAGCCCTGAAGGTGAGTTGCATATTTAAGATTCTTCCTTTTTAATAATTCCAGCTGTTATTAGCACTGGATAAGAAACACTAATTTAGAAAAACTGTATATGATTTTTTTTACCCTGATGCATTTTTTTCCTTTTAATGTAATGTACATAGTATAAATAAGTAATGTAATCACGTTTATCTTTGGAAGAAAAAGTTAATAAATTAAGAGTTGGAAATAAATGGCACACTTATTGCATTTATTACAAATCAAACCACTCCTACTTGAAACTATGTAGCATTTGAATCTTTTGATCCCTTTGTACTTTCCCCATTGTTCTGGGCCAACAGGCAGTACACGATGCAGAGAAGCTGTATGGGACGGGTTCGGGAGCAATTTGGAACCTCCGCGCCCTCTTTGTGACTTCCACAGGTGCTGGCATCTGTAGACTCGCAGTGGGAAAGCTGGGCTCAGCATTCAGGGCCCCAGAATGAATTGTACCACTCGGGTCAGTGGTAGCCAAATAGTTGGCAAACTGACCCACACAGCTGGATGATAAAAGTAAACCCACTGGGTTTGTGAGACTACAAAGGAGGGAAGTGAGCACATGAGAGAGGAGAGGAGACAGTTTGACATCTAGCAGTGGGTGAACAGAGACATTACAAGAAAGATGAGAAAGGAAAAGGAGGCACGGTGGGTCCCTGAGGGGCTCCCTTGGGTCCTGATCCTGAGACAGCTTCCGTAGGTCATGACCAAGTGCCTGTGAAAGGTGGCCCGGGACCAAGTTGACACCCACAGTCACTCCCCCAGATTCCGGCCTCCTGTTCATGCTGAGAGTCTTGGACTGTCACACTAGAGGAACCTGGAGTGGTCCCTTTAGCTCTAAAGCCTTGTGCCCACACACCTTGCCAACACTTCTCATTCTGAATGTGGGCTAAGCTCTTCTCATGAGCTCTGAATCCCCTCTCTTCCTGCCTTCTTTTTTCACCCATTATCTTCCCTCACTCCAGTATTTTCAATCTCTTTCAGCACATTTTCCCACCTTAATAACAGGCAAGGCTCTCAAAAAACACACACAACAAAATCAAAACAAATATCCTCCTTCAAGTCTACACTGTACATTCACCCATGGCCACCACCCCTCCTGTGGGAAGTTTTCTGAGACATATATTCCCTGTCCCATTGAGACACTGCCCTCCAGCAGAGCACAGGGTCCTACAGTGCTCTAAGCATCCTTCCTCCATAGAACTTTCACATGGCATCACCACAAGAGGTCTTTTCTCCTCTCTCCCAGTAGTAGTCTATAACTTACTTAAAAAAAATGGGCATGTATTTTTCAGCTTTGTATTTCTGTGCCTATCACTGTGCCCAAGGCTTAGAAGATGCTCAATATGCTGAAAGTTTTTCTACATATTTGTATTGTCAGGCTTCTGCAAAGAATGTGAATATGATGACTAAGAAGCCCAAAGATCTACAGTCAGCAAACTGGAGACTGAGGAGAGCTGGTGGTACATTTCCAGCTAGGTCTCGGACCTGAGAACCAGGAGAATGAGTGGTGTAAATTACCATCTCAGTCTGAATCCAAAGGCAGGAGAGAACCAATGTCCTAGCTTGAAAAATCAGGAAAGAGAATTCTCATTTACTCAGCCTTTTTGTTCTATTCAGGCCTTCAAAAAATCGGATGAGGCCAAATGACATTGGGGAGGGCCACTGGCTTTGCTCAGTCTGCTGATTCAAATACTGAATCAGTGGAAACATTCTCACAGACACTAATGTCTAACTAAATATCTGGGTACCCTGAGGTCCAATCACATCGCTTTTATGTAAAAGCGACTAACACTCATGTCCATCGTATTTTTCAGTTCCCACTGCTGGTTCTATCTCCTTTAAGAAAAGAATAGCACCACAGCTCTTAGGAGTCCTCTCTTCTCCAATTTCCTCCAACGCTTATTATCTGCACTATATGGTTTAAGGCTGATTATAGTCTCTTCTATTTCCTGTATTTCATGAACAAGCAGAGCTCCTTACTGAAAGAAAGCTCCTTGAGGGTATGACTGTATGACATGCTTTTACTGCACTCTATGGAGTTCTTGGTTTGGAGCTGGAACAGAAGAGTGACTCTAAATATATTTACTCAGTTGTATTGAATTAAAATGTAATATACATGATGAGTGAATTATCAGACATTGATGATATTGTATCAGATTGGTAGTTACCTATCCAAAATGTACTCTCCTCTGTTAATGAGAAATAGAACTTCTACAATTTGGGGGTATGGCAATATGTTGTAGCTTCATACGAGGAACTGAAAGGGTACATAAAAGGGATGTGGTAATTATCCCAAGAAGCTCAACATCTTAGTAAAGAACTCGGTGTGCTCGTGGGACCAGAACAACAGAAGAAGCTATATTTGACCTTGGATCATATAGTGCAGACAAATAAGCATTGGAGGAAATCAGAGAAGGAAGGGACCTTTATATGCTATGGTGCTAATCTCTTTCTAGCTTCCTTGCAGCTAGGGATGATCATGGGATTACATTCTGGCCATGGAGATGTAAACTGTATGGACTATCTAGGCAGGCCTGTTAAAGAGAGGCCCTTAAGCTGGGTGCTGTATGGGTTTCCCTTTGCCTTTTCACCTTCTAACTGCCAGGATCCTTGACAAGATGCTGGGGCACCAGCAACCAGTTTGAGGATGAATACCCTCTGATAACAATGGTAAAGCAGAAAGACAGAAGACGTCTGAAGCCCTGATGTCTTTGTAATGCTGCTCTACCAGACCTGGACTGCTTGTTTCTGTATGCCTTTTATATGAAACACTAAAACTTTGTAGGTTTAAACTTCTTTTACTTTGTTTTTCTATTTTATGCAGTATAACATAATCCTAGTTGAAATAGTTAAAAATTAACAAATACAAAGGAACAGAGGTAACTATCTATATATATAAAAGGCTAATATGCTAAGTGTCTGACCATCTGACTGGTCACTATGATGTGCACTGATCACCAGGGGGCAGATGCTCAATGCAGGAGCTGCCATGATGTGCACTGGCCATTTACTGAGAAACGGTACCACGGGAGAGAGGTGCCCACAAAGTAACACTCGGTTTTCCTCAAGTGGGACACAGGTTCCACCATCACCCCAGAGTGACTCCCACCAAATCACAACTGACGCTGCCAAGACTCCATGGCGCAAAATGCAGCCCACAGCCCATCTCAGCCCAGCTCAGAAACAGTTGCTGTGGGCACCAGGTAATGACATCACATAGCAACACCTGGCTTCCTCTCCCTAGTGATGAATAGCATCCTTGCAATATATACAGCCCAGGAACACAACTTGCTTTATTGCTAGGTGCAAATATTTCACACCTTAACAAAATATCTGTGAAGCGTTTTCCCGTGCCTCATCTCATTTTTTCCTCACAGAAGACCTGGAGCAGGTAGATAGTAAACTTGGTTTAATCCTATTTTCTTTTCATTAGCCAGAAAACGGAGATTTAGAAAGTTTAGAAACTTGATCTGACTGAAAAGAAGAAATGGCGGAACATGAAAATGACTTCAGGTTTTCTCACTGCGCAGTATATAGTCAAACATTGCTGTAGTTAAATATTTTACTCTTTGTTCTCCTTGCATGACCTAAATAATAATCTGCTTGGTGTTGATATTTACTGCTTTGTTGCTGACAATTATCTAAAAGAGAAGTTGGGGTGTTTCATTGGGCTGGAAAAAGTTTAGCTACATCAGAAAGCAGGTCTAATTAAGCAAGTTTATTCAATATCTATACAAGGCTAAGTTGACATATCATATAAAGCTCTCGCTGGCGCCAATCACATGTGTGTGTTTCAATCTGTCATTATTGATCGTGAATCTGGTTGACACTTCTATTGTAGACAAATGGTGAATAGCAATATTAAAATATTTCTTCTAATTAATTTCCTTTCAATGTGCATGAATCCGTGCTCTGAACCACTACTCTGAAATAAAAACATATTATTTCAGTTAAAAAAAATGGCATTTTTACTATTAATATTCAAGACACAAGCAAACTACTGCCATCAAATATATTTGATCTTACTAATATAAAATATATTCTACTTATTCATTTCCCCCTCACATCACAATGAATCTTTCAGTGATGTGGGGTTTCACTTGTCTTCCCATGATTTTCTGTAAATTAGAGCAAAAGGAGAAAAGCCTTGAAAATCAGCTCTCTCACTTAACTTGCCCATTGTCCTCTCTCTGCAGGAAACCTAAGGGTTGCAGAAGAAAATGGCTGGTGGAAATGCAGCAGGGAGAGTCACGTGGTTTTGAAATGAGGTGAGACTGAGTAAAATTAGTGTAACAGCAGACCTTTCTTTTTTATTCCCTACTTCACAAAGTTAAAATTGGGGACATGATTGAGGTGAGTTTGTTTTAAATGAGTGAAAGACAAGGACATATCTTTCCGATGATATAAAATGAGGTGAAGGGAACTTGGATGACATGAAAATTCCCACCCCCTTCTATCTATTAGTATCTGTAGTGGGCGATATTGCCCACTACAACACAACAGGCCAACACAAAGGACCATTTTCTAGTCCTAAGGTGTGGTGCCTTTAGAGAAAAGCCTTTACATCTTTGATAATTTTAGAAGTGTTCAGAATATGAGCATCCAAGTGATGTCTTGTGTTTCTCAAATTCTGCTCTTTTCCCTTAAGAAGGGCCAGCATTAACAAAATTTAATAATTTGTGTTCAAATAAATTCTAAAGCATAAAATGGTAGGATTTAGAAAGAAAATAATTCTATCTATTTATATAAAAGGCTAATATGCTAAGTGTCTAACTGTCTGACTGGTAGCTATGAAGCCAGGCTGAGGGTCCCCACCTGCTGGAGGGACCCTGCTCACTCCGCAGATACTGAGGAGGGACCATGGGAAGATGGCTCCAGGGTATGTCCGGCTTATCTCACCCAGTCCTGCCCTGCTGGCCACCTTCTAATTAATTTCCTTTCAAGGAAGCCATGCATTGGGTCACTAGTCTCTCTCTCTCTCTCTCTCTCTCTCTCTCTCTCTCTCTCTCTCTCTCTCTCTATATATATATATATATATATATATATATATATATATATACCCAGCGACTGTTATGGTGGAATGACTAAAATGACTGGTTACTATCATGTGCACTGACCACCAGGGGGCAGACGCTCAATGCAGGAGCTGCTCCCTGGTGATCAGTGCGCTCCCGCAGTGGGAGCACCACTCAGCTAGAAGTCGGACTCATGGCTGGTGAGCACAGTAGTGGTGGCAGGAGCCTCTCCTGCCTCCGCAGCAGCGATAAGGAGTGGTGAGCCAAGTGGTAAGGAGTGAGCAGGTGGCAGTAAGGAGTGAGCAGGTGGGTGGTAAAGAGTAAGCAGGTGGGTGGTTAGCAGCAAAGGGTCCCTGAATGCAAGAGGGCACAGGCCGGCTAAGGGACCTTCCTATCCACCCTCCCCCGCCCCCGCCTTGCACGAATTTTGTGCATTAGGCCTCTAGTTTGTAATAAAACAAAATAGTGCAAACCAAAGGCAGACCTAATCATGAACAGCCAGGATAGAGCTACCACAGTATGTTTGCAACATGAAGAAATTATTGCAACCAAAGTTGGAGGTTCCACTTTCAGGATTCCTCACACACATGGCTGGCTGGTCAGTACTGGCCATTGTCTGGAAGCTCAGCTGAATGAGGGCTGGGAACCTTGAGTTCTCTCCACAAGGGCCTCTCCACACCTGGTTGAGTTTTTCCAGTGCATAGGGACGGGCTCTAAGACAGCAGGGCGGAAGTGCATGGAGTTGTGATGCTCTAGCCTGGAAGTCACAGAGCTCCACTTCCACAGTACTCTGTATGTAAGACAGTCACTGAGATTCACCCAGACTCTTGGCGAGAGGATGCAAACCCTGCATTCAATGGAAGGAACATCAAGGTCATGCTGTAAGAGGAACATACAGGATGGGAGATACAGTTACCATCTTGTGAAAATAAGGCCTGCCACAGTAGGAAAATCAAGTTCATCATAGGAAAAGGGGATGATTTTCAGTCACCTACTTAGTGAAGAGTTGTTTGATTATGTATCAGCTTTTACAACCCCTGGGAAGTTTCTAGAGGTGAGATTTAGTGCCACCCCCCATAGCTTCATGAGTCACTGGTTCATGAATCCACATGAAATTCAGAGTCAAGTACTAACTCCCAGGTACCATTACTTTTAGGAAACATTCCTAAAGAGTCATTTGCTTTTTCTAAGAATGAGGTGGTTTTGGAGAAAACTGCTCTCTCCAGTACCCTGGCCATCAGGAGAAAGACAATTCCAAACCCAGGTTTTCATGGCAGTGGCTTCCACCTCAGTGCCTCCCTGTCATGGGCCTGGGAAGGCAGGTGATGTATGCTGGGAGCTGGCCTTTTTTTAAAAAAAAATCTTCTCTCCTATTTTTAAAAAATATATATTTTATTGATTTTTTACAGAGAGGAGGAGAGAGGGATAGAGAGATAGAAACGTTGATGAGAGAGAAACATCGACCAGCTGCCTCTTGCACACCCCCTACCAGGGATGTGCCCACAACCAATGTACATGCCCTGAACCGGAATCAAACCTGGGACCTTTCAGTCGGCAGACCAACGCTCTACCACTGAGCCAAACCGGTTTTGGCTATCTTCTCTCCTATTGCCGGCGTGCCCTATGTTATTACTGTAACAAATAGCAGTAATCCAAGTTTTCCTAGCTTGTGGGTACTACTTTGGCCACATTAATAGCAATAAATCACATTTCATTAGCTAATAAATATCCTCTCTGGGAGTCAAATCTCAGTGAGTATTCTGAAGATGTGTAGGGTCATCTTGCCTGTTTACCTGTCAGTTGCCTTTTAATGCTTTGTTCCTGGCCCCCTGGCTGATGTTTCCTGCCTGGGAAGTTTTCAGAGGTGGTCATGTCCTCACTGTTACTGCTGCCATGAGGGGCCCGACATCTGCACCAAGGACCCCGGCAGAACTGGGGACTCAGCAGTCCTCAAGGACCTAAGACCTGCTGTGTGGGGAAGAGATGGAGAAAGGGTTTCCTGCCGCACTCCAGCCTTCCCCAGCCCCCAGCTCTGGGCCTCACTTTGTTTTCTGGGTGCCCAGGTAGCATTGCTTGAGCCTTTTTGTTTCACAGAACACTTTTGACAATAGTCTCTTTAACCTCTGCAAACAACCTCTCTCTCCACAGGGCTCAGATGAGAATCCAGGGAAACCAAATTCTTTAAAATAGAGGCCAGTAGGCTGCCAGTCCCACCGAGTCATCAGACATTTCCAGACATGCCTGATCCCCAGCAGAGAACACAAATTGGGCCCAGACTCAAATCCCTGCTACATTACCCAACATGCATAGCGATGCTTTCTCCCAAATCGACTCTGTGAGGTAGGAAGGACAGATTTTACTGTGGTTTCCATTTTTCATAAAAAGCAATAAATTCTTAGTGGGAATCAGCACAGGGGCTGGAGTAAAATAATAATTAAGATTCAGATAGGGCACATGAATGGTCTTTGAACAGCAAATCTAAAACTCTCCTGGAGTCACTCCATGGTGACAGGTCACCAAGATTGGCTGGGACGCCCTAGGTAGTTAGACACAGTTTCCTCTCTGTGTTCACAGCACGTTGGTCTACTGCATTTGTCACATTTTATGGCACCACTTTAAATGTCATACTTCCCCACTGAACGCTTCCTGTGCCAGCAGAGTGCCTGGCATGAGGAAGACACTTGATAAACATTTATTGGTGGAATGAGAATGAATAGCTTAATGCTTCTCAAGTGGAGGTGGCACCCACCCACCTGCACCTCAGAGAGCGCTTGGAAGTGTGGGGCATTTGTGGTTGTCACAGCCTTTAGTGACCAGTGTCAAAGCTTTTGCAGTCTGTCAGACAGTCCTACAACAAGAAGCACTCTGTCCCTAAATGCCAATTGCTCATCTTTGGAGAATAACTGC
Organism: Pipistrellus kuhlii; assembly: GCF_014108245.1. Taxonomy (NCBI): domain Eukaryota; kingdom Metazoa; phylum Chordata; class Mammalia; order Chiroptera; family Vespertilionidae; genus Pipistrellus; species Pipistrellus kuhlii. Next base: position 33,006,575 of record NW_023425427.1, on the reverse strand, counting down.
AAAGCAGTCCAAGCGCCAGGGAAGTCCTGAGGTCTCCCATCTCCCAAGGCTTCAGGGTTAGCCTAAGTGACTTGTGACCTTGCCATGTGAACTTTGGAGTTGCGATGGGGACTATGCTATGTACTCATCATGTTATGATTTAATGAGATTACATGTAAAGTGCCTAATAGACTGCTCCACCTGTAGGTAGGCAAGTGATCCGGGCTCAAATACAGCTGTCGCAGGCACTGAGAACTGCATTTATCAGTGCATCCATTGGGCCTAGGGTGTGACTCAACAGAAAGGGGTTTTGCAAGCAGGCCCAGAATCTGCCCTTGTCAAATAAAAAAAGTCCCATAATAGTCACATCACCAAACTGTTATAAGCATTCAATAAAGTAAATAAGTAAAGTTTCAAAAGACCAGTGGTTTCCTGAGAAATAGCTGACCTGATTACTAGACAGCAGAAAGCCAAGAAAAGCAGTGTTCTCACTTAGATATGAAGGCAGCTTCAGTCAAATCATACTCTTTCTCCTTAGCAAAATCAAGTGAAACTTCATTGGTAAGTTTTCCCTCATCCTCTATTTCCTGCAAATTAAACAGATAGCCTGTAGAAGACATACTTCACCTCGCTTTCCATTCATACCTCTGCAGGGTAAGGGATACTTGGGACAAAATCACATGTGATTCGTATGCTTTATTGAGTCCCTTAGTACCCCTCCAGTTCCCTGTAGTGAATGCATGTACTTTCCACCTGTTTCTTATTAGAGAAAATATGTCATAGCAACATTAAAAATGTTGATAAGAATAGGAAAACCATAATCCTACTGCATCACAATTCTTAAAAATTACTTTCCAATGCCTTTCAGTAAGTGTTTTTATAGTTTCTCTCCTAATACACATACTATTTTGATTTCTACTATATCTAATTCATATTATATATTTTTCATATTTATATATAGGCTGCATAATTATGATGCTTGATGACAACAAATTTTTTCCACTGTTTTAATATGCCATCCCATTTTGTTGGATACTGAGATTGCTCTCACTAGGCAGTGCTTGCAATAAATACTTTTTTACAAACCGTTTTTTAGTAGTGCTAAAATATTTCATAGAATTAATTCCTAGTGCTTCAGATACAGAGTCAAAACAGTGTGAATGTTATGATTCTTGTTCTGTATTTTCTTATTACTTTGCAAAAAGATTGTACCAATTTACATGCTTTTAGAAATATATAAAGATCTAATTTCACTTCAGCCTTGGACTAAATTTTGTTAAAATTTAGCAGGTGTAAACCTTTACAAGTGAAACTGAATTTGCATTTATTTGATTATTATCAAATATGGTTTATTTTCCACATGTTTTATTTTCTCTTCATATTTCCTTTTATGTGACTAGTCACATAATCAAGTACAGCAGAACAAAAGAACACTAGGTTGGTGCTGGAATCTCTGACTCCATGGCCTTCTCACTTAACTTCTTTCTCTGAAGAGGACTGTCTTGTTTCTGATTCTTTCTAGCTCTAAATTTAAATGGCTAAGTACTCTATATGAAATAGATCAAACTCAACTATACATGGTATCATAAAGTATTATATCTATAATTAGAATAGGTGAGTATCTGGAATTTAACACTGGGGTGTCTGGAATTCTCAATAGATTCCAGGGATTCCCATGATTTCTGACTAGTACGTGAAAGTAAACAGGGAAATTCTTCACTCACTTGTTTACTCACTCAACAGATATATAACGAAGACCTGTAATAACACTAAACTACTGAACTTTGTAATAGATTTTAACATAGAAAGATGAAGACAGTGTGGTTCTAAGGATGCTATCGTCCGGAGGAGGAGACAGTCATGCCCGTGGAGTGTGGTGAGCACTGCAGTGAGCAACATGGGGAGGGCTCCTTCAGGAAGACTTCACAGAGGAGGGGCATCTGGACCTGAACTTGAACTATGGGTAGGATTTTGCCTAAAGGAGTATGGAGAAGTAGGGTTGAAGAGAAAACTCTAGGAGGAGAGGGAGTAACATGTAAAAGTCATGTAATTCAGCATCAACAACTTAGTAATAGTGAAAAGGTAAACTTCTGTAATAATATATGGTGCACTGGGCAGAAATAGAGCTGGGCAGATAAATTTGGGTTAGATTTATGCCAAACAAAGCAATCTGCTTTTTCTTATTGAGTATTGGGGTGACATTGATTAACAAAACCATATAGGTTTCAAGAATATAACTCAACAAAGCATCATGTACATGCTGCTTCGTGCACCCATCACCCAAAGTAAAGTCTCTGTCCTCATTTATCCCTAATTTGGCCTTTTGCACTTCCCCCACCCTCTTTCTCTCTAGCTATCACCATACTGTTTGTTGTCTGTGTCTCTGTGTTATACATAATATAATCCCTTCACCTTTTCACCCAGCTACCCCCATCCCAACTCTCCTCTCATCTGACACCTGTCAAACTGTTCTCTGTATCTACGTTTCTGTTTCTAATTTGCTGTTTAAATTATTTTTTTCACTAGATTCCACATGTAAGTTTTATCATATGGTGCTTGCCTTTCTCTGACTGGCATATTTCAGTTAGCATAATACTCTCCGGGCCCATTCATGCTATTACAAAAGGTAAGGTTCCCTCCTTTTTTACAGCCAAGTAGTATTCCATTGTGTATATGTATCACAACTTTTTTTTTAATCTTCTTATATACAATGGGCACTAAGGCTGTTTCTAGAACTTGACTATAATGAATAACACTGCAATGAACATAGGAGTGCACATGTTACTTTAAATTAATGTTTCAGGTTTCTTCAGATATATTCCCAAAAGTAGAATCTCTGGGTCATAAGGCAGTTCCATTTTTAATTTTTTGAGGAAACTCCATACTGTTTTCCACAGTGACTGCAACCAGTCTGCATTCCTACCAAGAGCACACTAGGGTTTCCTTTTTCCACCTCCTCACCAGGAGTTACTGTTTGTTGATAATAGCCATTCTGAAAGGTATAAGGTGCTATTTCATTGTGGTTTTAATTTGCATTTCTCTGATGATTAGTGACGATGAACATCTTTTCATATGTCTACTGGCCATCTGTATGTCTTCTTTGGAGAAATCTATTCAGATCTTTTCTTATTTTTAAATTCCATTGTTTGTTTTCTTGGTGTTGAATTGCATATTTAAAAAAAATATTTTGTATATTAACCCCTTATCAGATATATCATTGGCAAAAATGTTCTCCCATTCAGTGGTTGCCTTTTAATTTTGTTGATTTTTTCCCCCAGTAATGAAGTGCAGTGGTGCCTCACACAACGAACTTAATTCGTTCCAGGAGCAAGTTTGTTATGCGAAAAGTTTGTTATGTGAAACGCGTTTTCCCATAACAATACATGTTAAAAAAAATAATTCGTTCTGTAACATAAAATATGCTAAGATGACATAAAAAAAGATAAATTTTTTGTTATTATTTTTATTTAGATACATCTAAAAACATAATTTTAAAAAAAACCCACACATTTTTTTAATTTTAAGACAGACTAAGTAGAGTCTACCGAATCTTGCACATCTTCATCCATTTTCTGCTTTTTGGCCGATGGTTTCATGAAAAACCTGTCCAAAGTCGTTTGTTTTTCTCTTTTCTCCAACATCTGCCGGAAATAATGGACAAGAGTATCGGAGTAAAGATCGTTGATCCTGTTTGCTTCAGCTGAATCCAGATAGTGGGCATTGGTAAACTCCTGAACTGCTTTCCATTTGACCAGGATGTTCTTGATGTCAGCAGTTGGGATTGGTTGATTGTTTGATTGTTGCTCCTCGTTATCAGATGACGCTTCCCTTTCATTGTCCTGTTGCTGGACCAGAAGTGCTTGGAGCTCTTCAGTTGTCAGCTCTTCTTCATGTTCCTCAATAAGCTCCTCTACATCCTCTTCCTCTACCTCTAATTCCAACCTTTGGGCCACTGTGATGATGTCCTTCACCACTTCATGTTTTTCATGAAATAGTTTTGATACTCCTTTGGCTACTTTGGCTGATTTGATTGCATCCTTATTTGTCAAAATGGTGAAAATGGTGGTCTTGCTGAGGCCAAACTCTTTGACGAGGTCACACTGTTTTACCCCACATTCACTCCTTCTAATTATTTCCTGTTTCATTTCAACAGAAATCACCTTCCTGCTTTTTTTAGAAGCCATGATATAAAAAAAATATTGAGTTTAACTTAAAAGGACGACTGCCGTGATACGTGCGTGATTTAATTCGTAATGAAGAACGATTGCCACGATACGTGCTTAAGTTAAGCGCAGTGACTAACGACTGCCTGCAGTGCCTGCGCGGAAGGATGCAATACATCGGCAGCGATCGTGGAAGCTCGGGCGAAGCAGTAGTGGAAGCTCGGGCAAAGCGGTCGTGGAAGCTCGGGCGACTTCGTTGTGTGAAACGAAGTTCGTTGTATGAATCATGAAATGAAGTTTGTTGTGTGCAGCGTTCGCTGTACGAGGCATTCTTTATGCGAGGCACCACTGTGTTTTCATTTGATGTAATCCCACTTGTTTCTGTCTCATTTTTCCCCCTCCTTGCCTTGGGAGATAGAGCAGCAAAAACAATGCTATGAGAAATGTCTGAGATTTTATTGCCTATGATTTTCTTCAAAATTTTTATGGTTTTGAGTCTAACACTTAAGTCTTCATTCATTCTGAGTTATTCTCGTATATGATATAACAAGGTGGTCTAGTTTCTTTTCTTTCTTTTTTTTTTTTTTGCATAGATCTGTCCAACTTTCCCAATACCATTTATTGAATAGATTGTCTTGTATGGCCTTCCTTCCTTTGTTAAATATTAATTACTCATAAAGGTATGGGTTTATTTCTGAGCTCTCTATCCTGATCCATTGATTTATATGTCTGTTCTTATGCCAGTACCATACTCTTTTGATTACATGGCCAGTAATATAGTTTGATATTAGAGAGTATGATACCTCTAACTTTGTTCTTCTTTCTCAAGATTGCTGAGGCTATTTGAGGCTTTTTGTGGTTCCATATAAATTTTTGGAATATTTGTTCTAGCTCTATGAGATATGCCATTGGTATTTTAATAGTAATTGCATTGAACATATAGATTGCTTTAGGTAGTGTGGACATTTTAATGATGTAAATTATTCCCACCCATGAACACAGTATAATCTTATTTGTATCTTCCTCAGTTTCTTTCTTCAGTGTCCTATAATTTTCCAAGTACAGGTATTTTACCTCCTTGGCTAAATTTATCTCTAGGTACCTTATTTTGTTGTTGTTACAATAGTAAATATGAGTGTCTTCTTAATTTCTCTTTCTTATACTTCATTTTTTTGTGTTTAAAGGTAGCAATACTTATATCAGATAAAATAGACTAAAATAAATGCAATTAACAAGAAACAAAAAAGAATATTCTGTATAATAAAAGGCTAATACGCAAATCGACCTAACGGTGGAATGACTTGTTGCTATGATGTGCACTGACCACCAAGGGGAAGATGCTCAATGCAGGAGATGCCCCCTGGCAGTCAGTGTGCTACCACAGGGGAGCACCACTCAGCCAGAAGCCGGGCTCACAGCTGGCAAGTGCAGAGGCGGTGGCAGGAGCTTCTCCCGCCTTTGTGGCAGCACTAAGGATGTCTGACTGATGGCTTAGGCCCACTCCCTGTGGGCCTAAGCTGGCATTTGGTCATCCCCTAAGGGCTCCCAGACTGTGAGAGGGCGCAGGCCAGGCTTAGGAACCCCTTGAGTGGATGAATTTCATACACTGGGCTCTAGTTACACAATAGTCAAGGTATCAGTCCAATAAGAGGATAATATGTTCACCTTTGTGAACATACATGTACTCAACATAGGAGCACATAAATATATAAAGAAAAAATTGAGAGATTGATAGCAATACAGTCATAGTTGGGGATGTTAACATCTTCCTGAAATCAATGGAAAAATCTTCCAGAAAAAAAAATAACAAGGCAATAGTGACCTTAAAGGACACTGAACAGGATGGATTTAATTGATATTTACAGAACATTTCATACAAAAGCAGCAGAATGTACATTCTTTTCAAGTGTACATGGGACATTCTCTAAGATAGACCACATACCAGGACACAAGATAAGCCTTAATAAATTAAAAAGAATTGAAGTCATATCAAGCATCTTCTCTGTCCACAATGGCATGAAATTAGGAACCAATTACACACACACACACACACACACACACACACACAACAAACAAACCCCTCAAAAGCACTCAAACA